>NC_058086.1:30096051-30443389 GCF_014858855.1 Bufo gargarizans
TGTTGCGCCAGTTGTATTGTACCCAACTTTAACTAACTATGCCACTGTTACATGGTGTTTCCACACAATATCAATATCAGATCGGCAGAGTTTCTGACACCCGGAGCCCCTACCAATCAGCTGTTGGTGGTCCATGACCACTGCGGTCTTTTCCTAGGCCATGTGACATCACCGTATATCAGTCACATGGTGTAGTTGCAGCTCAGCCCCATTCAAATCAATGGAACTGAGCTGCAAAGCCAAGGACAGCCACTATACAATGTGTGGCGCTGTGCTTGGAAAGCTGCCGGGAACTGGCTGCACTCACCAGCTAATAGTCAGGAGTCTAAGACCCAGCACCTCCGCCATTGTGATAATGATAACATATCCAGAGGATAGGTCATCATTATCAGTTCCTGAATTACCTCTTTACAGGGTTTGTCCCACAAAAGTATTCTAGTTTTCAAACCAGCATCTGGATCTGAATTTTTATGTAAAAATCTACCGTAGCCACTGAGTTATTCATTAAAATGTAACTGTATAGCGCCACCTTATCTTATTTCTTTGACCTGCTCACTGAGATGGCCGCACATGCTCAGTTTCATCCTTCAACTGCTTCCTGAGCTGTGATAGGGAGATCTAAGACACACCCTCTGAGCTGTGATAGGGAGAGCTGAGACACGCCCCCTGAGCTGCAGCAGGGAAGACACTCCCCTTGAGCTTTCAGCTTGATCTCAATCTAGCAGAGCAAGGAATGGGGAGATCTCTGGATCCATGTAAGGTACAGGGCTGGTTCTAGCTTTGTTAGAAAGAGATTGTCATGTCCTGTATGACATTTGATTTTCATTTTTTACATACAATATAAAGTAAAGGTTAAAACTAAAGTTTGATTGGCTCAAATGTCACACGCTGTCTTCAAGGACCAGGAATCAATGTAGTTTCTCTTTATTGATGTACATTAAACACTACATTTCGAAACCAAACTGGTTTCTTCAGCAGGAAAGACAACATCAAGGTTTGATGATTTCTAACCTGATAAGGTAACCGAAGAAACGCTGCATTTCAAAACCAGACCAGTTTCTTCATCAGGTTAGAAGTCTTCAAACCTTGATGTTGTCTTACCCGATAAAAACACTGGTCCAGTTTCGAAATAATTTGTATGGATGGACATCAGTAAAGAAAAACCATCATGACATTGATCCCTGGTCCTAGAAGACAGCACCTGAGATTTGATCCAATTTTAAAGTTTTATCCTTTGCTTTGTAGGTGTTCTCCACTGAAGTTTTGTTCCTAGCTTTGGCTTTGAAAACTGCATCGAAAAAAAAGAATGGAAGGCAGAAACCCAGTCTTAAAGATCATCTGTCAGCAGTTTTGTACCTATGACACTGGCTTGGCAGCTGAAGTCACCCGTTTTGGTCCCATGTTCATATGTGCCCGCATGCTGAGAAAAATTATGTTTTATTATATGCAAATGAGCCTCTAGGAGCAACGGGGGCATTGACATTGCTCCAAAAGGCTCTGCTCTCTCTGCAACTGCCCCTTCCTCTGCAATTTGATCGACAGGACCAGACAGTGTAAACATGATCACACATGGCCCTGTCAGTCAAAGTGCAGAGGGCGTGGCAGTTGCAGAGAGAGCTGAGCACCTAGAGGCTCATTTGCATATATTAAAACATAATTTTTCTCAGCAATGTGGGCACATATCAACATGGGACCAACAGAGACGCCTTCAGCTGCCAAGTGCACATGTAACAGGTCAGCCAGTGTCATAGGTACAAATCTGCTGACAAATGCCCTAAAATATCTATTAATACCTCCCAATATCTCAAAATGTACAAAATTCTACAAACTGGGCCTAAATCCAATTTCCAAAGCCACCCCGTCTCCAATTGAACTTGATGATACCGTATGATGAGCGCCATCCTTATTCATTGGAAGGCCACAAAAAAATACATTTATTTCCCCTGGCCTATATGGCACCATAATATTTCACAGTATGGTACAAACCTTGCCATCACTAACGTCAGTCCTTGTCCCAATAAGGCTCAAAATCCAATTCTCCTATCCTGAACATACACTCTAGGACAGGGATCAGCAACCTTCGGGACTCCAACTGATGTGAAACTACAACTCCAAGCATACAGACTTACTCTGCAGTTCTTGCAACTATAGAAGTGAAAGGAGGATTCTGGGAGTTGAGGTTTCAGAACAGCTGGAGTGCCGGAGGTTGCTGATCCCTGCTCTAGGAAGACGGTGTATTTTTGGATTATGGAAGTCAACTTGGGGATACATGGGGAGAACAGACAAAATATATATGCAAATGTTGCACTTGGTTGGATTCATCCTCAGGACTGCAGATGCTAACCCCTGAGCCACTGGACTATGAGAAATGGAGAAGGTTGCTTATTGATTACTACATACCCACATCATGTATGATGATATACGTGTGGGTTGGTCTTGTGGGTCGTCCATACAGTCTTGTGGGTCGTCCATACATACGTGTGGGTCGTCCATACAGTTATCTCATACTCATGAGTTGGCTAAACGCTCTTCATCTCTCCCGAATTCCCCCGCGCACATGACTGCTCGCTTTGGCTGAGCATGACAACCCTGGAGAGTAGTTTATCTCCCCAAGACCAAACGAGCTTGGCATGTTGATATCCAACATGCTTGACTATTCTCTCCTTTAACACCTCCTGGCATAGAAGAGCCAGGATTGTCAGCCAATCCTCCGAAATGACCAGTCTTAAGGTGGGTTTACTTTGCAATAATCGGGCACAGGGGTGTAGCTATAGGGGGTGCAGAGGTAGCAGTCGCTACCAGGCCCAAGAGCCTGAGGAGGCCCAAAGACCCTTGTGCCACATAAGACACTGGCATTATAGAAAGTGAATGCTGGTCTATTTACACCTCTGGCTGGAGGGAAGGGGTTAGGTCAAGAATTTGGCATGAGGGGGTGCCCATTTAATGTTTGCCTCTGGCAGCAGGAAGGCTATGTGCTACCCTGCCCCTTGCCAACAAGCACTAAGGGACGGGGGCCCAAGCTGAACTCTTGCACCAGGGCCCGTGAGCCTTTAGCTATGCCCCTAATCGGGCAGATAATCGGGAACGAACGTTCCTGCGAACGCTTGTTCCCATGTAAAGGTGTTGCCAATCACCCGATGAACGGGCAAAACGCTTGTTCATTGGGTGATCCTGTCATTCGTGCAGGCACCTAAATTATTGTTTCTGGGCAGCAGATTGTGCGGTCTAATCTGCTTCCCAGAAACAATGCAGCCCTATGGGGATGAGCAATGGCAATGCCGATCCCTCCTTCCCATACTGTGGAGGAGATCACTGCATGTAAATGCAGAGGTCTTCTTCACTGAACGAGCAGTCAACTGTCAGGAAGGAAATCTTCCTTCCCAACGATCTGCTGCTCACCTGCTGGTCTAATTACACCTTTATGGTTTCCAGTGGACCGTAATTTTAGCAAAGACCATGAGAAATTTGCGTCGCCAGGGGTTATCATAGTCCTAGTGCACAAATCCACATCCAAATAACTCCCAAGCACAGAGCCAAGCAGGCTCCACTGGACTCCATATATATGGATATGCTGTCCTGTAGTGCATACAGCATCTGATGGCGCAAACCACATTCTTTGTGGTCATATTTGTTCAAAATCTTATGGTAAAACCCCCTTCATTTGCTTCCAGATGAAGTCGAGGTACAGTAGTGGCCCGAGGGACCCATGTGCAGCCCTGATATAGTTTTGTATAATACGTAATACTGCCTTTTGTATGAGCGTTTACATAGTATTTCTTTCCGAATATATGTGCCACGTATGTAATGTTCCTACATCCATTACATTACACTTGCAACATCTTTTGCATAAAAATTAAATAAATAGAATGGTCACAAACAAGAAACCCATTTGTGACCACTGAAGTGAAACGGTGGGAAAGACTATCTCCGATCCGAGATTTTGTGTCCCTTATCGCGTTGTGTGGCCATGTCATATACTGTATGTTGTTTGGGGAACTTTGTTTATTAAAAATGTCATTTACTTGAAGAGAAGCAATAAAAGCACAGACACCATTCACCACGGAGCCGAGAAATTGTCTCCTAGCGCTCCCAGCCAAATGAATGCAGATTTTTCCAGATTGGCACAGAGATATTTAAATAAATTGCTATGCCTCCAAGCAAAAAGGAAATGCGTGTGTTAAAATATTCGACATATAAAAGGATGTAAAAGAATCTGCGTTACTTATGTCATTTCATGGCTGATGAAGATAAGGAAAATTAGAATGGCATGTAATGACTGTAACGGGCGAAAGTCTGAAGGCAAATTTCAATAAGATACATATAACTCAGGGCTGTGATGGCAGGAGGTGGGGTGGCCTATGGGCCGAGCTGAGTGATGTCATTTTTATATCGAAGGTCCTTCATTTAAAGGGGTTATCCCATGATTATTGTAAAAAATGTAAATCAGACATCATATAGTACATGACAATCTCTTTATAACAAATCCAGAACCAGCCCTGGACCTCACATGGCTCCAGAGATCTCCCCATTCATTGCTCTGCTACATTTATATGAAGCTGACAGCTCAAGGGGGAGTGTCCTTTCAGCTGCAGCTAAGGGGGCATGTCCATGCTCTGCCTATCACAACTCAGGAAGTAGTTGAAGGATGAAACTGAGCATGTGCGGCCTTCTCAGTAAGCAGGACAAAGAAATAAGAAAAAGAACAAACTGCAGGTGGCGCTATACAGATACATTTTATTGAATAACTCAGTGGCTATGGTAAATATTTAATTACATGCAATTACAAAAGTATACAGATCCATGTGCTGGTTTGAAAACTATTTTTCTAGGGACAATCCTTTTAAATTGAGTCAGCAGAATAGACACGTAACAGACTGATGCCTCTACTACCTTTGTCCTACATTTAGATGGACCAATAACATTATGATTGACCAGAAACTGGTGACAAAAGAATCATAAGGAAACGGCAGCATCAGACTGTGGTTACTGGGGCCAACCAAAGGAAACTTTTGGAGGGCCCATCCTCCATTTATACAGAGCATGTTCATCAGTAAGGTATAATAGGTTATTTGTGAATCTTCACCTTGGCTCCAAAGTCACCTACAAATAGAGTATTCTTCAATGTCCTCTGGGGCTCTTAAAGGGGTTATCCAATTTTACAAACTGCCCCCCCCCCCCCATATGCCAGGCCCCTCACAGGTAATCTACTTACCCCTCTCCCTGCGCTGCTCCTGGTTCCCGCACCGCCGCTGCTGCTTCTCCCTGTACACGGATAAAAACATCCAGTGTTGGGGGAGCAGCCAATGGCAGGCGGGACGGAGACGAGCCTCCCTAGCATCGAGGGTGACACTAGGGAGGCTCCTCCCCGCCTGCCATTGGCTGCTCCCCCCCAACACCGGATGTTTTCATCCATGTACAGGGAGAAGCAGCAGCGGCGTTGCGGGGACCAGTAGTGGCACGGGGAGCGGGGTAAATATATTCCCTCTGAGGGGCCCATCACTTGGGGAGCTGTTTGTGAAATTGGATAATATCCTTAAATGTCTTAGACTACTGAAGGCTCCTCTCAATTATCATATAGGTGGTTTGATCGGCCGTCCGGGGCTCATGACCACCCAAAGTGCCCATAAGATTATCATCCACTGGTATAAACTAACCTAGCCTTATTCCAAGTCAAGATATGTGTAAAGAGGTAGCAGAACTTACTCCCTACACAGAAAGTAGCTGCTTATAGGCCCCTTTCTAGATCCCCCCTGACAGATCAGGGGTGTGTACATAGAGGGTCGTGACCTTGCAGGATAGAGAGGGGGTGGAGCCTCTGGCATGATGGCAGGTGGAAGTGCAGGCAACAGTGTCACAGTGACAACCCTACTGTGCTCCTTCCTGATATTGAAGAAACATACTTAGAACTCTTGACATAGTAATGTGACAGGACTACAATCTCAGCATGGCCTACAGTAAGTCAAGGACTCCACAACAACAAAGCTAGAACCAGCCCTGTACCTCACATGGACCCATAGATCTCCTCATTCTTTGCTCTGCTAGATTTAGATCAAGCTGAAAGCTCAAGGGGAGTGTCTTCTCTGCTGCAACTCAGGGGACGTGTCTCAGCTCTCCCTATCACAGCTCAGGAGGCGTGTCTCAGCTCTCCCTATCACAGCTCAGGGGGCATGTCTCAGCTCTCCCTATCACAGCTCAGGGGGCGTGTCTCAGCTCTCCCTATCACAGCTCAGGGGACAGTTGAAAGATGAAACTGAGCATGTGCGGCCTTCTCAGTTAGTCGGACAAAGTAATAAGAAAAAGAAGAAACAGCAGGTGGCGCTATGCAGATACATTTTATTGAATAACTCATTGGATATGCAACATTTTAAATTGCATGCAATTACAAAAGTATTCAGATCCAGGTGCTGTAGAATATTTTTCGTGGTATAACCCCTGTAAGTGCACTGAGTTGTCACAAGTATCATTTTAAGCATGACACACACCCTACTGACTCGTTCCACCCTGCCAGTATATCTCAAGCACCACCAGCTCATGAATTTCCATAACTACCTGCTCCCCACCCTCCTTGATTTGGCATTTGTGGTGGGCATATGTTTATACCTGGGAGAATTGCCTAAAGAGGTTATGCCAAAACAATTTAAGACTGATTTTTACTTCCATGTCTGGTGGACTTGCTTGCCTTTCTGTGGGTGGATAGCAGCTCATCAAGCACCTGCATTTCCCATGGCGAATTACTCCTCTAAATGGCCAAAACTTTATCTATTCTTTTGAAATGCATTGATCACAATATTTACTTTTGCATGTTTATTCAATCTTCCATCATACAACCTCTTTCACTCTAGTAAAACCGTGAACACATTTCCAGGGCCCAGATCCATCACACTGCCCAGTGGGCATGAGCAGACACTGCTGCCAACGTGGGATATCTACTGACAAAAAGGCAGCCCATGTGTTTGCCATCAAACCCTTGGAAAGAGGGGACTGAGTCCTGATTTGATCCATCCCTTTGCTACTGTCTGGCAAGAACCCATGCATGACACCCCCGATAGAGAGGTTTAGCTTTATTAGCAAACAAGGGGATAGATATTTAGAAATGGGTGGCCAAAATGGGCACCCTAATGGAAAGCCCCCATTGAACTTTTCTCCTTCTCCTCTTCTGCTGTCAGTTATCCGTTTCTAGATTTTTTTTCCCCTGAAATATTTTGATAATGAATGATATCCAGATTTAATATATCTTTTTTTCCTTTTTCATCCAAACTTTTGATTAACTGTTGTCTAAATTCATCATTTATATCCTTAGCCTTCATCCCTTCATCCCTCGCAATTGTCATCTGGACAGTTTTAAGGGGCCATTAATAATATTTAATATCCTTAGATATAATACAATATGGATATGTAGCCATGTGCGCTCCCAGCATCCTCTGCAATCTAATATCCAACTCCCACTTGCCTCAGATCAATACAAAATAATTTTTCTTCAATTTTCCTGTTTTCTAGCATTAACCTTATTAATCTTTAAGCCTGGCAGTATGTCAGCTTTAAACGCGTATGATTAAAGATCTGGAATGCATTTATCCAATAAGTACAGGAAAGGAGCGGGCAGCTTGGTTTTCTGCACAGCTCGGAGAATAAGGGCAGGGTAATAAATAGACCTTTTCACTCAAAAACCCAGAGGAAACCATGGGGAATGATGCAGGTCTATTTACATTGGTCATTGGTGTAATATATCATTGATCGACTGTTTTTAAATCCCTATTGGAATGTCTAGATGGAACTGATGTGAGGCCGTGTGCTCTACAGCACACTAACCTTTGGCCAGTATCTATAAATAATAGTTTTGCAACAGATAGCAGCTAGTTAAATTCTTTATACTGCGATATATGAAAATATAATGGTGTTACTTAGTTTCCTTCAGCAGTTTCTTATAAAAACTAACTTTTCTAATATGTAAATTAGGTCTCTACCAGCAAGTAGGGCGTCTACTTGCTGGTAGCCGCCGCAAAAAACCGCCCCCCTCGTCGTGTTGATTGACAGGGCCAGCCGCGATCTCCTCCTCCGGCCGTCCCTGTCAGCATTTCAAAAATCGCGCGCCTGTGTTCATTCGGCGCACGCGCTCTGAGATGAGGAGGCTCTCCCTCAGTGCGCCTGCGCCGATGACATCACCGAAAGAGAAGAAGTCATCGGTGCAGGCGCACTGAGGGAGTGCTGAGGAGGCGAGCCGAATGAACACAGGAGCGCGATTTTTGAAATGCTGACAGGTCGGGCCGGAGGAGGAGATCGCGGCTGGCCCTGTCAATCAACACGACGAGGGGACGGTTTTTTGCGGCGACTACCAGCAAGTAGACGCCCTACTTGCTGGTAGAGACCTAATTTACATATTATAAAAGTTCGAAACTGCTGAAGGAAAGTAAGTAACACCATTATATTTTCATATATCGCAGTATAAGGAATTTAGCTAGCCCAAAAAAAAAAAATGACTTTAGTGGGGTGACAGAAGCCCTTTAAAGGGATTATGCAGGTCCTGATATCAGGTACTGATATTCAACATGCCAGATCCTTCTTTCCTTGGACATTATCTGTTGTGGGACAGTTGACATATCCCCATACACATAAGATAGTTGTATAGGCACCTTAATGGTCACTGTACTTCCACACAATGTTGCATAAATTAATATTACAGGTGGGTGTAAGAAACTTTGCTATATCTTATCAGAGAAAAATGCCTTGTTTTAGAGTTGACAGCTGCTGCTCCACCTTCTAAACTCACTTTCTCTCTGAACTTTCTGTGAAATATTTCTTGTGAGACGAAGACTGGCTACCTGCTCACTGACGGATCAGATTACATCATTCTATAGAAGTCTATTGAGAGGGCAGGAGAAGAAAGAATGAGGAGGGACAGAGACAGACACAACACAGGAATGACTCAGCATTTTCAGCAGCTAATAATACTTGATATACAGGTGAAACTCGAAAAATTAGAATATTGTGCAAAAGTCCATTTATTTCAGTAATGCAAATTAAAAGGAATTGCATTAATGCAGCTAAAAAAATTAGAATTTTATGAAAAGGTTCAATAGTCTAGGCTCAAAGTGTCACACTGTAGTCAACTAATTAATTTATACCCCCTGAGCAAAGGGTACCTCAAAATTGTGACTTTGGGGTTTCATAAGCTGTAAGCCATAATCATCCAAATTATAACAAATAAAGGCTTGAAATATCTCGCTTTGCATGTAACGAGTCTATATCATATGTTAGTTTCACCTTTTAAGTTTAAATTCAAATTTTTAGAGTTTCACCTGTATATCACACCAAGTGCCTGATTCACATCATTACTGCTCAGTACTTCTCTATTATGTCCTATATGGGGCTTCTGAGTGAAAGAGTTAGAGAACAGAACCTGCTGTATCTATATGGAATCTATGGGTAGACATCATTACAGTTAGCTAGAATTAGAGATGCAGCATGCAAAGAAGAACATTGCTAAAAAATGCTAGTCATATAATGGTCATACACAGTACTACAGTATGTCTGATGTGCACTTGGCAGCTTATTCAGAAAAGTTATCTAAAAGTTTAGCTAGACTTTAAAAGGGTTGTACGGGGAGGGTTGCAAACCACCCGCTTGGCAGGACCTGTAAAGGGAAGCTTACTTACTTGCTCCTCCTCCCTGCCTGGGTCCTCTCATTGTGAACATCCTGCTTGACATTGCTGCAGCCAATCACTGGCTGCGGCAGTTGACCAGCTCCCCTTGGCTAGTGATTGGCTGCGGTGATGTCAAACAGGATGTTGACAGTGAGGGAACCCACTGTCCAAAACCCCTGCCCATTCTTGCACAACCCCTTCAAGGCAGCCACTGCTTACCAGTAGCACTGATTGCTATCTGTAGCCTTCATATTAAGGCCCATATTAAAAATTTAAGAAAAATTAAGAACTGATGTAAAGAAAGCACCACTGTAACATACGGGACAGGTAATCTTTATATGTTCCAACTTGTACCCTGCATAAGATGCTTACGTAGTTCACTTAATAAATTCATTGCCGAGTTTCCAATCTGCTTTGTAACAAGAGGGAGAAATACTCATCATGAATGACGAATACAACTCAGTATTCAGGAATAGCACCTTCTGAACTAAAGTGGAATCTATTATGTCTTAAAACTAATTGTCTCACGTCAAGCAACAGTTCAGGGAAGGCTTTTACAAACCACCAAGGGCCATTGCTGCAACGCTCAGTATTCAGATTACGCTCTGTAAACAGGTGTTTAATAGGACTGTACATTGCTGACTGCAACCCCAGTGCATTCAATGATTTGTCACTTTCCCCAACTGCCCTTTGTAAATCTCATCTTCAGCTCCTTGTTGAAATCTGCATGCTAATCTAATACTAACCGTGTTTGCTTCTATAATCTCTCCTGGTATCACAATGAAATCAGGAAACGGAGTTGCGAAGATAACGAGGTATTCTATTTTCTAGAGATGAGCGAACCAGTTGAGATTCGTTTCGGATCTGGTTCGCCTCATTTTTGAAAAAGTTCACCAAAGTGGTTCCAATCGTCCTGAAAGTTGGTATATAACCCACCTCTAGCCTCCTAGGACTAACTTTTAGGAAAACTTGTTATCTCTTTTCATTTGTTTTGTATGTTTTTTATTTCCTCCCCAAGCTCTGGAACGCAATGAGAGCAATAGTAAATGATGTATGAGTGACACTGACATACGTAGATGTGGGTAAACACATTTGATGGTGTTAACATACAGGGTGTTTATAAAAACACCGTGCCGGCACGTCTCATGGTTTTCCATATTCCAAAGCTTCTAAAAATTGTTCCTGATCGGGGGCAGATAATGTTTAAACACACACAATGTTAAAAAAATAAATAAAAAGTAGCTTACGGTAGCGTAATGGTTGACAAGTGGCATTAGTGGCATGATGCAGGCCGCAGTGGCAGCCATACAGAACACGATGGTAGGCAGGCAGACAGAGAAACAGCAGAGTGGCAAGATGGGGCAGTGGCAGCAAGGAGAGGTCTATTGATCGCATTCAGCCTGCTTAGACTGTGAGAACATTTCTGTATTAATACAATAATCAAATACATTTTTGAACTAATTTACTGACTATCAGGCATTAGTGGCAGTGGCATGGTGCATTGCAGGCTCCAGCTTTCCCTGGACTGTGAGAAAATAAAAATAAAAACTATAAATTTCAACTGTGATAATATACTTACCGCGCTCCCGGCGCCGCTCCTGGCACCGCTCCTGGTCCCTGCACTGCCGCTGCTGCTTCTCCTTGCACGCGGATGAAAACATCGCAGGTGACGCTAGGGAAGCTCGTCCCTGTTCCCTACCTGCCATTGGCTGCTCCCCCCGATACTGTATGTTTTCATCCGTGTGCAGGGAGAAGCAGCATTGATGGTGCTGGGACCAGGAGCAGCCCCGGGAGCGGGGAGTGGGGTAAATATATTAGCTGTGAGGGGCCCGCCACATGTGGGGGGGTTTTGAGAAATTGGATAACCCTTTTAAAGAAATTTAACCACCCCCAAAATGTATTTATTAATGTATTTGATCTGTAAGCAATGACATACAGAATCTCAAAATTTCAACCGTATGGAAACTGAATACACGCAAACTGACGATTGAGATAAATTAGTGGGATGATGCAGGCCGCAGCAGCCGTACAGAACGTGATAATAGACAGAAAGCAACAGTGGGAAGAAGGGGCACCACCAGCAAGGAGAAGTGGGTGAGGTCTATACATCGGAATCAGACGGAGGAGTGTGAAAATCCTCCTGAATCCAGGCTTGGTTCATTTGGACAAAAGTGGTGTTTTAAAAACTGGTAGAGGACAACTTGGTTCATTTGGGTGTCACCACACCACCACGGCACTGAAAACCCTCTCCGAGATGACACGAGGCAGGGCAAGAAAGAAGATAGCATGCTGTGCCAGTGTTCCAGTCTGCCTGCCAAGAAATCCATGGGGTCAGGGAACTGGGTATGCGACAGAGACTGGCCAAAGTTTAGGTAGGCCTGGACCTGGGTGTTGAGGTGGGAGCTTTTGGCTTTCTAACTGGCCTCAGCTGGGTGTGGCAAGTGGACTAAAATGTCTGCTTCTGCTGCTACTGCTGCTGTGACTCCTCCTTGTTTTAAAGGGTTTATCTTTTTTTAAATTTTATTCCTACGACCAAAGTGGTGCCTGGAAAAAGCCATACTTACCTACTTAATGCTGCTCCATTCCCTGTGGCTCGTGGGCTGTCTTCATTGCACTTCCAGTCCCCGCCTGTCAACTTACACATGAACAGGATCACGTGCACTGTTGCATCCAATGACTGGTTTCAGTGGTGACATGTCCCCAAATTGGCTGGAGCGGCGTATGTGACTTCATCCATGCAGAAGTGGGCGGTTAGGAGCAGAAAACCATTGAGAATACCTTGGGAGGCACAGAGCTAGAACTGAGTGGTGGGGAGATCTCATCATAGGTATCTTTAGGGAGGGAGCATTAAAAATGTATTTTATACAGTTTTTGATAATGAGCGTTATAATGAGTGGTATTTTTAATTTTGGCATAAACCACAACTATGAAGACCTTGTGATAAACGTATTCCGTCTGGTGAGTACAGAAAGTTTGAGAACCCCTGCTCTTGGTCAATGTGTTACTCAACTGTGCCGGCCCCAGATAGTCCGCCACCTCATATTGGTTCTATGCAGGTTCAGGTCAAGTCATGATGTTGACCTCCTCTTTTCCTCTTGCCTATCTAGTCTAACTTTGAGCCAGAGTATAGGTTCTTATTCCAGAAAATTCTCAGATTTCCTTGCACAAATCTTGACCTGTCCTCCATACCAGCTACATTACTTGTGAGTATAACCTCAGATTACTTCTTATCCTGAAATTAGTTCTAGTGACCTCACATGTCCAGCTTCAATATTCTTGACCTCAATTACTCTTCTGTCTTCTCCACTCACTCCTGCACGTCAAAGCACTGAGAATTTCCTGCTGTCGGGACTATTTTTACCCAATGTTGGCTCAGGCTCTGTTCATGCTTATGAGATGGTACAGCTCAGTGATATGAAGAATATATCCACAGGAGCCTATTAACTCAAAATGTACAAAAGTCAGTGCTTTTGGCATCAGATTAGTATGCATCTTTTTTTTTTACTATATATGGAATAGCATAGTAGATTAGGCCATAGAAGAAAGAGGCATCCAGTAAAAATGTATGGGTAATATATATATATATATATATATATATATATATACAGTTGATATAAAAAGTCTATACACCCCTGTTAAAATGCCAGGTTTCTGTGCTGTAAAAAAAAATTAGATAAAGATAAATCATTTCAGAACTTTTTTTCACCTTTAATGTGACCTATAAACTGTACACTTAATTGAAAAACAAAAACAAACTGAAATCTTTTAGGTGGAGGGAAGTAAACAAAAAAAACTAAAATAATGTGGTTGCATTAGTGTGCACACCCTCTTATAACTGGGGATGCAGCTGTGTTCAGAATTAAGCAATCAAATTCAAAAATCCTGTTACATAGGAGTCAGCATACACCGGCCATCATTTAAAGTGCCTCTGATTAACCCCAAATAAAGTTCAGCTGCTCTAGTTGATCTTTCCTGAAATGTTCTTAGTCGCATCCCACAGCAAAAGCCATGGTCTACAGAGAGCTTCCAAAGCATCAGAGGGATCTCATTGTTAAAGGTATCAGTCAGGAGAAGGGGACATAAGAATTTCCAAGGCATTAGATCTACCATGGAACACAGTGAAGACAGTCATCATTAAGTGGAGAAAATATGGCACAACAGTGACATTACCAAGAACTGGACGTCCCTCCAAAATTGATTAAAAGACAAGAAGAAAACTGGTCTGGGAGGCGACCAAGAGGCCTACAGCAACATTAAAGGAGCTGCAGGAATATCTGGCAAGTACTGGCTGTGTGGTACATGTGACAACAATCACCGGTATTCTTCATATGTCTGGCTACATTTAGCAAAAACACATCTGAAGTCTCCCAAAAGCATGTGGGGAAAGGTGTTATGGTCTGATGAAACCAAGGTTGAACTTTTTGGCCATAATTCCAAAAGATGTGTTTGGCGCAAAAACAATCCTGCACATTACCAAAAGATCACCATCCCCACAGTGAAGCATGGTGGTGGCAGCATCATGCCAAGGGGCTGTTTTTCTTCAGCTTGAACTAGGGCCTTAGTTAATCTAGAGGGAATTATGAACAGTTCCAAATACCAGTCAATATTGGCACAAAACCTTCAGGCTTCTGCTAGAAAGCTGAACATGAAGAGGAACTTCATCTTTCAGCATGACAACGACCCAAAGCATACATTCAAATCAACAAAGGAATGGCTTTACCAGAAGAAGATTCAAGTTTTGGAATGGCCCATCCAGAGACCAGACCTGAATCCGATTGAAAATCTGTGGGGTGATCTGAAGAGGGCTGTGCACAGAAGATGCCCTCGCAATCTGACAGATTTGAAGTGTTTTTGCAAAGAAAAGTGGGCCATTCTTGCCAAGTCAAAATGTGCCATGACTCATACCCAAAAAGACTGCTGTAATGAAATCAAAAGGTGCTTCAACAAAGTGTTCGTTTAAGGGTGTGCACACTCATGCAAACATATTATTTTGTTACATAACAAAAGTACAGCGATTCATATGCCAATTGGAACTCTGCATAGCAGAAATACCACCATATCCTAAGGCGATTTTTGATACTTATGCAATCACGATCCAAAGGTGAAAGTTCTATGCTAGGTATCTATCAAGGATACAACCAAAAAGTTAGACATCTGTTGTTTTGAAATTGTCCTTCTTATTACTTTTTATTATTTATTATTGTTTTTGTTGATTTTTTACACAAGTCTGTGACAATAAATCATTTTAATACTATATACATGTGCGGCCAAATTTAGAGTGCCCCCCATCCAGTTCAAATACTTTACCTAGAGTGGTGTAATGGCCTATGATGTCTTTGTATGGCTATGATAATGGTGTCAACGGTGTCTCCTACCTGGGTATGGCTGGACTCCTGGCTCACTTGCAATAAATTGAGTGTAGTGATAGTAGGAGTAATAGAGGGATTTTGCAGCAGAAATTAATGTCCAGACCTTTGGTGAAGTTCAAACTTGTCTTTACTGAAGAAGACTTTCATCCAAGCAATACATAGCTTTGGTCTTAGGTCCCAGCAGGCTTTGGCAATGGTTGGCAGGAATGAACCTTCTGTTCTAAAACCCTGGAGCTTGCAGGAAAGGATGTCTGCTTTATAGCTCTAAAACTGTGGCAGGGATTTGGCTAGCTGAGGAGGAATATGGCTTCTCCTGGGTCTCTGGACTTTACTCACAGTTATATTTTCAGGTAATGCTTTCTTCCTGGAACTAGAGGTTGTCTGTTTGCTTCATCCAGCCGAGGCTGCAAAGCTCAGACTGGGGAAGTGATCAATGTCTCAGCCGAGACAAGATCCTGGCTTGGTTCCCTATATCAGGGAGCTCCTAACACACACACCCTACCCCTAGCAGAGGGTGGGCTACACTCCTCACTAACTTCCTTCTCCACCCAGGATGTAGGCTTTGGAAATAGTCTACACCAGCACAGAGGGGGAGCTAAGCTGGAATAAACCATTCCATCTTAGAAATACTAAACTGTTGCTAACTCCTTACCAACACATTGCATAATTCACATTTAACCTGGTTTATGCACATTTGTGAATGACATAATGTAAAATCATATCAGATGACAAGGTAAAGGCTCTTAACAGATTGTAGCAGGGTAGAAGAGTGTCGTAACACAACTCTGGGGTGTTACAAGAGCATCAGATCATTATGTACCCATCCAGTGGCCGTGAGTGAGAGCTTAGGTGGCTGTCTGGGCATTGGCCCACCAGGAAATTTCCCTGTAGGGTCTATGGACAGTCCGCCCCTGGGGCAGAGCCAAAGCATCTGATGAAGTAGGACATAGATTTCAGAAGACCTCAGTCACTTTTCAGCCCAGCATTTGGTGCATAAAACATTTAGCAATGCCATATTTACTGTATATGCGTACCCAACTGAGGCCAAATAGTGTCCTTTTGACCTACAGTATATCAGGCTGGTATATCTCTTTTAAGAGTATAGAAAATTGCAATCGACTTCGCTTTTCAATTTAGAGGCCTCCTGCAAAACAAAAATGTGTAAAGCTGTATTCTTTTTCCAACCTGGAAGCTTGTGTACATTACAGTATGGCTGTATATGATATGTGCACTACTGGAGAAGAAATAGGCCACACTTGTTGGTTCTCGTGTGTGACTGCTGCCTATTAACATCATCTCTGTAACATTATATTAGGGTATCAAGTTATTTCAAATTGTCATTAGTACCATTGAGTTTATCTAGGGACACAGCAGGTCCTAAAGAACAATCCTAAATCACGCAGTTATACCGTACTGCTCAAGATGTCTAATGCTGCAGTAATACACACAGTTATTATAATGTATGGAATATTAATCTGAACATCGGTCCTGAAGAACAAGCTAACATCTCCATTACATTGTCACAGAAGGCGGCATTTCCCTGACGTGAATTATACATTGCTATAAAAGCCATAGATCTCGGTAACTGCTGCCATTAAGCTGAAAATGTATAAATCCCCACCGTCACCACCACAACTAATGTCTGCATACAGAAAGTTTCATATCGGTTGCTTACACAAGTAATGTTAGTTAAAGCAGTGGTCTCCAATCTATGGCTCTCTAACTCATGCAAAACTACAACTCCCAGCATGCTGTGACATTTAACCCACTTTCCTTTGCTTCCTTTTACATGGCTTATTTCTGGGCCATATCAAGCAGTGATCAATTATAAGACAAGTTAATTAGGGCTCAGCCTTTAAAGGGGTTAGGGTTAGGGTTAACGCCCATCTCGCACTTTGGTGGCATATCGTTAGGATATGCCACCTATGGCTGGTAGGTGCGGGTCCCACCTCTGGGAGACACGCCTCTCTCTAGAACGGGGCCCTCAAAGTGAACAAGGGCACACAGAGCATTCACTTCTATGGGAGTGACAAAAAAGCGGAGTGCCGGTGTTCCGTGATATTTCCCTACCCGTGAGATTTCCCTGGAATAATACCTCACCAATCCCCTGCAGCTCCCATGCCAACACCCAGGTCCTCAGCTATGGTAGTGCTGAGTGCAGACATAGTGACATAGTGTGCTGACACAGGATTTCAGCAGCCGATCACTTGCTATAGCAGTGTCATGTCAACACACTGAGTTCACCTCTGCAGACAGTGACTGGCTGCAGTGGTCATATGCCATGCCTACACATCATTAATAGAGCCAGGTCAACAGACATTAGTAGGGATCGGAGGAAGTATTGGTATAAGATCGATAAGATGAATATTACTTATTTTGCTATTTTTGGCCAATGTAAGCTGTATCTTAAAAAAACAAACAAAAAAATAATAAATTGTGGGCAACTGCTTTAACACATACCTCCAATAATCCACAGGTGAGTAAATTCAAGTTTCTAATCTAAAATTAAAAAGCAAGTGCTCTATACACTTTATTAGCAAAGTTCAGTATGGTGTAGAGTAGGAAGAGAATTGTTATTTATTTATTTATCTTTATTCCATAAATACATTATAGAATTATAAAAACATACAAACCTCAGAGAGCACGAAGGGTAAAAAAACAAAAAGTGCTTTTATCTTTACTCAATCAGCAATCAGTTACATCGGTAACACATTAATAGATTTATCAATAAAAATCTCCCATTTACTCCATAACCTTTTATAAATATGCATTTTATTTTCCTTGCTATAACCTGCTTTCTCAATAGATCTATTTAAATTCATCATATTTATCCACTCCTTCACAGTGGGCACATCAGTTCTCATCCATCTTCTGGCCACTAATAATCGAGCCAAGAAAAAGGATTTGTACACCATAATCTCATTATCTTTTGATAAGTTATAAGGAATTTCACCTAAAACGCAAAAAAAAAAAATCGACAAAACTGGTTTAAAACTAAAAATATCTCCAATCATTTCAATAAGGCCCTGCCAGAATGGTTGTATCTTAGGGCAGCACCACCACATATGAATAATATCCGCATTGTGGTTTTCACATCTTGGGCATACATTTGGAGTACTGGTTCTGAAAATTCTGAAGCCAATTAGGAGTCACTTATAACCAATGTAAAATCATAAATTGAGTAACTCTTTGAGAAGGATTTCTCAGATAATTAGTCGCTTGCCAAAACCTCATCCATTGTTCTTCAGTTAAGGGACCTATATAATTTTCCAATGCAGTCTTACTATTGCACCTCACCTCTTTATTTATTTTTTCCTTACATTTTTTTTATATAAAGTTGAAACCAACCTATAATTACCTCTCCACCCTAAAATAAAATTCATCAATTCATGTGAACATACAGGGAGTGCAGAATTATTAGACAAGTTGTATTTTTGAGGATTAATTTTATTATTGAACAACAACCATGTTCTCAATGAACCCAAAAAACTCATTAATATCAAAGCTGAATATTTTTGGAAGTAGTTTTTAGTTTGTTTTTAGTTTTAGCTATTTTAGGGGGATATCTGTGTGTGCAGGTGACTATTACTGTACATAATTATTAGGCAACTTAACAAAAAACAAATATATACCCATTTCAATAATTTATTTTTACCAGTGAAACCAATATAACATCTCAACATTCACAAATATACATTTCTGACATTCAAAAACAAAACAAAAACAAATCAGTGACCAATATAGCCACCTTTCTTTGCAAGGACACTCAAAAGCCTGCCATCCATGGATTCTGTCAGTGTTTTGATCTGTTCACCATCAACATTGCGTGCAACAGCAACCACAGCCTCCCAGACACTGTTCAGAGAGGTGGACTGTTTTCCCTCCTTGTAAATCTCACATTTGATGATGGACCACAGGTTCTCAATGGGGTTCAGATCAGGTGAACAAGGAGGCCATGTCATTAGATTTTCTTCTTTTATACCCTTTCTTGCCAGCCACGCTGTGGAGTACTTGGACGCGTGTGATGGAGCATTGTCCTGCATGAAAATCATGTTTTTCTTACCTTGCAGACTTCTTCCTGTACCACTGCTTGAAGAAGGTGTCTTCCAGAAACTGGCAGTAGGACTGGGAGTTGAGCTTGACTCCATCCTCAACCCAAAAAGGCCCCACAAGCTCATCTTTGATGATACCAGCCCAAACCAGTACTCCACCTCCACCTTGCTGGCGTCTGAGTCGGACTGGAGCTCTCTGCCCTTTACCAATCCAGCCACGGGCCCATCCATCTGGCCCATCAAGACTCACTCTCATTTCATCAGTCCATAAAACCTTAGAAAAATCAGTCTTGAGATATTTCTTGGCCTAGTCTTGACGTTTCAGCTTGTGTGTCTTGTTCAGTGGTGGTCATCTTTCAGCCTTTCTTACCTTGGCCATGTCTCTGAGTATTGCCCACCTTGTGCTTTTGGGCACTCCAGTGATGTTGCAGCTCTGAAATATGGCCAAACTGGTGGCAAGTGGCATCTTGGCAGCTGCACGCTTGACTTTTCTCAGTTCATGGGCAGTTATTTTGCGCCTTGGTTTTTCCACACGCTTCTTGCGACCCTGTTGACTATTTTGAATGAAACGCTTGATTGTTCGATGATCACGCTTCAGAAGCTTTGCAATTTTAAGAGTGCTGCATCCCTCTGCAAGATATCTCACTATTTTTGACTTTTCTGAGCCTGTCAAGTCCTTCTTTTGACCCATTTTGCCAAAGGAAAGGACGTTGCCTAATAATTATGCACACCTGATATAGGGTGTTGATGTCATTAGACCACACCCCTTCTCATTACAGAGATGCACATCACCTAATATGCTTAATTGGTAGTAGGCTTTCGAGCCTATACAGCTTGGAGTAAGACAACATGCATAAAGAGGATGATGTGGTCAAAATACTCATTTGCCTAATAATTCTGCACGTAGTGTAGTGCCATAGATTTCTTATTTTTAACTCCTTTAAAAATTGCAGATAATTGATTATATCTAAGAAATATTTCCCTATCGTGCAGAGTAGGAAGATACTTTACTTTACTTTTTTCCTTGTTGAGATAGATAGATAGAATACTTTACCAACACAGAAAATTACAATCTGTCTGTACGGCTGCAGAGAAGGTCCTGTGATCACAGCAGCATTGGCAGCTATTTGAGCAAGCAGTCTATGCAGTGTGAGATTGGTGAGGAAGCAGTCACAATTGTAACGTAAGCTACAATAGCAGACTTGTAGAGACAGTGACCATGACTAGACTGCAATGCCACCTTATATGTAGCACAGTAGACAATAGTAACAGAAGACTTCAGCACAATCGGCTGAGAATTAAAGGGAAAAGCTTTACAAAGGTACTGTACATGAGAGCACTTTTTGCTCTATTGATGTTATCAGCAAAAAGCAATTATAGAACTCAATAAAATTCCATTGCTACACCCTCCTACCAATATTTGTATGACTATATTAATTCCCATATAGTCTGGCAGCAGTGAAAGAGTTACAGTAGTACCTTATATCCTATCCACACTAGTCCAAGACTGCTTGTCCTTTCCTTAATTGTAGTAAAAGCTATACAGTACAGAATGTATGGAATGATGTCTTTAAACAGAAATTGTCATGAAATCCTATACATCACCTCTAATTAGCATATACCCTCTGTTTCCTAGAAGATAGGAGAAATTATGGACAGCTGTATTTCATTTCTTAGTTTTACTTTTTATAGGTTTTCTTCAATTACCAGGTTTTCAAAGTCTCCCAACCCTCCTATAAAGAATGTGCGGAGTGTGACAGATTTATGATACATCCACTCGCATTCTCTGTAATAAAACATTAAAATACAAGGATATGCACACCTCCAGATAAAGTTGCATCTCTGTTAAGGGTGAGCAGTGGTTCCTCCTCTTCCCATGCTAACGTTGGGGTTTTTCAGTTTGCTTTAATAGTTAATAGTTAATAGTTGGTTTTTAAAATTAATACCACCATAAAATAAATAATACTGTCATGCTGTAGCAAAATGAAAATTCTATACTAAAATAATGCTGCAATCGGAGCTCTGTTAACACTCCTATATTTTAAAATGAAATAATCATACATGACCCATTAGTATCATATGGGTTGACTTAACAGTGTTATCGATTTCACACCCCTAAAACCAGCCCCAAGATGCTCCAAATGCATTATTAATGGAAAAAATTAAAATCGCCTAAATATGGAGTAGGGGGCCGGTCAGCCATGCTATAACACATTGCTGTCTACCACGTTATAACAGATGACTGACACCCCAGGGTGTACAGTGACAGGACAAATGAATACTTACATCCTGAAGTTTCTTGTGGAATCCCTATTAATTGTTACTGCAGACCACAGTTATTCCCATCAGCACTTCCTCAAGTGTGCATCACTCATGTCTCTGAGATCACTCAGGAATGTGGTCTTATCAGCACAATGGGGGATGGGTACTATCTCTAAGGCCCCTTTCACACGGGCGAGATATCTGCGCGGGTGCAATGCATGAGGTGAACGCATTGCATCCGCACTGAATCCGGACCCATTAATTTCTATGGGGCTGTGCAGATGAGCAGTGATTTTCACGCATCACTTGTGCGCAGCATGCTCCTCTTTGTGCGTTTTCCTCTTTGTGCGTTTTCCACGCAACGCAGACCCCATAGAAGTGAATGGGTCTGCGTGAAAATCTCAAGCATCCGCAAGCAAGTGCGGATGCGGTGCGATTTTCACACACGGTTGTTAAGAGACGATCACTTGGAGACCCGATCATTATTATTTTCCCTTATTGCATGGTTAAGGGAAAATAATAGCATTATGAATGCAGAATGCTTAGTACAATAGGGCTGGAGGGGTTAAAAAAAATTAAAAATAATTCAACTCACCTTAATCCACTTGTTCGCGCAGCCGGCATCTCTTCTCTTCGGCATCTGTCTTCATCTTTGCTGTGCGCAGGAAAAGGACCTGTGGTGACATCACTACGCCCATCACATGGTCCGTCACCTGATCCATCACCATGGTAACAGATCATGTGATGGACCATGTGATGAACTCAGTGACGTCATCAAAGGTCCTATTCCTCAAAGATGAAGACAGAAGAGAAGCCGGGCTGCGCGAACAAGTGGATTAAGGTGAGTTAAATTATTTTTAATTATTTTTTAACCCTTCCAGCCCTATTGTACTAAGCATTCTGTATTAAAAATGCTATTATTTTCCCTTATAACCATGTTATAAGGGAAAATAATAAAATCTACACAACACCTAAACCAAACCCGAACTTCTGTGAAGAAGTCCGGGTTCGGGTCTGGGTACCAAACGTGCCGATTTTTCTCACGCGCGTGCAAGGGGCATTGCAATGTTTTGCACTCACGCAGAAAAATCGTGCATTTTCCCGCAACGCACCCGCATCTTATCCAGGCCAAAAACATGACGCCCATGTGACAGAGGGCTAACCCACTACATTACAAGGCCCATCATTACACTGAATGGTAATAATATAAGGGAACAGAATTAAAGGGACAGAACCAATTAGTACTTAAAAAATACCCTTACAATAGAGTGTCTATACAAAATTTTATTGCATGCAATTACAAAAGTATTTAGATCCAGGTAGTTTAAAAAATGTAGATTTATTTTCACATGACAACCCCTTTAATGCCAATATACTTTCCTTTTACATTTCTCACCATTCCTCCAGTGCAAAAAAAAAAAAAAAGAGTTAACACATTAGTTATTTAATGCATACAATTTAAGTATTGATCAATTATATATTTAGGAGTCAAAAAGCCCCTTTAATTGCTTAATAGAGTGCTCAAATAAAATTACAATACATCAGCTATACACATCATAGGTTCATAGTGTGCCCACAAAATACCACAATACAGGACCCAAAAAATAATGCTATGCTGAGATTAAATAATGCCACCATACAGAACATAAATTCTATGAATCCACATACTACAGCACATAAAAACATGTAATTAGAAAATTGTTTGATGACGAAAATCCAGATCAGTACTCAAGATGTCTTGAGGAGGACTCCAGGTGTGACTGGCATTGTCTTTTAGTACCATTCTTGAAATCTTCTGATTTTTTTTTTCCTTAGCGCCAAATACATTTTCGGGTACATAGAAGAGTCAGGTTTGATAGAGACGCCATATGCATTTTTTAGTGTCTGATTTGGGAATTCTTAGCATGCTCATTTTTATATGCTGAACTCAACAATTTAACTTGCAAATCAGTAAATCTTGGTGTGAGATTCACAGTGGGCTTCTTACTTAAGATCTACAGCTGACGCCAGGGAAAGGCTCTCCTGTGTGCAAGGTAGACAATTTTTCAGTGCAGGAGAATGAAACTCTTCCTGATGAAAAAACACTAGTTTTACTACTTTCTATGTGATTGTTTCTATTAAATAGAGTGCAAATAACAGAAAAGTAAATGAAACAAAATCAACAATGCACAAGCACCAATGCAAAGGTCAGGAGGCTATTACAGACTACAAGGGTGGACTTAGAGTCATCTGGGCACCCAGGCACTAGAGGCCATGGGCACCTTACTGTATGAAGTGGACAGGTCACGGGCTAGAACCAACCCAGGAGGAGTTGCAGCAAAAAAAACCTTTACTGTACATGTTATTCTTCCCATGTGGAATCAGACATATTAATAAGTACACAGCTTGATGAATGTGCTACTCACTATGGGTATATACGTAGTAGTCTTGGCATTTACAATCACTTAAAGGGTATATTAGTTGAGGGTTAATCTTTGTATCTGCTGTGTTTACAGTCCATATTTATCATATCTGTAGTCCCAATAGGGGCCTTTCTGATCCAGGGGTGATGTTAAGATATTTAGGCCTTTAGTGTCTTAGGCCAGGGTCTCTCCTCTTCTCTTTTTAAAGCTTGTTTCACTTGCCCAGGGCACCTTACCTTCCCCTGCTCCCATGTTTCCAGGGTCTGTTGCTTGGGCCAAGATTTTGACTACTCTTGAGGCCCGGCAGCACTAGCTTTGCTTTTATCTGCCCCTCTCATACAGTCCAAGCTTCTCATCTGCCCTTTGACAGAGAGGGAGAATCCATCTCTTCCCATGTTTCAAATAAGCTTCTTGGTTGTCCTCTACAGCTGTCTCATCTAAAGCCATCTCATCTGCAGCTCATCACATCTTCTGCAGCCATCTTATTGGCAGGACACTTTCTCTTTAGTGGCATACCTTTAAGAAGGAAGGCTTCCTCTTCTCCAATGGTCTGTGGACTGTCCTTTGGTCACTGCAACCACAGTGAACACCACTCCTCATTCCTAGCCAAGACTCATGGTTCAGACCTTGTCTAAGGCCCAAAACTTGCTTACCCCCCCCCACAGTTTTCAGGCTACTGCACCAGTCCCTGGGACAACACATGCAGAAGGGATACTCCCTCTTTTCCTGCCATTGCAACACTTTGGGAGGAGTGAGAATCTCTCTCCTGAACAGACTGTGCTATGCGTACCTGCTGCAGTAGGCCTTCTCTGGCACTCACCCCTAAAGGGGGATGAAGGTACACCATGTAGTATGCAGCACATTTCTCTGTAAAATGGTGTCTGTCAAGTGCATACATGGGGCTCCTTCTACTGGTCCCCTAAGAGGGTGATCTGTGCTGTGACCCCACTTGTAATTACAAGGGGGTGAGAATATTTAATTCACAATCAGCATTTTAATGTAACATGCTAGTTGTGTCAATGATTGCGTTGTCGAGGGTGGGAGGGACTCTCATCCTTTTTAGAGTTGAATACTGCCATTATGGGAATTCGAGAGCTGGTGTTTGATAGATGGGTTCCTGGGGTCTCATTCTCGTGTTTTGATGGAGCGGCAGTGTGGCAGGTGCAGTACTATGAAGTGCCTTTTGCGCTGTGGCATTAGAAGAATTTTGATATCTCTGACTTTTAGTCTAACCAGACTGTCTATTACTCTGTAATTCCTCTAGCGCCGTTCTATGGAAACAGTAGGTTTAAAGAGCACACCAAATGCTTCAAATAACTTCTTTATTAACTTGAACTTTTCTTCATATATAACACTACCGCCTCCGCAGCAGATAGTCTATGTACATAACACGTGTTGAAAAGATATCACAAAATGGCGGTATGCATAAGATGGTGGTTCAACTGTTCAATCTTATCATTCAACATAAAATTGTGGATATATTTCTCTCTTGAGTATCTCTACTCTCACTTTAAGTTATTTAAGCACTTTATGATCTCTCGGAGAGGTATACCTGAGGTCTAACTAATAGTTCACTTGCAGTATGCAATTAGCAGTGACTATTTGCAGATTGGTTGAGTATGATCTGGTATGGTTGTATGCAATTTGCAGTGCAATATGTTTGTATGGTATTCGTATTAGTTCACAGTTTTCAACTGTAGCTTGCAATTTGCAATTTGTATTTGTACTTTGCAATTGAATTTGTATGGTTGCAATTGGTGAAACTGTAAGTAAACACATATATATCTAGTTCAGTATACAGTTCTAAATACTAACAATATGAACATTTTTTAACTGTTTTAAATACCTATATTGGCCTCTTGTTCCTATAAAACTCAGCTCTCAGTGGAGTGAATGTTTCTTCAGCTCCTGTCTCTGGTGAATAATGATTCTAGCAGCTTCTGCTAGGGGAATTCCCAGACAGGTTGTGTGTGAGGCTGGCTGTGATTGGTGAAAACTCTTGCTGTATGAGAAGCTGGCGGTGATTGGTCTAGACTTCTGCCCAACAGATTAACACCACACTTTCTGTTGTTTCTGCTGTGTCACTGAGCTTACCTTTCATTACAAAATGAATCTTGAAAGCATATTATCTTTTCTGCTTCTGTAAACACAAAATATAATAGTAATATGACATCCAAAACATGATGTCACAGTAAATAACTCTGCTTTTGTCTTTACACATAAACATAGGAACTGTATTAAGGCTACTGGCAGGTCTAGCTGTATACACATATAAGCTATACTAGCAACCTAGGACAGGTATTAGCTGGCCAACTACAGGTAAGTCAAGCATGTAAACTTGGCATAAAATCTTTAAAGATCCACATTAGGTGGAGGTTTTGAAAAGGAATCAAAAGAACAACAGGGGTACCATAACAAGTATGTAACAGCAACATCTAGACACAGGGGCAAAAGTAAAAGCTTCATAGGCATAGGGGCAGAGCTTCAGGAGGCTAGAGTCCAAACCTTCCACACGGTCACCATATCCTGGAAGAAGAAGCAGTGCTCCAAGAAGCTCAAGCAATTTGTTTTTTATGTATTTTTTTAGGGGTTTTCTGCAAGGTTTTAACAGATTGGTTGGGTCCGACACCTGAGACCCTCACTGATCAGCTGTTTAAGAAGGCAGCAGCGCTCGCAGTAAGGCCACAGCCTTCTGTCTGCTCACGAAGCACAGCACCATAAATAGTATAGTGGCTGTGCTTGGTATCGAAGCCCAGCCCCATTTACTTCCCCATTCACTGCTTGTATGAATTTTTGTGAAAATGTTTGTAAATATTCAGATTTTGTGCATAAAAATATACATAGAATACTGTAATAGCCGTGTGCTGTATATATCAAACTGAGCAAGCTGGTTCAAGCCAAGAATCCAATTTTTTTTTTTTAAACCCCTCCCTCTAAATAGAAGCAAAAGATCATTAATTATGGCTCAGAGGATAGAAATGTGGTGAATCCCTTACAAGATGTTTACACGTGTGAACCTGTTGGGGCCACTTTCCTTCTAATGA
Source organism: Bufo gargarizans (assembly GCF_014858855.1). Lineage (NCBI taxonomy): Eukaryota > Metazoa > Chordata > Amphibia > Anura > Bufonidae > Bufo > Bufo gargarizans. Next base: position 30,122,822 of record NC_058086.1, read on the forward strand.
CTCCCACATTATTAATCTGCGAGATGCCGCTTCCTGCCATTTCAAAGAGAGGAATGTCCCAAGCTCTAGAGGGAAAACAGCGCGAAAGTCCCGGGGACATTATGTTAATGACATTACTCCATTTCTGGAAGCAATGCTGATTAAATATTCATTGACTTTGATTATAGTGAAATTAGGGCTAAAGCACGAACTCAAATTGAGTGGAATAATGGCAGTGTAAATAATGCATAGTCTCCAAATTGAAAACAGCAGCTTGTGCGCCACGTCGCCCCCTTTGTCATACTGCCATTTGTGTGGGAACGCGGCGCTCTAATCTCAGACAGCTTGGGAAACACTTGCAGGAAAAAGAGACTGTATTATTTACAAGTTTAGGAAATTTAAAATAATTAGGCAAAATGTTGCACGACTAGGTGTGTTTGTTTCTGGCTTTCCCTTATGGCTTCTCTGAGACTGGCAGGCTGGTGAAAGAAAAGGAACAAAGAAAAATCCACCATGTCCTGTATTCATTTATTTTCAAACTTTTTGTCTTCTTAAAGGCAACTATTTATTTAAAGAAAATGTATCATTTCAGCCTACGACACCGGCTGACCTGTTCCATGTGCGCTTGGCAGCTGAAGGCATCTGTGTTGGTCCCATGTTCATATGTGTCCGCATTACTGAGAAAAATTATGGTTTAATATATGTAGTGTTGAGCGAACCCGAACTGTAAAGTTCGGGTCCGTACTGAACTTTACAATTTTTGGTACCCGGACCCGAACTTTGCCGGAGAAGTTCGAGTTTGGTTTTTGGGCCTTTAATAAAGCTTGATGAAAGGCTGCAGGGCAGCGAATAAACAAGTTTTTAAGCTGTAGGCCATTAGAAACATAGAAACATAGAAACATAGAATGTGTCGGCAGATAAGAACCATTTGGCCCATCTAGTCTGCCCAATATATCTGAATCCTATGAATAGCCCCGACTATTAGAATTCATCACAGCCATGCTTACTAATGTCATGGCTGTGATTGGCCGGTGCATCATGTGACCCAGCCTCTATATAAACTGGATCACGTGTAGCACCGCCCATCAGCTCGGAGTAGTGCAGGGACAGAAAGCAGGCAGCTGAAGTGAGGGAGAGTGTTTGTGCAATTTTTTGTGGGTGCAATACACCATCTTTGCACCCCTGACACAGAAAGCTAATCATAAATCTTGCTGTTAATTCTGTGGGTGACCTATAGCGATTTTTTTGGTGGGTGCAATGCAACATTGTACGTTGTACCCCTGACACCCAAATATAATAGTTAATCCGTCTGTTAGTTAGGTGCACGTCATATACCCATTTTTTGCATGAAGTACACCTGCACTGCATACGTGACAGGGAAATTGATATAGTTAATCCATTTGTTAGTTATTTTGTAGGCCCGAATACCGGTGTATGAATGGTGAGGCCAGAACAAGTAGAGGCGGTAGTAGATTGGGTGGCGGACAGTGCCTCCAGTTCCTTCACATTGTCTCCCACCTGGTCTCCTGCTGAAAGCGCAGAGTTGGCACCTGCAGCCCATGGGCATCTGTCTTTCACCTGACCGCCTTGCAAATCAGCCAAGCTATTACAGCAATCAGACGCTTCCTGTAATTGCAGACCAGCTTTTTGCAGGTCTCCACAGGTATTTTTGCCCATTCATCTTTAGCAATGAGCTCCAAATCTTTCAGGTTGGAGGGTCTTCTTGCCATCACCCTGATCTTTAGATCCCTCCACAGATTCTCAATTGGATTCAAGTCTGGACTCTGGTCGGGCCTCTCCAAAACGTTAATGTTGTTGTCTGCTAACCATTTCTTCACCACTTTTGCTGTGTGTTTTGGGTCATTGTCATGCTGAAATGTCCACTGGTGCCCAAGGCCAAGTTTCTCTGCAGACTGCCTGATGTTGTCGTTGACAATCCTCATGTATTGCTCTTTTTTCATGGTGCCGTTTACTGTGATTAGGTTCCCAGGTCCATTGGCTAAAAAACACCCCCAAAGCATTAAGTTCCCACCACCATGTTTGACAGTGGGGATGTTGTTCTTTGGGTTGAAGGCTTCTCCTTTTTTACGCCAAATGAAGGAAACATCATTGTGACCAAACAATTCCATTTTTGTTTCATCTGACCATAACACAGAAGACCAGAAGTCTTCTTCTTTGTCCAGATGAGCTTTTGCAAAGGCCAAGCAAACTTTTGTGTGCCTTATCTGGAGAAGTGGCGTCCTCCTTGGTCTGCATCCGTGGAACCCAGCAGTGTGCAGTGTCCGTTGGATTGTCTACCTTGAGACATTGCCACCAGCAGAGCCCAGATTCACTAGGATGGCCTTGGTGGTGATCGTTTGATTCTTTTTCACCTCTCTAACTATCCTCCTGGCCAGCACAGGTGTCACTTTTGGCTTCCGACCACGTCCTCTGAGATTTTCCAGTGCGGAACAAATTACTTGCTGGTTAAATAAAAGAAACTTTAAGTCAAAATTTGCCAGGGGTATGAATAATTATGGGCAGCACTGTAAATGCAAAGGACAACCTGCAGGGGAGTAAACACCTCAAAAATCACAAAAGATTCCTCTACTGCTGCAGTCTCGGACTCTTCCTCCCCCTCTGGAGTGACAGTGGCACCTGCCCCCCCGCAAACAGAGGATGTGGCAGCAACACCACCATGTCCGTCACCAAGCATCCGTCACCATAATGTCCCATGGAAGCGTTCAGCTCTCCATCTGCAAAACACTGGAGAGAAAGAGGAAGTACCCTCCTACCCACCCGCGATCCCTGGCCCTGAATGCCTTTCAAAATTCCTGGCCTTTGAAATGCTGTCATTCCGTCTGGTGGAGACAGAGACTTTAAAAAAAATTATGGTAGTGACTGTCCCACAGTACGTGGTTCCCAGCCGCCACTACTTTTCAGGCGAGTCATCCCTGCCCTGCCCATAGGACAAATTTAGGTGTGTACTGCGCAACGCCATCTGTGGCAAGGTTCACATAACCACCAATACGTGGACTAGTAAGCACGGGCAGGAACGTTATATCTCCCTAACTGCACACTGGGTAAATGAAGTGGCGGCTGGGCCTGAGGCGGATAGCAGTTTGGCGCATGTCCTTCCGCCACCGAGGATTGCAGGAAGTTTCTCTTTGCCTCCTGTTGCCTCCTTCTCCTACTCCGCTTCCTCATCCTCTACCGCCTTCTCTTTTGTAATGTTTCATTGGAATATGTCATCTATATTATTATTTTTTTATTAATACCAGATAATGACCCGTTTTTCTAATCTATTTTTATTCTCAGAATTGTAGATTTTTTCTTTACTCTATAATACATATTATGGGGGCTGCCATTTTACCTGTACTGTTGTTAACAGCCTTTAGAGATCTGCTTTACAGCAGCCACATGAGCCATTAAGGCAGTAGTCTGGAGGAGACTTCTATAGGAGAGTTTTCTTGACATGCTCTTTGACCTGAGCAGAAGTCATCGTGCAGGGAGGAGGAGTAGATAAGCTGTGATATCATCTACTGTGAATGGTGGATCCTGTGTATGTATACAGCAGTATAGTGTTACCTTTTGCTGTAATCCTACATGTGATGATAATGAAACTGCTGAGAAGTGATCTCTACAGAACCCGAAGTCTTGACTGATTATGGGGTTTAGTGGTCAGTTTTAGTTTTCTTTTTAAATATCGATGGAAAATGATATCACCAAAAGTTCTAAAAAATATGTGTGCTGTAAAACCTGGATTCAAAAAATACGTCATTTCCTGAGGACATGTTCCCTTAAGGGGCTTGCAGTTTATAGTGGACAAGTGCAAAGAGCACTAGTAATTTTTGGCCTGAATGATGTCATTCCTGTAATACTTCTTGGCTTCACCTTCGCTCAGCAGTGTTTTATTCACTTTGCCAGCAGCGAGCGGGTTACATCATTGCAAATGAACACGTGAAGTTGTCAAAAAGATGCATTTCGCAGGTAGTTAAAAGGTCTTGATTAGCCTGCAGCAGGAAATCCTTTTGATGTGAACCTTCTGAGCAGCACTTATCTTTAGTGAGATTGTAAACAGCTCTGCTAATTTTTATCTTATATAATTTTTAATCAGCCCCCTGGAATTAATCTTCTTTTCTAGGAGAAACGGCTGCATCTTGAGAAACAGAAATTCTCTGTGGTGCCAAATAGCAAAAACTAAACTTCAATAAAACTATTGTCACTTTTTGATGACAATTCAGATCCTGCAGCTCTGTAGTGGCAGTATCTTACAGAGACACGTCTTAGAAAGGGAATTTGTATTCTTCTCAGCTCTTCTCCATGGCTATGAAGTGCACTTGTCACATCCATTATCTCAGTGCAAAGACCATGTATATATGGAGACCTCTCCGACACCCGTTAATGGACTCACAGGCTAAAGACTTCTTTTGATGGCATAAGTCTAATACCAATGAACGGACATAAGGATTTAGCTATGATGGTGCGGAATGGTGAAATGTACTGGTATATAGAAGTTTCATCAGCTGTGGCCACTATGGAATCAAGGATAATTGCTTAAAAAACTGATTCTGCATGAGTATTTCAACTGCTGTCTCATTCACGTCAATGGTGGAAAAGATGTTAGAGCAGGAGAAAAAATATTTCCAGAAGTTTTTTTTTATATACATTACAATTAATAGGATGAAAATGTCAATAGTATTTATGACATTGTTTTCATTCACTGTCACGTTGACTGTAAAGAGTTCTGTAATGATTTTTTTATTTGCCCAAAGTCCTCCAAAAACACTGCATATTTTTGCCCCATATACTTGTCTTTCATGTCAGCACTTTCCTTCCCCTGTTCTCAGCATCCCTGCATCCTGGCAGGATGTTTACATGCAGAACTTCCTGTTTTCATTACCTTCCTGTTGAGTTTTCTAACCAACCATAGCCTGCTTTGCCCTGTAATATTTCTCAGGGTTTGCTCCACCTACCCCATTGTTCTCTCTGCAGTAGCCAAGTCCCAACACCTCCTGTCTCCATGTCATGTAGGCGGAATAATCCCTGAAAACCATAACAGAGCAAAGTATGCTGTTTTTTTTTTTTTTTTTTTCAGAAAACCAAGCAGGAAGCTAATGAAAACAGGAAGTTCTGCATGTAAACTTCCTGCCAGAATGCAGTGATGCTGAGAACAGAGGAAGGAAAATGCTGACATAGAAAACAGGTATATGGCCAAAAACATGCAGTGTTTGGGGTCCTCTAGACAGATAAAAAAAAATTCATTATGGGACAGAGAACCCCTTTAATGTTAATTAATGGAATATATTATGGGACTGAAAACATTCAATGAAACATTTTCTTAGTAGACAAAATTGATGCATTGTTCAATAATACAGTTACCAGCTAAAGTCAATAGAAAGTTCTGGTCTACTCGCCGCTTAATTAGAATTGAGCCTCATGGTGTTTGATATGTACATGGTGGATGCACATGCTCAGTTCCATTCTTCAGCTGCAACCCCCCCATATTTGCTGTTAGAAGCAGTGACAATTACAGGGAGAGAGCTGCAGCAGAAGGACACAACTCCTGAGCTCTGATAGGGACAGAGTGGGAACAGAAAGGACACACTCCCTGAGCTGCAACATTCTGAAGAGAATCTACAAGAGCAATTAGAGCAGTGAATAGGGAGATCTCTGGATCCATGTGAGGTACAGGGCTAGTTCTTGCTTTGTTAGAAAGAGATTTTTATGTATTATATGTAGTGTTGAACGAATCGAAGTTCACAAAGTCTACTTCGATCCAAATTTCCTTATGCTTTGTGGTAACAAATCAATTTTCCCTGAAATGGGGTAAAAAAATATAAATAAAATCATACTTACCTCATCCATTTGAGCACGAAGAGCCAGCTGCCATCTTAATTGAAGATCCCACGAGAAATCCCGTGCACAGTGACATATGACATCATCGCGGGCACGCGAGATTTCACAGTGGATCGTCAATCAAGAAACCGGTGGCAGTGTCACGGATAAAGGGGAGGGGAGGGACACAGAACTAGGCCTCAAGGCCAGGGAGAGGGGAAAGGTCACCTCCTAGAAAACCCCTAAACCTGGCCATGACTCCTGTATGTATAGACCCCGAGGTGGGAAAATACATACGCCGTAACCTAGACCCTAGGAGCCCTGAAATTCCCTCGAGGTAGTGAATGGGAATGAGACTACTGGTTCCTTCCCAGGTGAATGAACCAGCGTCTCCCTGAGGCCTAGTAACAACAAGCACAGGGGAACAACCAAATACAAAGAGCAGTACAGCTAACTTAAAGAAAATGGATGAGCAGGAACACAGGAAAGGTCCACATACCAACTCTTCCAAATCCAAGCAGAGAATATCAATCTCATGGTATGAAGTGTGAGACCAAACTAAATAGGGAATGCAGTAATGACCACAGCTGCACCTGACAAGAGGTGTGGTTTAACCACAGTCAAGTAGTTAAAAAAAAAAATTTACGTTAGTGAACCCCAAAAATCACATGAGCGCTTTCAGATTTTTGGGTCGATCCCAGTCCAACATAGCACGGATCTTTTCAGGATCCATACAAAAACCTGAAGATGAGAGTATTTAACCCAGGAATTGCACTCCCTGAACTGCAAATACACACTTCTCCATCTCAGCATACACTTTATTCTCTCTTAGGATCTGTAACACTTGTTTCACGTGATCCTGAAAGACGTCATTAATGAAATGTTGAAAAACCGCCCCCTCAAATCCAACTTAGGCCTCTTTCACACTTGCGTTGTCCGGATCCGGTGTGTACTCCACTTGCCGGAATTACACGCCGGATCCGGAAAAACGCAAGTGTACTGAAAGCATTTGAAGACGGATCCGTCTTCAAAATGCTTTCAGTGTTACTATGGCACCCAGGACGCTATTAAAGTCCTGGTTGCCATAGTAGTAGTGGGGAGCGGGGGAGCAGCATACTTACCATCCGTGCGGCTCCCGGGGCGCTCCAGAATGACGTCAGAGCGCCCCATGCGCATGGATCATGTGATCCATGCGATCACGTCATCCATGCGCCTGGGGCGCCCTGACGTCACTCTGGAGCGCCCCGGGAGCCGCACGGATGGTAAGTATGCTGCTCCCCGCTCCCCACTACAGTTTACCATGGCTGCCAGGACTTTAGCGTCCCGGCAGCCATGGTAACCATTGAGAAAAAGCTAAACGTCGCATCCGGCAATGCGCCGAAACGACGTTTAGCTTAAGGCCGGATCCGGATCAATGCCTTTCAATGGGCATTCATTCCGGATCCGGCCTTGCGGCAAGTGTTCCGGATTTTTGGCCGGAGCAAAAAGCGCAGCATGCTGCGCTATTTGCTGCGGCCAAAAAACGTTCCGTTCCGGAACGGAAGACATCCTGATGCATCCTGAAGGACGGACTGTCCATTCAGAATGCATTAGGATAATCCTGATCAGTATTCTTCCGGCATAGAGCCCCGACGACGGAACTCTATGCCGGAAGACTATAACGCAGGTGTGAAAGGGCCCTTAGAGAACACTTTGGCACCAACAATCTGATTGAACAAATCTGGGATCAAAGGAAGGGAGTAAGGGTCACGGACAGTGATACGATTAAGCTCACAGAAATCCAGACATGGCCTAAGAGTTCCGTCCTTTTTCTTAACAAAGAAAAACCCTGCAGGAACTGGGGATTTGGACAGTCTAATATGTCCCTTAGCCAAACTCTCGGTGATATACTCTCGCATGGCTGCTCTTTCGGGTTCAGAAAGATTATACAACCGAGATTTGGGCATAAGGTTGATAGGGCAATCATACTCTCGATGTGGGAGTAACTCCTGGTCTCCACTTTCAGAGAATACATCAGCAAAATCAGAAATAAAGGAAGGTACAACTTTAGTGGTTACAACAGAAAGCGATGTGCTAAGACAGTTGTCTAAGCAATAATCACTCCAATCAAAAATCTGTCTCGCTTGCCAATCGATGGTAGGATTATGTTTACTTAGCCATGGTAAACCTAGCACCAACGGAGCAGGCAGACCTTCCAGCACAAAACACGAGATGGATTCTTGATGAAAATCACCCACTTTTACACGGATGTCCTGCACAGTTTGTGATAAACATTTTTGAGTGAGTAGAGCGGAATCAATTGCAAACGCCAAAATATTTTTGTCTAATGCACTTGTTGTCAAACCATGCATACGAACAAACTGACCATTAACTAGGTTAACCCCTGCCCCACTGTCAGTAAAGACCTCAATTCCCACAGTTTTGGAGTCTAGCACCACCTCGGCCGACAGGAGAAATCGGGTACTACCAGTAAATGACAAAAGTACATTTTCTGGCTCCCCACCAACGCCACCAATAGTAAGTTGGGGATTAAACTTTTATTTTTTTATTTTTTCACCTTGACGCAGAACGTACAGACATATATTCACAAAATGTTCCTTCTTTCCAACAACAAAAACAGACTCCCTTCATATGACCAAAGCTCTTACCAGCAGTTCCAGGAGTAGCTCCTCCTAACTGCATAGACTCATCACAAGGCGTAACCACAGGTGTCCCTCCACCATAAGTGTCAAAGGAAGCTGCCACATTATTAGACAGTATGTCCTCAGGGTGAGGAACCCTAGATCTCTCTCTCAGACATACAGCAAGGGACATAGCTGCTTCCAATGACTCTGGATTTTCATGAAAGGCCAACGCGTCCTTCAGCCTCTCAGATAGCTCCTGACAGAATTGGCTACGGAGAGCAGGATCATTCCACTCCGTATCCGTAGACCATCTCCTAAATTCAGAACATCAGGTCTCCTCGGAGTGCTCTCCCTGCCATAAACCACGTAATTTGGTCTCGGCCTGAGAGATCCTATATAGGTCATCGTAAATAAGAACCAAGGCTCTAAAAAATTAATCTACCGACTGGAGGGACTGTGATCAGGTCAGCAGAGAAAAAAGCCGAAGACTGGGCTTCGCCTTTAAGCAATGAAATGATCATACCCACATGTTGACTCTCATCCCCAGAAGAGCACGGACGCAGCTTAAAGTACAATTTACATGACTCCCTGAACCGAATGAAATTGTCGATACCCCTGGAAAATCTATCTGGGAGGGCAACCTTAGGTTCAGGGCAGGCCTGGAACCCACCACCGGAACCAGCCGCCTGTGGTCTCTAGCTCTTCAAGACGGTCGCGCGGAGGTCAGCTACCTCCAAAGACAGACCCTGCAGCTGTCCGACCAGTGCAGATATAGGATCCATAGCTGCACTGACCAAAAATGGCGGTTTTGGTGGTTGATAATGTCACGAATAAAGAGGAGGGGAGAGACACAGAACTAGGCCTCAAGACTAGGGAGAGGGAAAAGGTTATCTCCTAGGAAGCCCCTAAACCTGGCCCTGACTCCTGTCAGTATGTATAGACCCTGAAGGTGGGAAAATACATACGCCGGAACCTAGACCCTAGGAGCCCTGAAATGCCCTTGAGGTAGTGAAAGGGAATGAGACTACTGGTTTCTTCCCAGGTGAACTAACCAGCGTCTCCCTGAGGCTTAATAACAACAAGCACAGGGGAACAACCAAATACAAAGAGCAGTACAACTTATCTTATAGAAAATGGATGAACAGGAACACAGGTAAGGTCCACACACCAACTCTTCCAAATCCCAGCAGAGAATATCAACCCCATGGTATGAAGTGTGAGACTAAACTAAATAGGGGATGCAGTAATGACCACAGCTGCACCTGACAAGAGGTGTGGTCATTACTAGTGTTGGTTGAGCACCAAAGTGCTTGTGTGCTCGAGTAGAATACTTCCCAATGCTCAGGTGCTCTGCAGAGCACCCAAGCAATGGAAGTCAATCGGAGAACCCGAGCATTAAACCAGGCACCCCCTGCTTTGAAGAGGGGAGGGTGTCGGGACTCTAGTTCTGCTTGGGAGTCCCTGCTCCTCGCAGTGTTTGGCTGAATATTGCGTGTGCTTGAGCGCGATGCTCAAGTCAGTGTATTTAAATCTAATTTAGTCTCTATTTCTGAAAAGTTTCTGTTAGGATTTGAACTTACAACCTTCTACATTACAGCCAAGAATGTTAACCACTACACTACAGAGCTACATGGCCAGTTACTTTAATTAAAATAATAAAAAAATAAAATGAGACTTCTTCTGTATAGGAATACTTACTAGTAGTAAGTATTCCTATACAGCAGAAGTTTCATATTTTTTATTGTTTTTAGTAACTGGCCATGCAGCTCTATAGTGTAGTAGTTGACATTCTGGACTGTAATGTAGAAGGTTGTGTGTTCGAATCCCGTCTGAACCTTTTCAGAAATAGAGGCTAAATTTAATTTAAACATATATTTTTTTAGCCATAATATATTTACATATATTATTATATATTTAGAATATATAATATATGTAAATATATGTAAATATATTATGGCTAAAACATCAGTAGTAGTTTCCCACATATTATGCATTCATATATCAGAAGTATGATTATATATATATATATATATATATAACATTTTTTTTCTTTTTTTTTAGTAATTACACATTTTTTACAATTACAAAAAATATACGGTATATAAAATAATATATAAATTTAATTTAGCCTCTATTTCAGAAAAAAATTTGGATTCAAACACAACCGTCTACATTATAGGCCAGAATATTAACCACTACACTATAGCGCTACATGGCCAATTGCTTAAAAAAAAAAAAACAACTACTAGTAAGTATTCCTATACAGCAGAAGTCTCATATTTATTTTTATTTTTTTAAGTAACTGGCCATGTAGTGCTGTAGTGTAGTGGTTAACAGCCTTGGCTATAATTTAGAAGGGTGTAAGTTCGAATCACGACAGAAACTTTTCAGAAATAGAGGCAAAATTAGATTTAAATACAGGGAGTGCAGAATTATTAGGCAAGTTGTATTTTTGAGGATTAATTTTATTATTGAACAACAACCATGTTCTCAATGAACCCAAAAAACTCATTAATATCAAAGCTGAATATTTTTGGAAGTAGTTTTTAGTTTTAGCTATTTTAGGGGGATATCTGTGTGTGCAGGTGACTATTACTGTGCATAATTATTAGGCAACTTAACAAAAAACAAATATATACCCATTTCAATAATTTATTTTTACCAGTGAAACCAATATAACATCTCAACATTCACAAATATACATTTCTGACATTCAAAAACAAAACAAAAACAAATCAGTGACCAATATAGCCACCTTTCTTTGCAAGGACACTCAAAAGCCTGCCATCCATTGATTCTGTCAGTGTTTTGATCTGTTCACCATCAACATTGCGTGCAGCAGCAACCACAGCCTCCCAGACACTGTTCAGAGAGGTGGACTGTTTTCCCTCCTTGTAAATCTCACATTTGATGATGGACCACAGGTTCTCAATGGGGTTCAGATCAGGTGAACAAGGAGGCCATGTCATTAGATTTTCTTCTTTTATACCCTTTCTTGCCAGCCACGCTGTGGAGTACTTGGACGCGTGTGATGGAGCATTGTCCTGCATGAAAATCATGTTTTTCTTGAAGGATGCAGACTTCTTCCTGTACCACTGCTTGAAGAAGGTGTCTTCCAGAAACTGGCAGTAGGACTGGGAGTTGAGCTTGACTCCATCCTCAACCCGAAAAGGCAACCCCACAAGCTCATCTTTGATGATACCAGCCCAAACCAGTACTCCACCTCCACCTAGCTGGCGTCTGAGTCGGACTGGAGCTCTCTGCCCTTTACCAATCCAGCCACGGGCCCATCCATCTGGCCCATCAAGACTCACTCTCATTTCATCAGTCCATAAAACCTTAGAAAAATCAGTCTTGAGCTATTTCTTGGCCCAGTCTTGACGTTTCAGCTTGTGTGTCTTGTTCAGTTGTGGTCGTCTTTCAGCCTTTCTTACCTTGGCCATGTCTCTGAGTAGTGGCGTCGCTAGAGGGGGGCGAGGGGGGGCAATTGCCCCCCCTATGTTGTCCCTTGCCCCCCCGGGTGCCCCCCCGCTGATTCCCCAGAGTGAATACTAATGAGCGCTTCCATTATGGAAGCGCTCATTAGTACCGAAGGACCAGGAAGTGGTGAACGCTCTGTACTCACCACTTCCTGGTCCTCGGCTGTCGGCTGTGCAGGGCTGCGCACAGCGTAAGGTCGCTCTGTGACCTCACGCTGTGCGCGCCAGTTTAGAGCACAGTCGACTGAGGAGAAAATGGCAGGCGGCGTCCGTCCAGGAGCAGGAGAGGTAAGTGTTTTTATTTTTTATTTTATAGAAAATGTGGCTGCTGGGGGCATTATGGGGGCTAATTGGAGGCATATGGGGCATTTGGAGGCATATGGGGCTAATTGGAGGCATATTTGGGGGCTAATTGGAGGCATATGGGGGCATTTGGAGGCATATGGGGGCTAATTGGTGGCATATTTGGGGGATAATTGGTGGCATATTTGGGGGATAATTGGAGGCATATTGGGGCTAATAGGAGGCATATGGGGCTAATAGGAGGCATATGGGGCTAATAGGAGGCATATGGGGGCTAATATGAGGCATAATGGGGCTAATAGGAGGCATATGGGGGCTAATAGGAGGCATATGGGGGCTAATAGGAGGCATATGGGGGCTAATTGGAGGCATATGGGGGCTAATTGGAGGCATATGGGGCTAATTGGAGGCATATGGGGGCTAATAGGAGGCATATGGGGCTAATAGGAGGCATATGGGGCTAATAGGAGGCATATGGGGCTAATATGAGGCATATGGGGGCTAATAGGAGGCATATGGGGGCTAATAGGAGGCATATGAGGCTAATATGAGGCATATGGGGGCTAATAGGAGGCATATGGGGGCTAATAGGAGGCATATGGGGGCTAATTGGAGGCATATGGGGGCTAATTGGAGGCATATGGGGCTAATAGGAGGCATATGGGGCTAATAGGAGGCATATGGGGCTAATATGAGGCATATGGGGGCTAATAGGAGGCATATGGGGGCTAATAGGAGGCATATGGGGGCTAATAGGAGGCATATGGGGGCTAATAGGAGGCATATGGGGGCTAATAGGAGGCATATGGGGGCTAATTGGAGGCATATGGGGGCTAATTGGAGGCATATGGGGGCTAATAGGAGGCATATGGGGGTTAATTGGAGGCATATGGGGCTAATTGGAGGCATATGGGGGCTAATAGGAGGCATATGGGGCTAATAGGAGGTATATGGGGGCTAATAGGAGGCATATGGGGCTAATAGGAGGCATATGGGGGCTAATAGGAGGCATATGGGGGCTAATTGGAGGCATATGGGGGATAATTGGAGGCATATGGGGTCTAATTGGAGGCATATGGGGCTAATAGGAGGCATATGGGGCTAATAGGAGGCATATGGGGGCTAATTGGAGGCATATGGGGGCTAATTGGAGGCATATGGGGGCTAATAGGAGGCATATGGGGGCTAATAGGAGGCATATGGGGGCTAATAGGAGGCATATGGGGCTAATAAGAGGCATAATGGGGCTAATAAGAGGCATAATGGGGGCTAATGAGGCATAAGGGCTGATATGGGGGCTAATGAGGCATAAGGGCTGATATGGGGGCTAATGAGGCATAAGGGCTGATATGGGGGCTAATGAGGCATAAGGGCTGATATGGGGGCTGATATGAGAGGCATAATGAGGGCTAATGAGAGGCATAATGTGTCATCCACAGATGCCCCCATAACAGTGTGTCTTCCACAGATCCACCATAACAGTGCGCCTGTGCACTGACGAGAGACAGAAAGAAGGGGAAAGAATCCGTGGAAGCAAGCAGAGGACGGCACTGCAGACGACTGAATAGCTTCTTTTGTAAGTAAATTGCTTTATTATAACTGTATCCCTGCATATCGCAATTCTCTCGTATTTTGTAATCTTATTGATATATACTTATTTTGTTTGTGCCCCCCCATTTTTGACTGTGGTATCTTTGTGCCCCCCCTATATATTGTTCCTAGAGTCGCCACTGTCTCTGAGTATTGCACACCTTGTGCTTTTGGGCACTCCAGTGATGTTGCAGCTCTGAAATATGGCCAAACTGGTGGCAAGTGGCATCTTGGCAGCTGCACGCTTGACTTTTCTCAGTTCATGGGCAGTTATTTTGCGCCTTGGTTTTTCCACACGCTTCTTGCGACCCTGTTGACTATTTTGAATGAAACGCTTGATTGTTCGATGATCACGCTTCAGAAGCTTTGCAATTTTAAGAGTGCTGCATCCCTCTGCAAGATATCTCACTATTTTTGACTTTTCTGAGCCTGTCAAGTCCTTCTTTTGACCCATTTTGCCAAAGGAAAGGAAGTTGCCTAATAATTATGCACACCTGATATAGGGTGTTGATGTCATTAGACCACACCCCTTCTCATTACAGAGATGCACATCACCTAATATGCTTAATTGGTAGTAGGCTTTCGAGCCTATACAGCTTGGAGTAAGACAACATGCATAAAGAGGATGATGTGGTCAAAATACTCATTTGCCTAATAATTCTGCACTCCCTGTACACTGACTTGAGCATCGTGCTCAAGCACAAGCAATATTCGCCCAACACTAGTCATTATCAAACCACAACACTGAGAGTCAAGAGACTGTCAGTTAACCCGTGTGTAGCCAGTCTCTCAAATTTTCTAACCTCTGTCATAGGAGGTACCGTGACAGGCGAGTTCTTCGCAATCAAATTTAAGTATTAAAGTCAGATCCCGCTATCAGCGATGAACGCGGCATCTGAGAAGAACAATGATGTTATTGTCATTCCCTGTCATTGCACCCACTCTTTACAAAGAAATGCGCTAAGATAATTTTTGGGGTAAATTTTACAAAGCAGTCAAATAAAAATCTCCATAACTTCGCCCAACAATAATTACATGAGATCTGATTTTAATTTTTTTTTTTTAACATCAGTTATGGCATAGAGAATTATGCATTTAAAAAAAATGGTGAACCTGGGATATCTCAGCTAGTTTTTACAGAATACTTTTAGGGCACCTTCAGAAACCTCCATCTGCCTACAATTCTGCTTCCAGAATCTCCATGTTCCTCTTCACTGGTGTCATTTATAATAAACCTAATAAGAAGAAAGTAAGAGCCATGATTCATTGGGTATGCGATTATTAAAATTAAGTGACATTTCAACCAAATACCATGGAAATTATCTCACTCAGGAATCATTTTATGTTGTCAGCATAAAGTCAGGTTAACCCTATAAGCTAACTCACAGATGTTTATTTCCAACCAAAATTCAGATACTCCCTAAAATTGTCTTCATAAAAGATAAATAGCTTTTGCTTCTATATAATATAAGAATAATTGAATGACAATGACCTAAAGCAACATTGTTATTTGCTGAAAGTGCCCAAGTTCCCCTGCCTCATTCGCGCCTAACTCCGCCCCTCAGTAAGCTCAGGCCAGCCCTGTGGCTCTGTGACATCATATTTCCCTATAGGCCGTTATACATGAATAGTCATATTTTTAGGTTTGGACTGGAGGGTTGCTTTTAAGGCTGAACTGACAAATGCAGTTTTTATAGAATTTTTTGAGCCTAAGCCAGGAGTAGATTCAAAAGAAAAGAAAGACAGACTTTTCTATCCCACTGGATCCACTTTGGATATAAAACTGCATAAAAAATTGCATGCTTGTTTCCAGCCTAAAATGCATATGCATGGGGTTGTCCAATAGCACACAACCTTAAATTCTAAGGTCCACGTTTCACCAAAAAATGTGTGCCAAAAAATATATATATTAGTGTTGGTCGAGCACCAAAGTGCTCGGGTGCTCGAGTAGAAAACCTCGGGATGCTCAGGTACTCTACAGAGCACTCGAGGACAATGGAAGTCAATAGGAGAACCTGAGCATTAAACCAGGCAGCCCCTGCTCTGAAGAGGGGACGATGTCTGGTTCACATGAAAAGGTCAGAAATTGATGGAAACACCACTGAAATGGTTTGGGAACAGCATGGGGAGGATGTCTGGATGCATCTTGGACTCCCAGGTCGCTGCTGGGAACGATGTTGTCCGAGTAGAACGCCACTTTTACAGACTGACAATAATACGCACAAAACTAAAGATAAGGCTACTTTCACACTAGCGTTCAGGCGGATCCGTTCTGAACGGATCCGCTCATAATAATGCAGACGGAGGCTCCGTTCAGAACAGATCCGTCTGCATTAAAATGGCAAAAAAAAGCTAAGTGTGAAAATAGCCTCGGACGGATCCGTCCAGACTTTCAATGTAAAGTCAATGGGGGACGGATCCGCTTGAAGATTGAGCCACATTGTGGCATCTTCAAACGGATCCGTCCCCATTGACTTACATTGTAAGTCTGGACGGATCCGCACGGATCCGCACGCCTCCGCACGGCCAGGCAGACACCCGAACGCTGCAAGCAGCGTTCGGCTGTCCGCCTGTCCGTGCGGAGGCGAGCGGAGCGGAGGCTGAACGCCGCCAGACTGATGCAGTCTGAGCGGATCCGCTCCATTTAGACTGCATCAGGGCTGGACGGCTGCGTTCGGGTCCGCTCATGAGCCCCTTCAAACGGAGCTCACGAGCGGACACCCGAACGCTAGTGTGAAAGTAGCCTAAAATCGATTTTAGAGGAAAAATTCTTAGGAAATTTTCTTTCCTGTATATTTACTTGTATAGAAAGTTCAAGTGCTGCCAAAAATTACAAGAAAGAGGCACTCCGATACACCCTGTATATCACATAAAGGAGGGCCTCATTCACATTGTGGTACAATTGTTCAGATAGTAGGACTCCTACACTCATAAAGCCTATGCACTAAGGAAAGGGCTTCCAAAAATTACAAGGAACTGGCACTACAATACACCCTTTATTACACATAAAGGAGGGCATCATACACACCCTTGAAAAAATTATGATTGATGGCCTGCTGGTGACCCTCAAAAATAATTGGAGCAAGGGCCTGCTGATGTGACCCTCTAAAACATTAGGAGAAAATTCCTGCTGCTGATCTGACCATCTAAAACATTAGGGGTGAGGGTCTGCTACTGAGCTGACTATCTAAAACATTAGGGGTGAGGGTCTGCTGCTGAGCTGACCCTCTAAAAAATTAGGGGCAAGTGCCTGATGCTGATCTCACCATCTAAAACATTAGGGGCGAGGGCCTGCTGGTGACCCTCAAAAACATTATGAACAAGGACCTGCTGGTGACCCTCTAAAACATTAGGGGCGAGGGCCTGCTGGTGACCCTCAAAATATTATGGGCGAGGGCCTGCTGGTGACCCTCAAAACATTATGGGCGAGGGCCTGCTGGGGACCCTCTAAAACATTATGGTTGAGGGCCTGCTGGTGACCATCAAAAAGATTATGGGCTAAGGCCTGCTGGTGACCCTTTAAAACATTATGGGTGAGGGCCTGCTGCTGAGCTGACCCTCTAAAAAATTAGGATCGAGGGCAGCCTTATTAGCGTGTCGATATGATGGAGGAGGGGGAGGACGAGAAAAGGGAGATTGAACCATATACCCTTTTTTGTGGTGGAAGGGGTGCAGGGAATACAGTGTATTCAATACACCATAAAAGCCACATTTAGAGTGCCTTTATGTTCAGCCGCTTTCCTCTGGTGGAGTAGAGAAGTCAGGGGCAATCCAGGCCTTGTTCATTTTGATAAGAGTCAACCTGTCAGCATTTTCAGTTGACAGGCAGATGCGCTTATCAGTTATTATGCCCCCAGCAGCACTAAATACCCTCTCTGACAAAACAGTGGCGGCAGGGTAGGCCAGCATCTCCAAGGCGTATAGCGCCAGTTCGTGCCACGTGTCCAGCTTGGACACCCAATAGTTGTAAGGCACAGAGGGATCACTGAGGACGCTGACACGGTCTACTACGTACTCCTTCACAATCTTCCAAAATGTTTCCCTCCTTGTGACACTAGGCCGAGCATCAGGTTGAGGTTGCTGGCGGGATGTCATGAAACTGTCGCAGGCCTTGGAGAGTAGCAGCCAACAAACGTGCGGGGAGGAGATTTGAGCATCGCGCTCGAGCACACGCAGTGTTCGGCCGAACACCGTGATGTGCCGAGCATCGCGATGCTCAAGTAAAATTTGTGCTCGGCAGAGCATGCTTGCCCAACACTAATATACAGTAAATCTAACATACAAATAGAAACCAGACAGTTAGTTTCTGGAGCAGTTTAGTAACTTTATTAATGCACATTTACATATATTTCTCAAGTCGAAAAGAGGGACATTTGAGGAGCAAAGAGGGACTGTCCCTCTAAAATACTTGGAAGGCATTGAACATGATTCCGTCTTCTAAGCTTTTGTGCCATATTAGACATCGTCCACATCCCACTACTCCATGCGTCCGTTTTTAATTCTCTCAATCTAGCTTTCATTCCGAAGCCAACAACCTAGAAGGAGAAATGCTGGGTAAATCATCTTCTCGTCTCCCGACACATAATCCACGTCAGAGAAGAAATGAAGATATATTTTGTTTTGCCCCTATAAGTGTAATGAAGAGTGTACACATCATCTGGTCCAATTCTCGTGCATTGACAACTATATTCCACTAAGACGACGTTCCATGTAAGACCATATGTGCAGGAGATAAGTTGCATATTTATACACGGCAATGTTTCCATTTACATAAAAATCCTTCTAAAATAAGTGAGACAGTGTCAGGCAGAAAACATCTTTGAGATAGCAGCAACAAAACTGTCAGCCTTGTGTTTCCTTCTGATAAATAGTCTCCCTTTGAATTCATGGAGCAGAAAGCTGTTTGATGCTCAAATGAGAAGAATTTATCAATCACGCTACAAAGAAACTCTTCATTTCCTCTCCGCCGGCTCAGACCTTAACCCGTCCTGTTTGTTACACCAAGAAAATAAACAGTGGACACATTTTTCAGGATTACTCCTTCCAGGGCTTTCTTTCCGTTCCTCAAATGTTCTTATTACAGTTTTTTGTTAAAGTTGTTGCTAAAGTTGAAAGATATTTGTCAATGTGGCTGAACTCAGTTCGTCACAAGCCACTGTAATGTTATGATGGATAATTTGTGGCTGCAGTAAAATCTACAGAATAACGGTGACCATAAACCCAATTGTGGCCAAAGCTGTTCCTCTAGATCTATACACATGCACACATCAGCTTGGCGAAGTGTTCTTGTACTCTCAAGATTCCTTTCCCTTATCTCCCTGAATTTCAACATGCCCAACCTTTCTTTCTCCCAACATCTACTGGGAATTGAGAAGACATCATACATATTACAATGGAATGATTGCTTTACTCTAATTACCAATCTCATGCCTGGACTTATGTGGTCGTAAGGTGCAGCCAGCACGTCTCACCTCATGGCTCTGAGGTCTAGATGAGCATGGCGTGTGTATGCGTGGACTGTGGCTTCCACACCGTCCTTCCTGCCCCACTAACAAAGTTTATTATGCACCCTAAAACACCAGGAAACTAATATATCTAATAAAACACACCAATAAAGCTTTGTGCTGGAAAAAGTTTGCATTGCTTAGAGCAATGAAGTCCGCTCTAAGTCCATTGGTCCACTAATTTTGAGTCCCCCGTCAGCTCTTCACAAAGGAAAATATGAGAAGTTTAAGAATTGGCATGTAGGGAACTGAGCTGGCCAGCGCCACAGATGCAGCCACATCTACAGCATCTAGTCCACAGAAGGGCTTCAGTGTGCAAGATCAGAGTGTGCTGTGAGAAGCCATGAAATCCAAGTCAATGCTGGTTAGGGTCAATCAGGTTTAAGGCATTTATGGGTAGGTACTATATGGGGAGCAACATGTAAGGTTGTCTTGAGTTGTCGGTCAGGTGTAGATGCACACCCCCATACACTTGTGCTGGGTAATACGCAAAGTCAACTGTGAAGCCTATACATGCCCAAGCCATTCTTATCGTAATGTTTGGCCACTCCTCGGGTACTAATTGTGTAGAGGCCATTTAAGTTTAGGTGGGACTTGGCCATGTCAGGCATAGTTCTGTGGGATGAGTCAAAGTTTATAAAATCTGTGATTGTCTAGTGGGTAGTTGTGGCCACAAGACAGTAGTGACAAGTGATAACTTAGTGCTCTCAAGACAAATGTGGACCAAGGTTTCCTAAAATTGCAGAGGATAAATTGAACGGCGAGCTTGAAAGATGCCACCAGTCTGCCCAGTCTCCGAAATTTAATTTTATTTGGGGTGTAACAGCCAGTAGCCATCCCTAGTGGGCAGTAGCATTTGCACCTGTTATTGAGTTTAACACTGGAGAGGGTGGCCCAGCAGATTCAACCATGACAAGGAAGCTAACTGTGAAGTCTGCTTTACCCCTCTTGCTCTCTGACTACGACTACAACTACAATTGTCTGCAGCCTCCCAGACAGTCCTTGCTCCCACAAGAAGCAATACGTTCAGATGTGAACTGTAAAACCAGAAGTCTGTGTGGATATGCAGATACAGTAAATGACTCTGTGGTCAAGTGACATGAGAGAGAAGGGATTTAGTTTTTTGGGATATGTGGTTTAGTCTCGTAGTCCCTGCACCGCTTCTTCAAACGTGGCTTCAAAACATAATTTCCAATCATGGTAGGGGTGCAATATTCCAGCAGCAGACTTTAAAGGAAAGACAATGCTTAATGTCACAGAGATGCTGTGTTGTCAAAATAAAATGGAAGGCCATAATTTCAGCCCCGTCCTATCAGTCTGTCAGGCAGCAGAATTGTAAGCGCAGACAGATTCTGTGATATCAACCAAATTGTAGTACTTGTCAACTCAGCCTGAAAGGAAATGATAAAATCCACAGCCTGTGATGTTATAAATTGCTAACCGGGTAGCAGAGGTGATTTGAAACTGTTCTATTCCTTCAATTATGTAAAAGTCGAAACATCTTAAAGGAGAAGAACACACAACTCCTCTTTTTTCCCCCTAATGGTTCCTACATAATTGATTTGCTGTGTTGTTAAATATTGTTCTATCCCAAATACAATAAGTTAAGTGCGGAGTCAGACATGCTTTTTTGCCTAGAATTACAGCAGGTATGTTCCTTTAGGCACTCAGTATACTGTAGGAGTAAGAGGGGGGACACCCAGGGGAAGGTCTGATGATGGTGCACCTTGACATTGAAATCCATACGTATCTGCTCCCGCCGCTCCCTTCTGGCTCAACTTCCAGATGGATGGGATCACGTGGTGCTGCAGCCAATAACCGGCCTCAGCGGTGATGTGTCCCCAAGTGGTACATCAATACAGAATCATGCGCTGCTTAGTGGCATATTAACACTGGGGCACACATAACCCCGTCCGAGCCGAAGTTGACAGATGGGGATCTGGCATGGAAATGCAACCAAACCAGAATGCGTTCTGTTCAGTTTTGTCCCCATTGACAATGAATTGGGACAAAACGGAAGCATTTTCCTATGACAGATCTCGATACCGTAAAGGAAAAAGCACAGATGTGAAAGAAAGCCTTAGGTGTCAGTGACAACTTGTGCTTACAGGCTCCTGACATGTAAAGCAAGTACAGCTTTAGTGATGTAATGGTCCTCCTCCAAGGTCAGACTCAGACTGGTAGCTTCCAGTAGGCTGTTCTTTTAGGGCACACGGCGCAATATCTCAGCTGTCATCACTTTTGCCTCTAAGTTCTTGTGTCCTCTATTGTATTGTCTAAAGATGCAACATCTGAGTGGAATTTGTATGTTGTTTTCTGTGGTTACGCCAGTTCTATCACAGATTGTAGAACAACCTGCCTCCAGGAGGCCACATATTTTGGACTTCTCCATCTTCAGCACTTCAGAGAGGAAGAGATGAGGTGGAGAGGTGGCTGAACATGAGTGAGGCTGTCTCCATTTTAGTTTCCAGCTGTCTCAAAAGCTTACATTGGAGATGGCTTATATGCAGCCACATTGTCTCCTCCCCTCAATATGCCATAAATATGTTCAACTGAATGTTTTATTGCAATCTGACAATGTGGCCCTTTGAATATAGTGATACATGAATTGGACACCTATGAAATTGTCCATAGCATTTATGTATCACCTATTCATAGGATAGGTTATAAGTATCTGTTCAGTGCGGGTGCAACCTCTGAGACCCCTACTGTTCATGAGAATGACATCCCGGCATGAACAGAATAATGTTTGTGCACGCGTGCTGCGTGGAACTGCTGGAGATAGTTGAGCACAGTGCTCTGCTATCTTCGGCAGTCCCATAGATAAGGAATGAAGCAGCAGTGCACGTGTTTGACCTGTTACCCTATTCATATTCTCTGGTAATGGGAGTCCTAGCGGTTGGAGCACCGCCAATCAGGTACTGTACTTATCCAGCCCTTGTTCATTTTTATAAGAGTCAACCTGTCAGCATTTTCAGTTGACAGGCAGATGCGCTTATCAGTTATTATGCCCCCAGCAACACTAAATACCCGCTCTGACAAAACAGTGGCGGCAGGGTAGGCCAGCATCTCCAAGGCGTATAGCGCCAGTTCGTGCCACGTGTCCAGCTTGGACACCCAATAGTTGTAAGGCACAGAGGGATCACTGAGGACACTGACACGGTCTACTACGTACTCCTTCACAATCTTCCAAAATGTTTCCCTCCTTGTGACACTAGGCCGAGCATCAGGTTGAGGTTGCTGGCGGGGTGTCATGAAACTGTCGCAGGCCTTGGAGAGTAGCAGAGAGTAGCCTAGCTTCCAGTAGGCTGTTCTTTTAGGGCACACGGCGCAATATCTCAGCTGTCATCACTTTTGCCTGGGAGGTTATTTTCTCCCAGGCTGTGAGCTCTGCAATGCGATTGGCCAGCGCTACAGCAGAACAAGGGCAGACTCCGCCTACCATAACTTTGTGACCGGAGATACCGGAGTGCATAGCAGGAGAACGGAGCGGCGCCCGGGGATAATAGTAAGTGCAGTGAGATCCCCGGGCGCCGCTCTCCATGTCTGTATACTTAGTTCACAGTGTCAGGATCGGTGAAAGGTCCTCTTTAAGGGCCCTGTTTTATTAGGGGTCCATTACTGTCAGAGCTTAGGGCCATCAGAGGATCCTCTGGTGGGCCAGTCCGACCCTGCAGGTATATACGCCCAACTTTCTTTGCCAATAGTGATGAGCGGCAGGGGCAATATTCGAATTTGCGATATTTCACGGATATTTGGGTGAATTATTTTCTTGATTTCGAAAGTCGGCAATGTAATATTCGCATAATGTGCGCGCTATACAGGCGTGGGTCACTTTCGCTAAATTTTTCAAGCTGCTAGAAGTTTCCTGAGACTGGAGAAAATGGTTTGCACGGCAGAACATTACAATAGCTTTATGTGCAGATCTGCAATTAATGAGGCGCATATTTTTGCGCAATACGTGCAACTTCACATTTTAGCAGGTCTGACTACAGATTACTGATTGGTGCGCTGAGTATTGTTGTGAACTTGTGACATACCAGCACTATGTCTGTAGCATGTATGTATGGACAGCAGAACCTATCAGGATATAACCTACACTGACTATCTCCCACTAACTAGCTGTATTATATGTAAGCTAACTAACTAACTATCTAATGTAAAGAGTTTGACACACCAAAGCACAGCGCACAGCAATGTCACTGCTCTCTCTCTCTCATAAATGCAAAAAAACTGCAGAAAATGGCTGCTGGGAAGGTTCTTATATAGTAAGGGGGGGGGGCAGCTTTCCTATTGGTTGCTAGGGATGTTGCTAAGCTCTGACAAAGATATTGCAGCCTTCTCATTGGCCCACAAGCAAGAAGCAGGGAGGGATCATGGGTTCAAGTAAAAAAAAAATCTAGAAAATTTGCGAATACGAATATATATCACTATATTCAAAATATTCGCAAATTCACGAAGTGGCGATATTCGCGATTAAAATTTGAATATTCATGCCCAACACTATTTGCCAATCCTCTCCGTAACCCCATAAACCAGTGGTCATGTCAAGTCAACCCTGCCATCCAGTGCCGCCTTTGACATCTGACAGCTTTACCTTCCGGTGGTGTCATTTTTCTCTCTGCCGCCATGGTCTTCCAGGACCCAGGTCGTCCTTGCCTTTCGGCAAGCCTGTTCTCTATTGACTGGCACCAGAGAAGTGACTAATACAGACGGGAAAGATTTCTGACTGGACGAGGTCTCGATGCTGCACACTCCGCATGTGGTTTGCATACTGAATTTTTCTGGAATTCCTGATGCCATGAAAACCCTCGCCGCCTCCATAAATATTTATCTCCCAGTAATGGATTCTCTCAGGTGTACATCGAAATGGAGGAACGTGTAAATAGACGTTACGTCAGATAGCCGCTTCGCTCTTAAACGCGAAATACAGTATCACGCGTCTGAAGAGCCGCCAATGTATTATCTGGCGGGGTGAAGGGCACATTGCTCTGAGGTAACAGGAATTTATTCTCTTGTCATTATTGATTTCTGAATGCTGCCTCTCATACACATCTCCTCTTATCTGATGTCCTTCATTCCTGTCAGCTTCTTCGATGCTGTCTTGGGCAGATATAAATCAGTCGGCAATATGAGCCATGCACTGTTACCCATTGCGCACATAACTGCGTGATGGATAATGTGTCTTCGAGATAAATCAGAGACTATAGTCAGTCAGTTCTCTTGTGTCTGACCGTAGAAGCGATAGGAGCTGCCACGGACAGGGCCTTTGTCTGGACTACCACTACTTAAAGTCAATCTCCACCTTTTATTGCCATGAGGTTTTCAGGTCCAAAATTCTGTGCTGATTCATTTCTTAATACACCTTTACACCGGGGGATGAGTTGTTTCTGATGCAGACCTCCAAAACCTGTACAGACGTAGATTTAAAACCTAGAATTCTGGCATCCACCACTAGAGGGAGCCTAGGAGGTCACTACATACTGTGGTATTGAGTTCAATGCATTGGGTAGGTATTTTGTGCGGCCGGGGCAGTATTTTGTGATGCACTGTGGTATTTGGCTCTGCTGGGGTGGTATAACGTGCCACAATATAGTATTACTGGCCCTGCTGGGGGCTGGATACATATGGCTGGGGGCTGATTAACATATGGCTGGGGGCTGATTACATATGGCTGGGGGCTGATTACATATGGCTGGGGGCTGGATACATATGGCTGGGGGCTGATTAACATATGGCTGGGGGCTGATTAACATATGGCTGGGGGCTGATTACATATGGCTGGGGGCTGGATACATATGGCTGGGGGCTGATATGAGGCATGGAGGACTGATATGAGGCATGGGGGTCTCATCTGAGGTCTGATTGGGGGTCTTCTTTATATTGGGCTCTGATCTGAGATCTTAATAACATTGGGGGATCTGATTGCTGGTCTGACCTTTTTTCCTATTTTCCTTCTCTAAAACCTAGGTGCGTCTTATGGGCCGGAGCGTCTTATGGGGCAAAAAGTAAGGTACATGCTCCAGTCGAATGGAGAACCATGTAATACATGGTTATGTTGAGTCCGCTAGAGCATGAGCCCATCTGTCACAGCTCTATGCTACGTCTCATGGTGCTGTTATCACCATGGGCCGGTTGACCAGTTTGGACTGCATATAAATACATGTATTTCTTGACCATTTGGATTTAAGGTCTACAGACCCTAGTTTGGATGAGAACTCGTTATAGGGACTTTGAAAAGAATATGCAAGAGATAAGTACTGAAGTGTATCATGACTATAGTGGATGGTGATGGGTGTATGACTTCTGTTGCCTTTGGGCCATACCATCTCTGCCGTCTGACATTTTATATCATTCATGATGCATATACTGTATATCCTAGATCGGATCTTAATAATCAAAGTTATATAATTAGTATAGAGCATATTAACTCTTACAGTGACTGATCGGCATTGAGATAAATAAGGCCGAGCCCTTCCCATACAGAATCTGTCTGCAGAAGCAGCTGTTGGACTCCTGGTATCCGTGCGGACATTGTTTATGCTCCCAGTCTTGTTTAATCTGATAAAAAACACACCGCATCTGCTTTCCATACAAAGACCCCGGTCCCGTGGTGTGTGAGGGGCATTTTTGGTCGGCTCCCCGCTGCTTCCATCAGATTGCAGACAATTTGAGATTATGTGATATGACAAGACGTTACATTACTAAAAGCTGGACCAAAAGCTTGTGCTTTATATAAAAATAGTCTAAAAATATACACATACTGTGCATACGGATGGAGTAGAGTTAAAACCCCTGTTTTCTGAGATTTCTGAGTTGTGTTATCTAATCTAAGCAAACACCTTCAATTG
This sequence comes from Bufo gargarizans, assembly GCF_014858855.1. Lineage (NCBI taxonomy): Eukaryota > Metazoa > Chordata > Amphibia > Anura > Bufonidae > Bufo > Bufo gargarizans. Next base: position 30,148,969 of record NC_058086.1, read on the forward strand.
CTTTTCAATGGCTTTTGTCTCAAGATAACGAGATGAGTTAAAGGGGTATTCCCATCACAATGATCACTGTTAAATCTCTTAATGATTTGACAGTGTTTATTTTTCTAAATACATTTTATTACCCAATTCCCATTCTTTTTGAGAAAATAAGTCCCCTCTTACCTGATTGTTGCCTTTAGTCTCCCCTGGTTACGGCCACCTCTCCTGTCGAATCCCGCCGGGCCGCGCTTGCGCAGTAGACTGAAGATTCTCTTCCGGCCGGGCCACGCAATTTCCTGAACGCGCACGCCGCCGCGCATGCGCCATCATGACTTTTTCCTGGCCAGTATAATACAGAGCCGCGAAAGCGCACGCATGCACGTTCAGGACATTGCGCGGCCCGGCCGGGAGAAGACGTCAATCAAGCACCGTCGAATCCAGGAAGTGAAAGTCGTGCTTGAGGAAGGTAAGTATGAAAACTGAAGATGGGAATACCCCGTTAAGAAATTTGAGTTAAGAGCTGGAGTGCTAACCCTGCTACATACGGTATGTATATGTATGTGTGTATATTGTAGGGATTTGCTCTGGTAGGCAGGGTAAGCGGTCACAGTACAGAGGCAAGAACATGGTAGTAAAGCAAAAGTTCAGTGTTTATTCACACAAAAAGCAACAAAGCAAAAATAACACTGTGCAGAGTCCTGGTGTTAATTCACACCACAATAAGTCCACAGCACAAACGTGTCACCTGGTGGACTGTTTTGTCCAGGGCAATCCACAGCCATCCACAGCAGGCTATAGGGCGTCAGATTTTTAGCGTGCGGCTCTCCAGCACGCTACCAACTGGTTGGAACCCAAAAACCACAGTGCTTCACAGATCCACTATGAAAATGCAGGGTAATCCACACCCAGCTGTGACTGCTGGCTGGGTTTTTATTCCCAGCCCAAAACCTGGCCTGGACGTGGGGAGCAGCCACCCACCCTGCTCTTTGGCTGCTCCCAATAAGTAAAACAGTGTCAGCGAGCACTAGCTACCGCTGACACACAAAATTACCGATTCTTATCTCACCGAGGCCAGGAACCTCGGTGACACGTACCTTCCGTCAATGAAGGACCCTTGCGCCTTCCTACATTCCATCCGCCTTTGTTCAACCCTGAGGGGGTGAACACATGCCAGACAGTGTACTCGGGACAGGGCATCCGCGTTTCCCTGTAACTGGCTTGCCCTGTGTTCTACTGTGAACTTAAAGTTTTGCAGAGACAAGAACCACCTGGTGACCCGAGCAATCATCTCTTTGGCCTGGCTCATCCACTTGAGAGGGGAGTGATCGGTCACCAGACGGAACTTCCTCCCCAAAAGATAATAGCGGACAGACTCGAGTGCCTACTTGATGGCCAGGCACTCTCTCTCCACTATACTGTACCGGGTCTCCGCTGGGATGAGCTTACGGCTGAGGAAGACAACGGGATGCTCCTTCCCATTGACTTCCTGAGACAGTACCGCACCGAGGCCTACTTTGGAGGCATCAGTCTGTACCACAAATTCCCTCTTGAAGTCGGGCGTCACCAAAACCGGGGACCCACACAGGGCCAATTTCAAAGCAGAGAAAACCTCTTCCGCCTGGTCATTCTAGCGGACTATCAAAGACTTCCGTCCCTTTAAGAGCCCTGTCAACGGAGCCACTAAAGTGGCAAAATGGGGGACAAACCTCATGTAATAACCCACCATTCCCAGGAACGACTTTACTTGTCTAGAGGTGGCAGGTCGGGGCCAATTCCGTATTGCCTCTATTTTGCTTACTTGGGGTTTAATGACTCCGTGCCCAATGACATACCCAAGGTATTTAGTCTCCTCTAACCCTATCGCACATTTCTTTGGGTTAGCTGTTTGTCCCGCCTTTCAAAGGGAGTCCACTACGGCCTGTACTTTGGGCACGTGACTTTCCCAGTCGGTACTGTGAATGATAATATTGTCCAGGTAAGCCGAGGCGTACCACCAATGTGGACGAAGTACAATATCCATTAGACGTTGGAAAGTGGCGGGGGCGCCATGCAGGCCAAAGGGTAACACCTTAAACTGGTACAGCACCTCTGGTGTAATGAAGGCAGTTTTCTCTTTGGCAGCCTCCATCAAAGGTACCTGCTAGTCCCCTTTGGTGAGGTCCGAAACAGAAAAATACCTGGCTTGGCCTAACGTCTCAATAAGTTCATCTACCCAAGGCATGGGATATGCATCGAACTTAGATATTTCGTTTAACTTAGATATTTCGTTTAATTTCCGAAAGTCGTTACAAAATCGTAACGTCCCATCTGGCTTGGGAATTAAGACTATAGGACTGGCCCACTCACTTTTAGACTCCTCAATGACGTCAAGTCGCAACATGAGCTGCACCTCCTCCGAGATGGCTTTTAGCCGAGCCTCGGGTACCCGGTGCCGAAACCTCTTGCCCTAGAAATCCTTGCCACGGGCTGTCTTCCGTACAGGTTTCCCTATCCTTCCAAGGTTTTAGTAAATTAACATGGTAAACCTGCTCGGGTTTTCGCCTCCCCGGCTGGTGTACTTTGTAATTTACCTCTCCAATTTTTTCACGTATCTCGTACGGCCCCTGCCACCTGGCTAGGAACATACTGTCCACGGTCGGCACTAGAACCAAAACCCGATCACCCGGGTTAAAGATCCGGACCCGGGCCTGCCGATTATAGATCCGACTCTGGGCTCACTCAGCGGCCTCCATATGCTCCCTGACAAGAGGCAAAACGGTCTCTATCTGCTGTTGCATCTTGGTAACATATTCAAGGACGCTTTTATGGGGAGTGGGTTGTTGTTCCCATGCCTCTTTTGCTACGTCCAACAAACCACGAGGATGTCTGCCATATAGCAATTCGAAGGGCGAGAACCCGGTAGAGGCCTGGGGCACCTATCGCACTGCGAACATGAGATAGGGCAGAAGAGGGTCCCAATCCTTTCCATCTTTGGACACCACCATTTTTAACATGTTTTTTTAGAGTTTTATTAAACCTTTCAACCAGTCCGTCCATTTATGGATGGTACACGGACGTCCGTAACTGTTTAATACGCAGTAACTTACAGAGTTCCCTCATGACCTTGGACATAAAAGGGGTCCCCTGGTCAGTCAGGACTTCTTTAGGTAACCCCACTGGGGAGAACATTTCTATTAGCTCTTTAGCTATAAGTCTCGCCGATGTATGTCGCAGTGGCGTAATCAAGGACAACCAAGATGTGTTGATGTCCCCTAGCAGACTTCGGTACTGGGCCTACTAGGTCTATAACGATTCGCTTAAACGGTACCTCGATGATCGGGAAAGGCACCAAGGGACTGCGAAAAAGGTGCTGGGGGCTAGTTGCCTGGCAGGTCGGGCAAGACTTACAGAACTCGTCCACCTCCTTAAACACACTGGGCCAGTAAAACCGTTGTAGTATCTGGTCCTGTGTTTTCTGCATTCCCAGATGACCCCCGAGAACATGCTGGTGGGCTAACTCTAACACGAGTTTGCGATAAGCCTGGGGCACCACCAACTGTTCAATGGATTCACCTCGCAGCTGATTCACCCGATACAACATATCCTGATGAACCACAAAACGGGGGAACACCGATTCTGCCCCTGGTTGTTGTGGTTCACCATCTACTATTAATACATTTTCCCAGGCTCCGGATAGGGTGGGGTCCCGGTGCTGGGCGGTACCAAAATTATCCCCGGAGACATTGAGGTCTGCCAGCTCAGGACCCGGTGGCAAGTCCTTCATGTCTACCACCATCACACTTAGCTGGATTGTCTCCCCCTCTTCCACCGAAGTGGCGGTCACCCCTACCGCTGGCCCTTCGGACTCAGGTTCCCAGGGTTCTGGTCTCCCCCTTGAGCCATTCTGCTAGGGTTACCCCTGTCTCATGAGTATCAATCATTCTCGTAACCGGCCACAGTGCCGGGAAGCCCGGGAAGTCTCTCCCTATTATAAGTTCATAGTGTAGGTTGGTTGCGACAGCCACCTCGTGGGTCGAACCTGCCGGAAACCGTGGACAGGGACACCATAGCAGTAGAGTAGTCTTTTAAGTCCCCATGTATACACATGACTCTGACCTTACAGCCGGTGTACTCAGCAGAGCGTACCAGGGAAGCCCTTACCAGGTTCACCAGACTCCCTGAGTCCAACAGAGCCTCCGCAGCAGTGTCTCCCACAGGTGGTTCAGAGACTCCGGAGCACCCATGGCACACAGTTTCCTGGCATATAATGATTGACGGTAGCCATAGTTCATGTCCATGGGTTCCCCCTGCTGTGGGCAGTCCACTCGAACATTGCCAGGCTCCCAACACCGCCAGCAGACCATTGCGCGGGGTCCACATCCCGGGCAGGTTTAGTGGGCACCAGTCGCCGGGTCCGAGGCGGAGGGACACAGGATTTGAGTGCCCCTCTCCCAAAAGAACCCCCCTGTAAGTTCCATGTAGCCTCATAGCGCTCCACCAGGTCGACTATCTCCAGCACATTACCGGGAGAGACCTGGCCAATCCATTGCTGGAGAGGGGGTGGCAAAGCCCTCCGGAACCTGTCTGCTAGCAAACGGTTTAGCATAGCAGTGGGGCTCAGCACGTCAGGTTGTAGCCACTTTTGCAACAGGTTGAGCAGGTTATAATACTGGGGTCTCACAGGCTCGGCCGGATTGAACTCCCACTGATGTACCCAGTGGGCCTGGACCAGCACATTCACCCCCAGTCTTGCCAAAATCTCCCCCTTTACCTTTGGGTAGTCGGCCGCTTGATCGTCCGGCAAATCGAAATACACGCGCTGAGACTCTGATGCCAGGAAAGGAGCAACAACCTCAGCCTACTAGTCCGGGGGCAGCCTTTCCCTGGTGGCCACTTTCTCATACATCGCCAGGTATGTTTCGATGTCATCTGTGGGATTGCTGCACGGACTGCTTACCGGGCATCGTGGACGGTTGGGGTTGCTCCTGCTGTTTGCAAAGCCATAACGTGTTGTAGCAGCAACTGGTTGGTCTCTTGCTGCTGCTTATTAGCCTCGCATTGCTGCAGGTTGGTCTCTCGCTGCTGCAGATTAGCCTCCATGGGGGCCTTTAAAACAGCCTCCATTTTATCACGTGACACAGGTTTAAATCTAGCAGGTTTGATAAACGACATACACCCGTGTGCAAACCAAAAATATTTCGGCGATCACGCCAGCCTCACTCCGCTTGCCAGCATCCTCCACCAATTGTAGGGATTTGCTCTGGTAGGCAGGGTAAGCGGTCGCAGTACAGAGGTAAGAACATGGTAGTAAAGCAAAAGTTCAGTGTTTATTCACACAAAAAGCAACAAAGCAAAAATAACACTGTGCAGAGTCCTGGTGTTAATTCACACCACAATAAGTCCACAGCACAAACGTGTCACCTGGCGGACTGTTTTGTCCAGGGCAATCAACAGCCGTCCACAGCAGGCTTTAGGGCGCCTGATTTTCAGCGTGCGGCTCTCCAGCATGCTACCAACTGGTTGGAACCCAAAAACCACAGTGCTTCACAGATCCACTATGAAAATGCAGGGTAATCCACACCCAGCTATGACTGCTGGCTGGGTTTTTATTCCCAGCCCAAAACCTGGCCTGGACGTGGGGAGCAGCCACCCACCCTGCTCTTTGGCTGCTCCCAATAAGAACTGGCCCGGATTGGCTTTACAGCCACACTAAGTAAAACAGTGTCAGCGAGCACTAGCTGCGGCTGACACACAAAATTACCGGTTCTTATTTCACCGAGGCCAGGAACCTCAGTGACACGTACTTTCTTTTAATGATGGACCCTTGCGCCTTCCTACTATATAAATATATATTTATATATACACACAGTATGTGTATATTTTTAGGCAGGTTTGGAAAAAATACTGCAGATTGTCTTTAAGGGGAAAAAAGTTATTTTCAGTACAGGGAGGGTGACTATGTCAGTTGACAATCAGGATAAGTTTAATTGAACTTTCACTCTTTTCTCATAGTTGTATAAACTCTGCTTACCAACTAAAGTCAGGCTTCTCACGAGCCCTCATAACCAGGTGCTGATAAGAGTAGGAAACATTATGACACAATGAGCAAGAAAGTTCTCTGCTTTTAATTATTATATTAGCGGCAATTAGCTCGGCGGTGCCTGGGGAGTTTTTTCAAGTCCTAATTAGCTAATTGGTAATTGGTTGCTACGGTTTACTGCACTTGTATCTTGCGCCATCAGATAGTCCCTACTGTGTTCATCAAACCTTGTGGGATTCTGTCTACAGCATGGACCTCCTCAGTGACTTCCAGAGTCCAAAAGCCTAAGCTGGAAACAACATTATGCCTCATTACGTTCCCTCTGAGCTTCCATGAATTTCTGCATCAAATTAAGACAGTCCTAGGGCATCTAAGTCCCTGAATTGAGAGATGCTGCCACCCTCCTGCCACCTTTACTGCATGGCACCGCACTTTAATTTTAACATTAATCAAACATGTCCTATGCAGTGGGCAATATCATGTTACCCCGGGGCTCCGAAACTGTACCGAATACCTACCTTGAGTCTTCCTTCTACTATAAAGGGTGCTGTAATAAGTCATCGCGTCAAGGCACCACCTATACGTCTCCACATAGAGGAGTGCATATGGTGAAATCTGGACTGTTTGCTTCTCAATGTTTTTCCACCCCAAATACCCTGTCCTCCTAATGCCACCAAATGTAGACTATGAACTTTAAAGGGAATGTGTCACCTAGAATTGTTTTTCTGCCAGTTAGATACCCAGAATACATTTTTTTAATCAATTTTTATTCTGTGATTGTAGATTTTCTTTTTGTATTTTTTTTTCCTGGTTATGATTATGGGGGCAGCCATCATACATGAGCTGTAGTAAACAGAATTTAGTTATATGCTTTACAGCAGCCCCTATGGGCCATAGACAAAGTGATCTGCAGGGGACTCATTGGGGGCAGATTTATCAAGACAGGTGCAAAGGAAAACAGGCTTAGTTGCCCCTAGCAACCACTCAGATTGATCCTTTCATTTTCCAAAGGAGCTCTAAAAAATGAAAGGTGTGATCAGATTGGTTGCTGTGGGCAACAAGCCAGTTTTGCTTTGCACCTGTTTTGAAAAAAAAAATCCCCCATTTAACATCTATGAGAGAGCGTTGTGGGTTTTCCCTGTCACCAGTGCAGTGGTCATTGTACAGGGAGGGTGAGTACATAAGTTATGCCATCACCTATTGTGAATGGTGGATCTTGTGTTATGTTACCTCTCATTGTAAAACCTGCCTGCAATGATAATGAGATGACTGCTGAAAAGTGATCTATATGCGGAAGGCTGCTCCCCCCCGGAGTGACTGGGTCCCAGTGTTAGGAAGGCGAGTAGTGATGCGGTCTTATAGTTTTGTGTCACGGTGCTCCTACCTGGCTACTGTCGCTCCCCGGGGTTAGGCTCCCAAGCGACTAAGGAGTTGTAGCTAGTGGAGTAAGTAGATTCCAGACTTGGTAAAGTTCAATGGTTTTACTTAAATAAACTGGCAATAAACTTGTGTTAACCAAACAATACAGAGGTACTAAGTCCATTTATATATCATGAATGTGCTGCTCTCTGAGCTACTTTCCCAAAGCTCCTGCAGCAGTGAGGGTAAACGCTCCCTCACCACACCATGCTGCTTCACTCTCTTGCTCCAACTCCACTCCATCTCAACTCTCAACTCACTATAGCTTCCCTCGGTAGGAAGCAGGACTAGCCCACTTCTGCTCAAAAGGGGGGAGAATGGAATGGTGAATTCCATTCTGTCTAAAGGTACTCTCTGCCAGATACAATGCCACCTTCTAGACAACCTGGCACAGTGCATGTAATAACGGTTACATGACAATATTATTAAGGCACAATGTAAAAGGTTCTGGAAGTAAATACACAGATTATTAGAGACAGTAGCTAGGTGTAAGAATGGTAGCGCCCCCCTCTGGGGTACTCGATGTACAGACCAAGAAATGGCACCTATGATTAGGCTTAGTCTTCAGTGCGATGAGTGCAGGATTTTAATTATTTTTTTTAAATAGTTAATGGCATGGAAAACTGAAAACAACATCACCAAAAAGTCTTTAAAATAGTTTCAAAACTTGATTTAAACAATAGGTTAATTTCTGATGCCACATTCCCTTTAAGTAGGGATATTTGGAAGGGTGCCCTAAGCCTCCTAGAGTATGAGGTCCCGGGGCTCTGGTTGTTCTGATGCCAGCCATGGTGAAACAATATAAAATGCAGTAATATCCCCCCCGGGACTGCATCCTATGGGAGCCTCTACGATGGCTTTCTATCCTGTACTTAAAAGTTTTTGTATCGCCGCCTGAACTTATGTAAGTTTACAATGAAGGTTATAAGGTTAATTTCCCGCTTTAAGTCCAGGCAGTATTTCACCCTCAGCGGAAAAGTTATGCCGTGGTTCTTATTAGACAGTGTCACAGCAAATTCTCAATCTGTTCACAGTGATTTGCAAACCGTCAAGATGCCAGGCATGATCTTTGCAGAACGCGGCGGCGTCTCCCCACACGCTACCCAGCGCCTCCAGGGACTGGCATCAACTCTTGCGCAGTGAGCACATCTCAGGAGCTGTTAGCAAACACTGAAAGTGACACGGCCAGATGTGTGAGCTTTTTGTTAATCTGGTGCGCTGCAAAGCTCTGGGTCACCTCCAGGACCAGTAAGAAGTGACAAGAAGCGGTGCAAGAAGCCCGCAGTCCACGGCTCATTTCCTTCGACAGCTCGGGGTGTCTTAACATGGATCACACATCCTGCATGAGCTGATGCTTAGAGGGTTTGCAAGCATTTTAATTAAAGGTGTGATTCTGCAAATATAGTCCAATAATTCTCTGCAAATGAACTATTTTCTAGAGGGATTATTATTGCCTCTACTCCTACGGGCTCGCGGAGCAGATAAATGTGCGCACTATTTATGTAATACAATTATACTTCTTATCTTAATATTTAGAAATATATTTTAATTATAAAAAGTCTACGGAACTAAGCTCTTTTTAAATTGCTTTTTGTTTTGGCTCGCCAACGTTAAAGAGCTGCTACACTTAAAGGTGTTCTCTGGCCTGCAAATACTGATGACCTATCTTCAAGACAAATCATCACTATCAGACTGGTGGGAGTCCCAACTGATCAGCTGTTTCAGGTCACTGCAGTGCCAGAAAATATCATACAGTGTATGGAGCCGGAAGTAGATAGCGCCGTACAATGTGTAGTGGCCGTGCCGGGGTACTGCAGCTCAAGTGAATGGATGCTGTGCTGCAGTATGGTGGCACCCTGGAAACAACACAGTCTACAGAGCCTTCTGCTTCTGCTCAGTACATTGTACAGTTTCCGGTACTGCGGCATGGGCAAGGTCACATGCTCTGCTGCAGCCAATGACTGGCCTCAGTGGTGAGATGCTGCTTGTGGATAAATCAAAAGTTTAGTGCAGGTCTGGAGCTGGGTGTGGTGCTTGGGCTACAGCTTTTTGCATATTTAGTATCCCAAACATTCCTGTTCAAATGGCAATTTCATTATAAAGATATTGTTAATGCTCATATGGAGGTCATCGGACACCTGTTCACATACAGAAGCCGGAGACACTCAACAAGATTCCTGAAATCAATATTTTCTATGCAGTGATACTGGGTCTACAAAGGCTGCACCACTGCAGATAGATAGATAAATATGAGATAGATAGATAGATAGATAGACAGATAGACATGAGAGAGATAAATAGATAGATATGAGATAGATAGATAGATAGATAGATAGATAGATAGACAGATAGACAGATAGATATGAGAGAGATAGATCAATATGCTATAGATATTAGATAGATAGATAGATACATAGATAATAGACAGATAGATATAGATAGATATAAAGTATATACGGTAATCTTGGCACATACTATGACGGGTTATTGACTAAATGCAAATCTTCAGTTATCTTCTTTGGTCAAGTTAACGAAATGTATGTTAACCCATTTTTAGTTATATTTGCATCCGTAAAGCTCTTCACTACCCATACTTCTGAATGGAACATACAAATGTGCCCTTCATTATCTTTCCTCTTGACTCAACAAATCCTGATATGTGTACCATAAGATAACCAGCTTTTCAAGGCTTTGCGATATTGTGTCACGAGATGTCCATGTTATATAAGTCTATGTGCCACCAGCCAGTGGCCGTTTTGGGAACTGCAGCCTTTTGAGCTAAGTTAAGGGTGGACACATCTGTATATAAAAAAATCTATACCACCGGCTCAGGTGTCACTGAGTAATTGAACAGATCTCACTTAAACAGCCATGTTGGCTGCCAATAAACTTCCTTTGAAACAGCTAAAAGTAAGGGACAAATATGGTGAAACTTTTTTGAGATGACCACCCAAAAGCTGTAGCAAACATTGGTCTTCTAGAGGGGTTGTCCTCTCAAACAAGTGGTGCTGTAGATACTAGTGATGAGCAAAGTATTGAAAAATTTGATTCGGCTGCTTTGCCGAATTTAAAAAAAAAAATTATTCGCTTTGTGAAAGTAGCGGGTGCAATAACAGTGAGCGACAATTGCATCGCCCCCTTCATTGTATTTCCTCAGATGCCGCGTTCATAGCTGATCGCGGCATCTGATAGCAATATTACAGTATAACATTTTTTAAAAATTTATTAAATCATACTTATCCTCATCCATTTGATCATGAGGAACCGGCTGCCGCCATCTTGATTTAGCGCGAAATCTCGCATGGCCCGTCATCACGTTAGGAAGCGGTCAAGATGTTGGTCGGCTCTTCGCACTCAAACGGATGACATAAGTATGATTTTTTTTTGCTTTTTTACCGCCATTCAGGGAAAATTGATTTGCTACAACGAAGCATGAGGAAATTCGGCTTCGCCACTAACAGAATTTTCACTGAAATTCGGATTGAATTCGACTTTATCAGGTTCAACACTAATAGATACTTATAAGACCATGGTGGTGTTCTTCCAGTATGCAGCAGTAGCTTTACAGATGACCTTTAAAGGGGTTGCACAGAATTAGAAAAAGCATGGCGGCTTTTTTTTCTAAAAGTAGCTCCACACCAGCCTCCACAGGTTGTAAGTGGCATTGGAGCTCACCCCTATCCACTTCAGTTGGGCTCAGCTGTAGTACTAGACTCAATCCATCGACAGTAAGAGAGTATTTGAAAGATACTGAAAGGCCATGTATCTGGAAGAGAGCAGCCATGTTTTTTCAAATCCTTTACCACCCCTTTAATAAGTGGGATGTAGTATGGTCATTTTACTGCAGGCAAGAGAGGTCAATGTAGCTCCCGTGGGGACTCATAAGGCAAGCGGAGCAGAACCTCAGAAAACCAATATTTCTTGGAAACTTTGACAAATTATTTCCCAGAAAAGATTAAATCCACCGCGGACATTAAACATCTCTTTACTATTTCGACTTTTCATTTTAATGCATTTCCATACCGCGGAGGGAACAGATGGACGTGGAATACATCCTGACTGTTTTCACTTGATGTTATTGTATTTGTTCTGAAAAATGATTCATTTCTTTCTTGAAGCTTTGTAAGCATTTTCTAAGCCCCGAAGGCCTCTGGGTTGTGTTTGATTATCCTTCTGTTTACTGTGAGCTGTGTTCTCTCACAACAGATCTGCGATCTCCGGGATTAGCCCGCACTATTGTCTGCTTTCCAGCCACCCACTCAGATACTTTACTTTTTTTCATTTTAGAAAACCCCATGCAGCCTACCAGAGCCATCTTGCTAACCAGATTGGGTGATAAATCCCTATGGCTAAGGTTAGGTTTTCAAACAGCCTCTTGAAATGCAGGGACTTCATTGAAGTAGCAAGCATTGCCGAACTGATTGTTTAAAGTTTTTTTTGCTGAAATTTGGGGATCATCAGATGGTTGAACTATTTTTAGTCTATATGCTGTACAATACGCTGTTGATGTCTTTTTGTACGTCTTTAGTGGCGTGTATTATGTTAGTATTAGTATTGTCACAGACTCGCATTGTTGCTCACTTCTCACCGCCACTGGTTGAATGCCTTTAGATGGATTGTTTGGGTCTATGAATTCAACTCTGCTATTCCAGCTGCAATCCAGCTTTACTATGTCTCTGTGTTCTGCCTGATTTTTTAAGCCACAGCCTGTGTCAGGGACGTAGCTAAAGCCTCATGGGCCCCGGAGCAAGAGTTCAGCTTGGGCCTCCCTTCATCTCAGTGCGTTGTGGCCAGGGGCGGATGCTACCTAGGGCAAAAATTGAAACAGCACCCCCATGCCAAATTCTTGACCTAACCCCAGGGCCATCTTTAATATTGATTGGACCCTGGGCAAGAATTTACTTGGGCCCCCTGGATAACGTCTTCCCACACCATAGCATGCAATCACACCCTCCACCACAACACACACAAAAAAATAATAATCCACAACCTTGTAGAGTAGTAAACTTTAATAATGATAAGTGGCCACTAGAGGTGTCCCTCGGCAGTAATGTAAATACTGCTTTTTTTCTGAAAAGGCAGTGTTCACATTGAAAAGCTTGCAGAGACGCGCTATAGACACCAGAACTACTAGGATTAGCTGCTGTGGTTCTGGTGACTATAGTGTCCATTAATTTAGAGGGAAAAAAAAGAATCAGCACAAAAGTATGAAATAAAATCACATCTTCTGACACAAATATATAGTGTTTAGCATATTATTATTATTTTTATTTTTTACAATGTGCAGATAGTACTGTACTACTAACCCCTCCATCCACCCCTACATACAGCGCCACATACCTCCTACATCCAGTGACATCTCTTTGATGTAGATGTTCTCTTTCCTCATCTTCTCCTTTCAGACCTTCAGACCAGACCACCATTTTTCATCCATTTCTCATCTCTGCAGTTTGACAAACAAAATCTTAGTTTACTACTTTTCCATCATCCTCCCATCTTCTGGACAAATCATCCTACCAACCCTAATACTGTGCCGCTGTGCTCCCCAATACTATACTGCTGAAACAGATAAACCTCCTGATAATACTAGTACCATGCATAATGTGACTTCAATAATTATTGTCACACAGTTCCCTTTAAATAACTGCGCCCAGCAAATAGTGCCCCTGACACTAATAGTGTAAACATAACGTCGTCCCCCCCCCCAAAAAAATGTGGTAAGCTGAAACTGTGCCAAGGTGCCCCCACAGTAATAGTGCTCCCAAAAGTCCTACCAATAGGAATACTTCTCTGCTAGAGCACATGGTAGTAATAGTGCTCCTACAGTGCCCCCAACATGTCCCCACTGTGCCCCAGAAGTAATAATGCTCCCATAGTGCCCATACTAGTAATCATGTTCCCCATAGACCTCCAGTAGTAATAAAGCCCATCATAATGCCCCCAGTAGTAATAATTCTCCTTATAATGTGCCAGTGCAAAAAATACCCCCTTTTTATGCCCCCAGTTGAGCTAATGTCCCCATAGTGCCCCCATAATGTGCCAGTATAAAATACCCCATATATAGTGCCCCAGTAGATGCCCTCAGCGTCCCTCATAATTTGCAAGTATAAAATACCCCTTTTTAGTGCCCCCCATAGATGAGACCATCATACTTCTCTCTCTCCTTCCCCATAGTACCCACCATAATGTGCCCCAGTATAAAATGCCCCTATACAGAGTCCCCCATATAAAATATCCCTTCTTTGTGGCCTCAGTAGAAGCCCCCATAGTGTTTATTTCCCCCTTCCGCCATATAAAATACCCTTTCTTTGTGGCCTCAGTAGATGCCCCCATACCGTAGAGCCCCCAATAATGTGCCAGTAAGAAGTTCCACCATAGATGCCCCCATAGTGTCAGCCAATAATGTGCCAGTAAAAAGTGCCACCAATAATGTGCCAGTAAGAAGTGCCCCCATAGATGCCCCCACAGTGCCCCGCAATAATGTGCCAGTGAGATGTGACCCCATAGATGCCCCCAATAATGTGCCAGTAACAAGTGCCCCATAGATGCCCCCAATCATGTGCCAGTAACAAATACCCCTATAGATGCCCCGCAATCATGTGCCAGTAACAAGTACCCCTATAGATGCCCCCAATCATGAGCCAGTAACAAGTACCCCCATAGATGCCCCCCAATCATGTGCCAGTAAGTAGTCCCATATAAAAAAAAAAACACTTATACTTACCTCCATCAGGCTGGCAGCGATGCAATGCAGGCCTCTTCTGGCCTGTGTCCCGCACTGTATAACTCTAGCGGCGCGATGATGTCATTGCGCCGCCTGCACCGGCCTCTGATAGGCTTCAGGCACTAGGCCTGCAGCCTATCAGAGAAACTGGGAAGGGAGACGCCTCTCCCTCCCCTGCCCTGCCGCAGCACATCTATCTGTATCGCTGTCCTGAGGACGGCAATACAGATGACTATGGAGATGAGACCTTCCACAATGGAAGCGATCATCTCCCTGTGCCCTGCTGCCGCCCTCTACTTGTCACCATGGCCGCGCCGCCTGGGGCCATTGCCTCACTTTGTCTAATTGGCGGTGCTGCCCTGCTAGCGCCTCATGGAATTTTGTGCCTGGCTGGGGCAACTTTCCCCCCCACGCTACGCCACTGGGCAGCAGGGCTCAAGAGGCAGCTGCCTTGGGCCCCCCAGGTGCAACAGGGCCCGGGGCAGCTGCCTCTTTTTCCCCACGTTAAAGACGGCCATGCCTAACCCCTTCCCTCCAGTCAGAAGTGTAACTTGACCAGCATGTACTTTCTATAATACTGGTGTCTTCTTATGCAGCACAAGGGTCTTTGGGCCCTCTCAGGCTCCTGGGCCCGGTAGCAACTGCTACCTCTGCACCCCCTATGTGTTGATCAAAGCAAGGGTTAACTCTTTTCTAGGACTGGACTCATTGCTAGTGAATATCATGCTCTCCCATTGGCTTCTTGTAATAAACTCTGCTATTTAAACCCTTTTTACTATGGAGGTGGCTGCTTGAAAAATCAACGTTTTCTCCACAGTTTTATGCCTGGTTGCAGTTATAGGTTCTGCCCCTCACCACCAAGTTCCAGGTTTCAACTCCTAGTCTTGTCCGACTACCAACCTGTAACCTGCCACCCGGTACCATCCCCTATCTTGTCCTCTAAATTTGTCTTCTACTGGTACAAACTCTTCTCTAAAGCTCCACAGTTACAAACTGGACCCTACTGAACCTTCTCTGTTAGATCTTGGGCTGCCTGGTTACCCATTGACTTATTCTGTTCCCTATTCATGGTCCAGGTTTGCTGTTGTTGTTGTTTCCTCCAAGGGGTTCACATTTGTTGTCTTGTAATTTTATTTTGCTACATCCTGAATTATTTACTTAGAAGAAGAAACATAGAAGAGGACTCTTTACGGTAAGAGCAGTGAGACTATGGAGCTCTCTGCCTGAGGAGGTGGTGATGGTGAGTTCACTAAAAGAGTTCAAGAGGGGCCTGGATGTATTTCTGGAGCGTAATAATATTACAGGCTATAGCTACTAGAGAGGGGTCATTGATCCAGGGAGTTATTCTGATGCCTGATTGGAGTCGGGAAGGAATTTTTTTCTCCTTAAGTGGGGAAAATTGGCTTCTACCTCAGTTTTTTCTTCTTCCTTCCTCTGGATCAACTTGCAGGATAAGAGGCCGAACTGGATGGACAAATGTCTTTTTTCGGCCTCATATACTATGTTACTATGACTGTACGATCTGTCTTCAATAAAATAGCATTAAACCAGAACAAGTAGAGATGCAGCCGAGCTGCACTTGATGGTTAATGCTAGAGTTAAGAGAAATTCGATATGGCTGCTTTGCCGAACTTCACAAAGAAATTCGATTTGTCAATCAGCGCATTTCTTTGTTTGTAGTGGCGCAATGACAGGGAACGGCGATTTAACCCCTTAGATGCCTCATTAATCGGTGATCGCGGTGTCTGAGGCTACCATTTAGGCCTTTTCAGGGGTTAATCAGGGTTAAATAAATAAATACTTACCTTATCCATTTGCTGCATAGAAGCCGTCGCGGCCATCTTGATTGAAGATACCGTGTGTAATCTTGTGCGGTGACGTGATGGCGGGTGCGGTGATCATTGATGACGTCACCGCCCCCTGGCGAGTGAGCCGCTGTGGTGAAGTGATACATTACCCCATGCAAGATTTCGCTCTCTGTATCTTCAATCAAGATGGCCACGACGGCTTCTTCGCACACAAATGGAAGAAGTGAGTATGGATTTCTTTTGTTTTTATTGCCATTTCAGGGAAAACTTAGTCATTACCACAAAGCACGAGGAAAATCGGCTTCGTGGCGAATCAAATCTTTCCTTAAATTCGGATCGGGGTCAATTAGTTTGTTTTCAACAATAGTTAACACGTTAAGTAAACAATGACAAGAAAATGTTAACTGACTTTTCAATGGATTTCAATGGCCTTTGTCATGAGATAATAGAGATAACGCTGTGACATTTGTTATCAGAGTAAATTTTAGCTCGGCTACATCTGTATATTAGGGAGATTCAATTGGTGTTTTAGCCCTCCACTGAGATTTCGACATGGACAGGGGGAGGAACGGCATTCAAATGTATCCCTTGGCGGATCCATTCACTTTAATGAAGCAGATTCCAAAAAAATTAAACATTGGATTCTGGATGACCTGTTTTCAATCTGTGTACATCTTTTGTGCCTGATAGCTAGCATTGTAGACTTCGTTACTGAGTCCATAAAAAGCAGGAAAGCAGTCATATGCAGCCCAAATGTAATCTTCTGGAGTCTGTTTGCCTGTAAACTGGATGGATCTGCTGAGAGATCTGTTTTAATACTGGTTAAATACAATGGAGTCTGTGGATCACTGATAGGACCGCCCACTGGACTCCTAAGCACAGAAAGAGTCATTTAAATAAATGAAATACAAGACTTGATGAATCTTTACCTGTAAAACTAATCTTAATCTAATCTGATATTAATCTTTTCAGCTCCTCTTGTGCATCACTGATAGGACCGCCCACTGGACTCCTAGAGTAATGTAAATGAATGAAACAGAAGACTTACTGAATTTTTACCTGTAAAACTATATATTAATCTTCTCAGCTCATCCTGCTCTATAACATGCTGTTTGAAGATAGGACGACATACCTGTACACTATGACAGTTTCTCAAAATGGAGAAAAATTATAAATTGTGCCCCCGAAATCTGGTGTTGCCAATAAGTTTGCTCGGCTGCTTCTCTAACTCTCAAAGACCTCGATAAATAACACTAACTAGAGATGGCCGCCTTCTGTCTGGCAGAATGGAGGTTAATAGGGGTATTACAGGACAGTAAAAAATAGGTCACTGTGGCAGCAAATGCTACAAAATAAAAGCTGCTATACTCACCTCACTGATCCCCCTCCACCGCTGTTCCGACGGTGCCTGAGTTCTAGCTACATTCCTGTGTTGACGTGGCAGAAAATGGCTGGGATTAACCCTCAGTCAATCACTGGTCATGTTGTGAACAGGTACTGGAAGTGAGGTGCAGCGAGACCCTGGCGCTGTTGGAATGGCAGTTGTGGGGGATCAGCGAGGTGAATTTAAAGGGGTTGTCTCACTTGGAACATTGGTGACATATCACTAGGATTTATCACCAATGTCAGATAGGTGTGGGTCCCAGAAATGGGACCCACATTTGTCTCTAGAACAAACCTCCCAAAGAGAATGAGAGTGCATCGTGTATGCATGGCCGCCCATCATGATGGACATGCCGAAAATAGTCGGGCTCTGGTTCCTTAGAAGTGAATGGAGTGGTGGCCACACTTGTACTGTGTGCTCTTCCAAACTTTGGGCACTCTGATCTAAAGGGACCCGCACCTATCTGACATTGGTAGCATGTCCTAGTAATATGCCACCAATGTTCCAGGTGAGACAACTCCTTTGAGCACTATTTATTATATCAATTGATGCCCAAAGGAACTATTTTTGATTGGCCTGGAATACCCCTTTAAAATATCCCTGGTCATCTGATAAATGGGGGTTTCAAGTGTAAGATTCCCACCTATCGGACATTAATGTTTTAATCTAATATTTATATGAGCCCCATTTTTCTGTATGGTTTCCATGTAAAATGTGCACACGTATCACATAAAGCGTTAAGAATGCTGCCGCTCTAGTTGCCGGCAGAAATTCTCATCAGGGCTGACATTACAAGGTAGCGCACTGTATCTGCACAAAAAACAATTGTAAAATCGCTTGGTATAAATGGCAAAAGGTGATTTTGTTTGTTTTTTAAAGCCTGTGTATGCCAAACAATCTGACAAGGTGAAACCTCACGCTCCGGATGTCTTGACATGTTTTTCTATGGTCTCTGAGAAACTGAAGTCACCCAAGCTAGAACGCAGCCTACAGCGAAAGAGAGAATTTGATATTTGAGCTGATAATATTGATGTTTCAATCAAAAGTTCACTTTTATATAAAAAACATAGGGAACGGTTAGACATTGGGCTGAAGTAAATGTATTTATAGTGAACATGTAAGTTGATTTTAAATGCGAGTCGGGAAGCGTTAAGATGGTCGCAAGAGCCAAACCCCAGAAGTGACCTTAGATCAATGGTGATCTAAGTTTGGTTTACTTGAAATTTGGGTCCTTTTTTTTTTAGTCAAGTACTCTAGCGTGTGGTACTTAATGAGACAGTCATACTTACCTGCTCCCCAGTGCTCTGGTTCGGCGTTATCTCCCCCCCTGGCCAATGGGTTTATGGACGGGGTCAAGTGTGCTGCTGCAGCCACTGAATGGCTTCAGCTGTGATGTGTCCGCTACGGGGTCAATTGCCACTTGGGGACACATCACCTCTTAGGCCATTTAGTCCATCTCTACCCTGGCTGGAAGTAAACAAGCTGGGAAATGAAAGATCAGCCATCGGTGGCAATAACCCTAAAACAGCAGTTTTCTTATGAAAAAGGTTTTGGTTTGGGTTTATGTTCGAGCTGTGTTTGAGGTCTGGGCCATACATTGATTGATTGAAGGGGTAGCCATCCAATAGGTGGCACGAGAGATCCAACTTTTGTCCTAGATAAGAGCTTATTTACATTACCTTTTACCCAGGGAGCATTGCCTGACCTAAAAAATTCTATTTGCCAACTTGAAGAGGTTGTCTCATGTGAGACGTTGGTGTCATATTTCCTGCACCATTCTCCAGAACGGGAACCCCTGAAGTGAGCAGAGAGCAGCCACACATATCCCACCGTCTTCCATTCATTTCTATGGGACTGCCGAAAATAATGAGCTCATCGCTCTTCGGCAGTCCCATAGAAGAGATTGGAGCAGTGGCAGCGCTTGTGCAGTGCTCTCCATGAATTTCTAGGGGACTTCTGAAAATAGGCGAAAAGAGGGTAGAAATGAATGGAGCATGGTGTGCTTTCCCTCACTTTTGGAGGCCCGTTCTGGAGATAGGTGCGAGTCTCAGAGGTGGGATTCCTATCTGAAACCTATCTGACATTGGTGGCATATCCTAGGGAAGTCTCGGATAACACAACCCCTTTAACAGTCTCCACAAGAAGAAACTTAATTGCCCCCAGACCATGATAGTCACCATTTTAAAAATAGGAGCTCTCTGGGTTTACATTTTATTTGTCTGTAATGATCGTGGGTTTTTGGCGTGTGCAATACATGCTTATTAACCTTTCTGTTCTTGTTGTTATGTATTGTTGAGCTCGAGCTCATAGGCACTACATGGATAAATTAACTTAAACACTGGAAGGGTTAAAGGAGCTAATTACCAGCAATATTCATTTGGTAATGGAGGCTCTTATAACGCTGCTCTCCAGGAGTAACCTTTTGTTACCAGGCAGTTCAACTCTGAGTGGTGAATTCATCTTTAGATCCTCAAGTGTTTTTCTTTGATTATTCCCATTTATCCGGGATGTTAAGTCCCTGTTGTTGTTTTTTTGTTTTATTTTCTGAACACTCAATGCAAGGATTGATGAAGGGACGTTAAAAAGAACCGACATGTGGGCTTTGTAGTACTCGTACCCATGTCATGATTTTCTGTAATAGAAAATATATTTTATAAAAGCAATGGGATGAGTAGCATATTGTATACTGTTTATCCATTAAACTGAGTAATGACACAGAAAGCAGTGTGCTTGTGACCTCCCTCTAGTGGTGGCAGCAGGCAATTATCTTTTATTTGACATAGTATTGCACTAGACTTAGAGCTCTTAATCAGGAGAACAAAAAGTATCTCTCTCTCTCTCTCTATATATATATACAGTACAAACCAAAAGTTTGGACACACCTTCTCATTCAAAGAGTTTTCTTTATTTTCATGACTATGAAAATTGTAGATTCACACTGAAGGCATCAAATCTATGAATTAACACATGTGGAATTATATACATAACAAACAAGTGTGAAACAACTGAAAATATGTCATATTCTAGGTTCTTCAAAGTAGCCACCTTTTGCTTTGATTACTACTTTGCACACTCTTGGCATTCTCTTGATGAGCTTCAAGAGGTAGTCACCTGAAATGGTCTTCCAACAGTCTTGAAGGAGTTCCCAGAGATGCTTAGCACTTGTTGGCCCTTTTGCCTTCACTCCGCGGTCCAGCTCACCCCAAACCATCTTGATTGGGTTCAGGTCCAGTTACTGTGGAGGCCAGGTCATCTGGCGCAGCACCCCATCACTCTCCTTCATGGTCAAATAGCCCTTACTTTCAAAGTTTTCCCAATTTTTTGGCTGACTGACCTTCATTTCTTAAAGTAATGATTGCCACTCGTTTTTCTTTACTTAGCTGCTTTTTTTCTTGCCATAATACAAATTCTAACAGTCTATTCAGTATGTGTATCCACCTGACTTTTCCACAAGGCAACTGATGGTCCCAACCCCATTTATAAGGCAAGAAATCCCACTTATTAAACCTGACAGGGCACACCTGTGAAGTGAAGACCATTTCAGGTGACTACCTCTTGAAGCTCATGAAGAGAATGCCAAGAGTGTGCAAAGCAGTAATCAAAGCAAAAGGTGGCTACTTTGAAGAACCTAGAATATGACATATTTTCAGTTGTTTCACACTTGTTTGTTATGTATATAATTCCACATGTGTTAATTCATAGATTTGATGCCTTCAGTGTGAATCTACAATTTTCATAGTCATGAAAATAAAGAAAACTCTTTGAATGAGAAGGTGTGTCCAAACTTTTGGTCTGTACTGTATATATTTATATATAAAAAACAAATAAAGTAGCAGCACACTACTAAATGCACTAAGACTGAGTGAACAGGTGAATGTGTGAACAGGGTCAAATACATGACTCCAATACTTGCAAATAAGCAGGAAAGAAGCTCTTAGCGCATATTATTGATCAAAAATATATCGGGCCCACCTACCAGACGACAAGGTAGCTTCTTATCAGATGGGACCTACTCTAACATGGAGTGTCCAGCTCCATTGTTACTCTGATTAAAAACACCAAGGGGTGGGGGATGGGCGGGGAGTGCTAAGTTCCAAAGAGTATGCCTAGTCCTCTATAATATACATATAACCAAAAAACGGAACAGCACCTCCAGAGACAAATCGCAGGTGCAAGCTACCTGGCAATAATACAGCAAACTAATAAAGTAGCAGCACACCACTAAATGCACTAAGACTGGGCGAACAGGTGAATGTGCGAACAGGGTCAAATACATGACGCCAATACTTGCTAATAAACAGTGAAGAAGCTCTTAGCGCATATTATTGATCAAAAATATGTCGCCCATCCCCCACCCCTTGGTGTTTTTAATCAGAGTAACAATGGAGCTGAACACTCCATGTTAGAGTAGGTCCCATGTGATAAGAAGCTACCTTGTCGTCTAGTAGGTGGGCCAGACATATTTTGCATTAATAATATGCGCTAAGAGCTTCCTCACTGCTTATTAGCAAGTATTGGCGTCATGTATTTGACCCTGTTCACACATTCACCTGTTCACTCAGTCTTAGTGCATTTAGTGGTGTGCTGCTACTTTATTTGTTTATCTGTTTTTATTTTTTATTTTTTCAATTCTACTTTCTGCACATGACTATGGGGGTAGCCATCTTGTCTAACCTGATGTTAACAGAATGCAGAGATATACTAAAATAATCACCGACTTTTCAAACAACTTTGCATAAATTGATAATACAAGCGACCATAAGAAAGTTTATAATGTATCTTATCAAAGAAAAATGCTTTGCTCTAGAGTTACCAACTGTTTCTCTTTCCAGTCCCCCTCCCCTGTCTGCCTCAATTCATTATTTTTGAAATGTATGAGAAATTCCTCTTAGTGAGACCACACATAACCAGAGACTCTGCACCAGCTAAATAGACAGTTACTATATCAGTCCAAGTGCTCTATTCACATCAGTACAAGTCCGTTCTTTTCTGTAATGACCTCCATGATCCAGGAATGCCTCTGAGTGAATAAGTGAAGGTTAGGAAGCAGCTTCTCTTCTACATTCTGTGTGCAGTGGATGGGAGCTAGTCTGTACCACCATCTCTCGGAGAACTGCAAACTAGACATTCAGCATGCAGAGGGGAGAACTGGTAAAAATTCCAGATACAAGTCATATAATAGCCAGAAATAATGTTATTGGTTAATGCAAGGTTTGTTGAGAGGTTAGGTAGACTTTAAAGAATAACTAAATTCTCAAATATTTTTGGTATGGTCTACTGACATACAGTATCAAAAGTTTTAATTGGTGGGGGTCCAAATTTTAAGACTAACACCAGGAGATAGAAGCACTGCTGAAGACTGACTCAAGATGGCCTCAATATAAATTTTATGAGACCTTAGTCTATGAGTCTATAAGACTCTATAAATACCTTCATCTCTGTCTTCAGCAGTGAGGAGAGACAGCTCTGAATTGAGCACTTCTGCCACCTTGTTTTAGCAATCAGCATTGGTTTCAACATTAGGACCCCACTGATCCAAACTTTGGAATTGTCACTATGAAATATCAAAAGGTTTTGGAAAGTATAGTTACTCTTTAACAGCAGCCACATGGACCAGGGCATATCTCACAAGTGGAGTATTTTTGTAACAGAAAGTAAATTACAAAGTAACAATCTTTTTCATGCAGAATTATATTAAAATAACATGTACTATTGGTATTGGTATTGGTACAACCCCTTTAAGTTGGACTAAGCCAGTCCTGCTACATTTACATGGAAAAAAAACAAGTGGCTAATGATTTCATTATTTGGTCTTAGATACTTCTCTTTAACTTGTCGATGTGTCATCTCTCAAAGGACAAGGAGACAATTTGATGTGTCGAAACATATGTGTTCAGCCAGGTACTGAGAGTACAGGACTTCTAATTACCCCAAAGAGTTGTTTGCAATCGTAAAATGACCATTAGAACATAATTATTCGGCTAACGATGTGTTGCCTGACAACAGCACTTGACCTCAATTGGTAGCACGTAAAGATGGCATTCAGCAGTTGAGTTCACAAATAGTGATTACCCATCGTTTTAGTCGCAGAATTTCTTCGTCTTTCTATTCTTAAACCGAGAATGGGTTCAGAGGAACAAGAAAATCTGACACAAGTTATAGTCGTCTTTTGGCTGGGCTATAATGTTAGTTAGGACGATCAGTGCTTGATTTGTAAAGGGGTTGTCCAACTTTTTTTGAGACTCCACAGAGTGGCCAGACACGCAGAGGTGATCATATTTACCTGGTCCACACTATGGGGCTCGGACTTCGTCGCTCCCCCGTTGGCACTGCACTCGCATCAACATTCTGCTGAGAGGGGCAAATGACCACTGCAGTCAATCACTGACTATGCGACATATCGCTGGGTCACATTTTTTGGGGGGTATTAACTCATACCAAGTCCGTATAATAATTTCTTGGATATCATGCCGTCATGGTGGATTAGTGGAAAATAAAATACCAGTAAGTCTAATCCGGCTTTCCACTTCACCACCATGGTGGCCCAGAGAGACATAACAGATTATATACGTCTTAGGGTGTGGCAATGGCCTGTAGGACCTTGCGACCAAAGGCCAGGTTGGAAGACCTGGATAAGTCAAGTCTATAATGTTTAACGAAAGTGTTTATACAGGACCAGGTTGCGGCCCAGCATATCTGATCTAGGGAAGCTCCTGCCTTTTCAGCAAATGAGGCAGATATGGCTCTCGTAGAGTGAGCCCGTCTGGACAACTGATGCCTTCCATCTTGTAACAGTCTGTAATGGCCTGTTTTACCCATTGGGCAATGGTAGATCGGGAAGCTGCCTTCCCTTTATTTTTACAGCTGAAGAGTACTAGTAAATTGTCCACCTTTCTTAGGTCCTTAGTGACCTCTAGGTATTTTAGTACTGTTCGTTTGACATCCAGGGTATGGAATCGTTCCTCCCCAGAATTTTTATGATTCTCGCAAAAAGAGGGAAGAACGATCTCCTGGTTTCTATGGAAGTCTGTTACCACTTTTGGTAAAAACCCCGGGTCTAGCCTCAAGGTAATTCGATCCTCCTGGATTGTGAGGTATGGTTGTCTTATTGACCTTGTGAGAAAGGTGCTTTAGGGAGCCCGAGTTCATAAGGCGGACCTGTGAGTCCCTTAAGGACAATGTTTAAGTCCAAGGTAGGCCCCCTTAATTTAAGGGATGGTCTTAGTCTGGATGCAGACCTCAGGAATCTTCGGATCCATCTATGGCTGGCTAATTCAGAATCGAAAAAAAAGCTAAGCGCTGAGACCTGGACTCTAAGGGTAGATGGACGTAACCCTGACTCTAGTCCTTCTTGCAGGAAGTCCAGGATCCTCTGTATATTTGGTTTAGCCTGGTCTGGGGCTTCTTCACTTGACCAGGTGCAGAATCTTCTCCAGATTTTTAAATAGATGGAGTTAGTCACTTACTTTCTGCTGGCCTTCAAGGTAGATATCACTCCCTCTGAGAGACCTCTGCGTCTCAGAAGGTCGGACTCAGGATCCAAGCTGAGAAGTTGAAGATCTCTGGATGTGGATGGAGAACCGGCCCTTGGATCAGAGGATGGAGAATGAATACTTCCTGTGGGGAGAGGTTGGTTAGGATCGAGAACCAGCTTCTCTTGGGCCAGTACGGGGTGACTAGGATTATTCTGTCCCGGTCCCTGATGATCTTCTGGAGAACCCTTGGGATTAACGGGAACGGAGGAAAGGCATATGCAAGATCCCAGTTCCAGTGCAGGGAGAAGGCGTTGATCGCCAGAGGTCTGCCCCTTGGGTTTAGGGAGCAAAAGGTTGATACCTTTGCGTTTTTTCTTGAAGCGAATAGATCTACCAATGGGAGGCCCCATCACTGGACAATCAGATTGAAGATGTCGATGTTTAGAGACCATTCCCCCTGGTCTATAGTAGTCCTGCTGAGGAAGTCCACAGCGCTGTTTAGGCTTCCCTTTAAATGAATCGCAGATACTGATTTTACATTTTTTTCCCCCCAAAGGAAGATTCTTCTGGACTTTCTAGTTTTTGAGACCGTGGGTCCCCCTGGTGTTTGAGGTAAGACATGGTCGTTACATTGTCTGAATAGATTTTTATGTGCTGGTCCTTTAGTCTTGGGGCAGCAGCTCTTATTGTCTCCCAAACTGCCCTGAGCTCCCTTTAATTTGTGAACTGGGCTGTAATTTTCGGGGACCAGGCTCCCTGGTAGAGGTCGGAGAATATCCTTGCGCCCCATCCCTTTGCGCTGGCATCTGTCTGAACATGCACTGCTGAGGTTTTGAGCCAACCCATGCCCTTTTTTAGATTTTCTGTGTGAAGCCACTACAGACTGATGATTTTACATGGCCCGGAATCAGGATTTTTTTGTCTAGAGAGGACAAATGTTTGTCCCGTCTCCTTAGAAGCCAGGACTAAAGGGCCCTGTAATGGACCTTGCACCAAGGGATTGCTACAATACAGGCTGTCATTTGACCTAAAAGGCTCATTGTTTCTCTGAAGAAGAAACAACGTCCTAGGAAGGCCCTGATTGATGTCTGAAGGCTTTGAATTATTTCTGCTGGAAGAAAGGTTGTCTGTTTTACCGAATCCAGCAATACCCCTAGGAATTTTACCCTGGTATCTGGAACTAGGGATGACTTTTTTAGGTTTATCACCCAACCTAGGGCTGTCAGAAGGGCACAGAAGGTCTCTTGATCCGCTATTGACTGATCCACAGTGTCTGAAATCAGCAAAAAGTCATCTAGGTAAGGAACTACAGTCACCCCCTGAGATCTCAGGGAGGCGACCATCTCTACCACCAGTTTCGTGAAAATCATTGGGGCTGAGGCCAGCCCGAAGGGGAGAGCCACGAACTGGAAATGGTGACCAGAGCATCTTTGATCTCTCAATGCAAAACGCAGGAGTCTCTGAGACTGGATGTGAATAGGAACATGATAATATGCGCCCTTCAGGTCGATTGTGCAAAGGAACGAGTCTTTTTGAATTAAAGGAATGGTAGAGTTTAGGGATTCCATCTTGTAAACTACGAATCTGTTTAACTTTTTGAGCTTTATAATCATGCGAAAGGAACCCCCTGGCTTTTTTTTACTGAGAAAAGGTTGGAGTAGAATCCCTGCCCCCGTTGAAGCTCGGAACAGTAACCACTACTCCTAAGTGCAGAAGATTCTGGACCTCCTTCCAAATTTGGCTCTGCTGGAATGGGGAAGAGTGGTGAGATACCAGAAATACATTCAGAGGGGGGCAAGATAACTCTATCCTGTAGCCGTTTTTGATAAGATTTTGCGCCCAGGGGTTGGGAGAAGTCTGATGCCACTGGGCAAAAAATTGGGATAGTCTTCCCCCTATCCTGGCGTCACTGTTTCTCACCGCCCTTGTTCTGGGAATTAAGGAGGTACCCTCTACCTTTCCCCCCTCTTGTGTAACTCCAATTTGCCGGATTTGCCTTTACAGCGAAAGGAGCTATTTTAGGAGTATTGGTTACGAAAGAAGGGTTTCTTTTTAGCGGTTTTCTCTTCAGGGAACCCTCTCTTTTTATCAGTAGCCTTCTCGAGGATCTTGTCCAATACAGGACCGAACACGTATTCGCCTGAGAAAGCTATAGAGCACAGCTTCATTTTTGAAGTGATGTCGCCTGACCAAGATTTCATCCAAAGTGCCCTCCGGGCAGCATTGAACATAGCCGCGTCTTTGGCCGAGAATCTAAGTGTCTCGGCGGAGGCATCCGCTAAGAACCCCGTGGCGGATTTTAACAAGGGAATAGAGACTAATATTTTTTCCCTGGACGTCTTGTTGATTAGATGATTCTCCAACTCATTCAGCCACAGGTATATAGACCTGGCTACTGAAGTAGCGGCTATGTTGGTCTTAACACTGAACATAGCTGCCTCCCAGGATTTTTTTAATAGACTGTCGGCCTTTCACTCCATGGTGTCCTTTAACTGACAGGAGTTCTCGAATGGTAGCGAGTTTTTTTTTAAATAACTCCCTGGATCAACGACCCCTCTCTAGTAGCTATAGCCTGTAATATTACTACACTCCAGAAATGCATCCAGGCCCCTTTTGAACTCTTTTAGTAAACTCACCACCTCCTAAGGCAGAGAGTTCCATAGTCTCACTGCTCTTACCGTAAAGAATCCTCTTCTATGTTTGTGTAGAAACCTTCTTTCTTCCAGACACAGAGGATGTCCCCTCGTCACAGTCCTGGGGATAAATAGGTGATGGGAGACTCTCTGTACTGAACCCTGATATATTTATACGTAATTATTAGATCTCCCCTCAGTCATCTTTTTTCTTAAGTGAATAACCCTAATGTTGATAATCTTTTAGGGTACTGTAGTCCCCCCATTCCAGTTATTACTTTAGTTGCCTTCCTCTGGACCTTCTCCAGCTCTGATATGTCTGCCTTGTTTACAGGGGGCCCAGAACTGTACACAGTACTCCATGTGTGGTCTGACTAGTGATTTGTAAAGTGGTAGGACTATGTTCCCATCACAGGCATCTATGGCCCTTTTGATGCAACCCATTATCTTATTGGCTTTGGCAGCAGCTGCCTGACACTGGTTTTTACAGCTTAGTTTCACTAAAATTCCTACCATAGGTCCTTTTCCATGTCAGTGTTACCGAGTGTTTTACCATTTAGTACAGTCAGGTCCATAAATATTGGGACATTGACACAATTCTAACAGATTTGGCTCTATACACCACCACAATGGATTTGAAATTAAACGAACAAGATGTGCTTTACCTGCAGACGACTGTCAGCTTTAATTTGAGGGTATTTACATCCAAATCAGGTGAACAGTGTAGGAATTACAACAGTTTGCATATGTGCCTCCCACCTGTTAAGTGACCAAAAGTAATGAAATTGGTATTACATGGTGAATACTAGTGTTGATCAAGCACCAAAGTGCTCATGTGAAACACTTCATGATGCTCAGTAGTTCTACCAAGCACAATGGAAGTCAATGGGAGAACCCCAGCCACACCCTGCTCTGAAGACAGGAGGGTGTCCAGACTTTAGCTCAGGAGTCCCTGCTGTGACTCCATATATAGCTATATCCATATATGGAGCTTGGGGACACCCCAGTGTATTTAAATCAAATTTCTGAGACGTTTATGCCAGGATTTGAACTCCCAACATTGTACATTAGAGGCAAGGACCTTATCCACTCAGCTATAAATCTGAATGCGAAAATGTGTCAGAAAAACCTGATAGTAGTTTCTGATGTAGTGAGTATTCCCATTTAGCAGAAGACTTATTTTATATTTCTGTGCAGGTTAACATGTAGCTCTATAGTGTAGTGGTTAACATCCTTTCCTCTAATGTACAAGGTTGGGAGTTTGAATCCTGGCAGAAACATTTCACAAATAGAGATTTTGTTTTATTAAAATAAAGGTGCAATATATACAGTCCTGATCAAAAGTTTAAGACCACTTGAAAAATGGCAAAAAATCATATTTTACATTGTTGGATCTTAACAAGGTTCCAAGTATATCTTCAACATGCAACAAGAAGAAATGAGAGTGAGACGAAAAAGTTTTTGAGCATTCAATTAATTGAAAATAACGATTAAACTCAAACAGGCTGTTTTTCAGCTGATCCAAATTTTAGGACCACATGCCTTTCAAAAGCCAAATCTGTGCAATGATGTGGATTCATTGTCATTTTCTGTCAGGTAGTCACACGTTGTGATGGCAAAGGCAAAAAAACTCTCCCTTTTTGAACGTGGTCGGGTTGTTGAACTGCATAAGCAGGGTCTCTCACAGCGCGCCATCCCTGCTGAGGTGGGACGCAGTAAGACAGTCATTTGGAATTTCTTAAATGATCCTGAGGGTTATGGAACAAAAAAGTCAACTGGAAGACCCAAAAAAATGTCTCAGCACTGAGCCGGAGGATCTAATTGGCTGTCCGTCAAGACACTGGACGATCCTCGACCCAAATTAAGGCCCTTACTGGTGCTGACTGCAGCCCCATAACCATCAGACGGCATCTGAGACTGAAGGGCTTCAAAAACAAAACACGTCTTCAAAGACCTCGTCTCCTTGAACGCCACAGAACTGCTCGTTTGGACTTTACAAGAGAGCACCAAACATGGGACATTCAAAGGTGGAAGAAAGTTTTATTCTCTGATTAGAATTTTTTTTACCTTTATGGTCCTGATGGTTTCCAACGTTACTGGCGTGACAAGCAGATCCCACCTGAGATGTTTTCTACGCGCCACAGTGGAGGGGGCGCCATAATGGTCTGGGGTGCTTTTTCCTTCAGTGGAACAATGGAGCTTCAGGAAGTACAGGGGCGTCAAACGGCTGCTGGCTATGTCCAGACGTTGCAGAGAGCATTCCTCATGACTGAGGGCCCTCGTCTGTGTGGTAATGACTGGGTTTTTCAACAGGACAACGCTACAGTACACAATGCCCGCAGGACAAGGGACTTCTTCCAGGAGAATAACATCACTCTTTTGGCACATCCTGCGTGTTCCCCTGATCTAAATCCAATTGAGAACCGTTGGGGATGGACGGCAAGGGAAGTTTACAAAAATGGACAACAGTTCCAGACAGTAGATGGCCTTCGTGCGGCCGTCTTCACCACTTGAAGAAATGTTCCCACTCACCTCATGGAAATGCTTGCATCAAGCATGCCAAAACGAATTTTTGAAGTGAAAAACAATAATGGCGGAGCTACTCATTACTGAGTTCATGTTTGGAAGTTGGATTTCTGTTTTGGGGGGGTTTAGTTTTTCTTGGAGGTGTGGGCCTAAACTTTTGATCAGCTGAAAAACAGCCTGTTTCAGTTTATTCATTGTTTTCATTAAATTGAATGCTCAAAAAATGTTTAGTCTCACTCCCATTTCTTCTTGTTACATGTTGAAGCTCTACTTGGAACCTTGTTAAGATCCAACAATGTAAAATATAATTTTTTGCCATTTTTCAAGTGGTCTTAATTTTTTGATCAGGACTGTATATAAATGCATAATATGTGGGAAACTACTACTGATGATTTTATCCATAATATATTTACATATATTTACATATATTATATATATTCTAAATATGTAAATATATTATGGCTAAAAACCCACACACATATATATATATATATATATGTTTCTGCTGGCATTCTAACTCCCAACCTTGCACATTAGAGGCAAGGACATTAACCACTACACTATACAGCTACCTGTCAACCTTCACAGAAATATAAAATAAGTCTTCTGCTGAATAGGAATACTCATTAGATCAGAAACTACTATGAGGTTTTTCTGACACAGTTTAGTGTTCAGCTTTATAGCTGAGTGGATAAGGTCCTTGCCTCTAATGTACAAGGGGTTGGGAGTTCAAATCCCAGCAGAAACTTTTCAGAAATAAATGCTAAATTACTTTAAATACACTGACTCGAGCTGAACTGGTGTTCGGCCAAGCATGCTCAATCAACACTAGTGAATACAACTAGTTACTAAAACAGACATGTCAGGAGAGGACAGCTTATGTTTAAGTTACACCTGGAAAGGGGTTGTCCAGGATTTTGATATTTATGACCTATGCTCAGGATAGCTCATCCATCAGATATCAGGGGTCAGCTGTTTGAAAAGTCCACGGTCCTCACAGCTTACCAACCAAAGCACCGTACATTGTATAGTGGCTGTGCTTGGTATTGCAGCTCAGACTAATTCACTTGCCTAGAACTGAGCTGCACCTAGGGCATGTGCCCAATGAACGTGACATCACTGGCCTAGGAGGAGGCTGCAGTGCTCAGTCTTTTCAAACAGCTGATTGATAGGATGCTGGGAGTCGGATCACCACTGATCAGATATTGATGACATATCCCTAGAATAGGCCATCCGTATCAACCCCTTTAAGTTGCTGCTGAGAACCTAGTGTTTAATCCTGGCAGTGTGCACTGGAGAAGAGTCCAGGACTGACAAAGTAGAGTCCAGCTAATTCACGAGTTCCTCTTCTCATTGACAATTGGCAGTTCTGCCTGTAGGTTTTGCCCTTAGCCGAGAACTGTCCATCACCAGTGGGTAGGTGTGGGAGAGAAAACTCATAAATAAGCTTTTTCAATATTCATACACGTGTCCCTAGTTCTAAGACTATATAATGCTATATACAGAACAGCCACAATGCATGGCATATCTAATAGCATTAGCTGATACTACGCATAACTGGCAGTGTCCTTAAGATTAATATTGTCGCTTTAAGTCATCTTATCCCATCTTTTCATCAATCTGGCTAGAGCAAATTGCAGATCTGGAGATTTAGGGATCATTGTTCCAGATTAGATTGCAACAAAGTAATTAAGTTTATCATATATTATCTTGGTTTCTAAAATTACTCACTAGGGGTCAGACGAGAAAGGTTGTAAAACTCGAATCCTATAATTTGCAAAGCCCAAATCCTATCATTTACAAAGCAGACACTGATTAGTCAGATAGCATGGTAAGATGTATGTACAGCTCTGCTGTCTGGTTTGCAAAGTACTCTTCAAAGACAAATGATGAGACGGGTAAAAGATCAGACGTTCTAACGAGCGTATTTTAAAATGGTTTGCCCAGACGGTAACAATTTTTTTTTTTTTTTTTTAAAGGGTCAAAAAATTTCCATTGCTTCCTGAATCCGCTACCGATTTTTACTTCCTGGTCCCTCTTGACACAGGAAACGTAACCACTCGGCCAATCACTGACTGAAGTGGTGACCTGCCTCAGCTATTTGATTGGTTGGGCAGTCATAGTTCTGTGTTGAATGGGAACAGGAAGTAGAGGCTGGTGGGCACCAGAGACGTTTTGCAACTGGATTGACAGAGGATCAGTGAGTAATATTTATTTATTTTTTATTGCGGCATTCGGACCTTTTTTTTTTTTAGTTTTATTGGCCGGACAGTCCCTTCCTTTGGAAGATGTGCATAACTGCCGTAATGTGTCATGATGTATGGACACATCGATAGCCATGTGGACACTAGGAAGCCTTCCTAATTAATTAAGACCTCCAAGAACGTGTAACTCCTTCCACATTGAGGGCCAGATTACAGGGAAGACATGTTCCCTGGGGCCTCATCCATCCATCCAACCTCCATATCCCATATTTTCTAGTTGCACTCAAAACACTCACTATTTATATGGGAAGGACATATACTGTTCACCTATGAACCTTCAAGTCTGAAGATGGTTGATGGCTGTTCGGCAATCCTATCCAGCCAAGAAAAGGATGAGAAGTAGCCATATAGTACCCCAGACTTAGTGATGGTACAATTGTATATAGTTAATATATGATGTATTTTAGTATGTCATATGGCTGTTATTTCCTGTACAGAAATGGATGGCAAATGGTTGGTAAGGAACAGGGCTAACCACCCTGTTCCTCCCCTCTTGATAGTAGTGGGCTGGTCCTGCTTTCTGCTGGGACGGGGGTTCCTGTATAACCACAGAGGAGAGAGGAAGCACACTGCTTAGCTCCTGCTCCTAAGAATGATTCTCCAGAGGGAATAACAGCTAAAGACAGCCTCAAGAAAATTCTTGAAAAGACAGCGAAGTGACCAACTACTACCAGCATTAAAGACACTGCTGTGAGGTGAGGGACTACAGCCAAGACACCCATCACCCAGACTGCTACTAGGCTAGTATAATACAGGCGCAACCAACCAACCTGCCTCCATCATCCTTATTAGTGCCAGAAGATTACACTTAAAATCAGCAGTTATTGAAGGTATTTGAAGTTCTACACTTTATGAAAGACACTTTTATATGTTCAATTCTGGCCTCATTCTTCGATTCTGGCCTGCTGGAGTACACCATGATACAACTCTTCAACAGGGCCACTACAACTCCCATCCTCTGCTCACATCCTCCTGCTGGAGCTCGCTATAGCCACCATACATGTGACTCTCCATTGAAGACTAAGGGAGTTGTTGGTCTGTCTATCATTGTAACACCCATAGACTTCCCTGGAGAGTACAGTGCAACATACCCTTTCTACTAGGGGGAAAATGGGGTCTGGGTCAATCTTAATCTGGTCTGGACTACAGATATTGATGACCTATCCTATATCAGATCGGTGGGGTTCTGACACCCAGACAACCCCATAATCAGCTGTTTTGAGCAGCCGTTGGTGCCGGAAACAATACAATATATGGAGCTGGAAGCAGACAGCAATGTACAAGGTCTAGTGGCCGTGCCAGGTTACTTCTGTTCTGCTCTATTCAAATAATTGGGAGCTGCAGTACGCATTGGAAACTACACAGTGCACAGCACCTTCTGCTGTATAATGTCCAGTACCGTGCCTGCCCAAAACATCTGATCGGTGGGAGTGCTGGGTGTTGGACCACCACCAATCTGATATAGGATAGGTCAAGGTCATCAATAGCTGTAGTTCATACAACTCCTTTAACATGGAAACAAATCTGAGAACAGGGCCAGCTTGAGATTGGGCTGGGCCCCATTTGACCCCATTTTGACTCCTTTAACAAGTCTAAATAGTTAGAAAAAAAACAACAGCTAAAGTGATATGGGGCCCATAATTCTTACTGCACTGATACTAGCTGGTGGGTTAACATACTGGTAGGATAGCTGTCGTCCTATGAAATTGTAGACAGGGACTGATACGAGTGATGGCAATTTCGGTACGGTGCCATGGAATATGTTGGTGTTATATAAATAAATAAATGACTAAACCTTGTTAGAAAAGTTGTAAAATTAACTACCTGACAATAAATGCCTGCAAGTTTGTAACTTCTTTGTGTATGAGATAAATCCTAGAAGACACTAAGGGTCCATTCACACGTCTGCGGAACCGCAAAACAGGGACGCCGGCAATGTGAGTTTTGCATTTTTCGGACCGCACATCACTGGCACGCTCATAAAAAATACCTTTTCTTGTCCGCAATTGTCCGGACAAGAATAGGACATGTTCTATTTTTTTGCGGAACGGAAGTGGACAGTACCTTCCGGCCCTATTGAAAATGAATGGGTCCGCATCAGTTCCGCAAAATTGCGGAACGGATGCAAACCCATTTTGCGGACATGTGAATGGACCCTAATGGGTTACTCTTCAGGTCTAGACAATAAATAAAGAGTTTTAATGTTTCCAGCTTCTTGGATGTGCGGTTCTGCATGTGCGGAGAACTAGCGAAGGAGTAAGGAGTAAGCCAGCTGCGCACCTCTCGAACAAAACGTTGCGAAATGTAAAGCAGCGCTGGGTTGACTTGGGCTTTACTGTGAGTGCGCAGTATAGGAAATATAAACCATTAATCTCTCCTCCCAGACTCCAACACATCTCGCTTGATAACATCATCTGATTATGAGCAATGGATGAGTCATTATTTGCAGATTCTCAGATAGGATTGCAATTAAAACGCAGAGCAAAGGCTGAGGACGGATACCGCTTGATGCCTTTTGAAGACGGAGCGTCTATTTATCACTGCTATTTGTTTTCTTCATTTTTTCCCCTCTTTAGAGAAAGATGGCAGTGAAAATAGATTTATGATTATTTCTCAGTATAGCCGAGATAAAAGATTCATTTTTCACAGATACATTAAAAACTGTTGAAAAGAGAAGAAAAATAGCAGCGTCTGCGGAATCTCTGTTCAAACCGTGGTTTTAATTGTCTTAAAGCTCTTGTTTTTCTTAGTTAAAAAAGCATAGAAAGGACAAAAGGATGGAATGTAGAGAATAAGACTTAACTGCGCTCGCTACAAATCAATACATATCTTTTGTATTACTGAAAGTTGGTATTAGCCTGGTTAACGGGGGAGTCCCATTTAAAGAGGTTGTGTCACAAAATATATTCTACATTTTTCAAACCAGCACCTGAATCTGGATACTTTTTTAATTGCATGTAATTACAGATTTTGCATAGCCAGTGAGCTAATCAATATAATGTATCGGTATAGCGCCACCTGCAGTTTGTTCTTTCCCTTATTTTTTGTCCAAATCACTGAGCTGGTCGAACGTGCCCAGTTGAAATCTTCAGCTGCCACCAGCCATATGTTCTATTAGAAGCTGTGACAGGTACAAGGAGAGAGCTGCAGCAGAAAGGACACGTCCCCTGAGCTGCCAGGCTGAAGATAATCTAGCAGAGCAATTGGAGCAGTGAATGGGGAGATCTCTGGATCCATGTGAGATGTAGGGCTGGTTCTAGCTTTTTAGAAAGGTATTGTCATGTCCTATATGATGTCTAATTTTCATTTTTTACATCAATCATGACATAAGCTCTTGAGGGAATATTCTAATAGAAAGGAATGGGTGCAATGGTCTGTAAATGACCAACACCTTTTCTTAGCACTTGCCATGAGATTTTATAACTCAAAGTACATTTTTTATAGAGTTTTTGTACATACAGGTTCCGTTGAGTGCAGAGACCCTTTACTGAAAGCATGTGCCCTCACAGATCCCACCAATAAGAGAGACATCTATTAATAATGGTGCATTATTAATCTCCCTGCCTCTTGATTGACAAGTCCAGACATTTCGCCAGGCTCCAACAATCTCGTGCCTGCGCAGATGCTCCAATTAGAAGTGCAAACATAGAAGTGACTGCACATGCGCTGCTACACCTCCTTGTTGGTGGTGCATGAACAGTCGTTGCTTCGGAAGTGGATACAGAGCCTCTGAGCTTGCACAGCTACTCGGAGAAGCGGCACAGTTGCGAGATGTCCAGCCCTGTCAATCAAGCGACAAGAGGGGAGTGTCTTCACCTCTGGGGGCAGCCCCTCGCAGGTGAAGAACTCTTGTTGATGACACAAATCAATTAATTAAGAATCAATTCGCTCGCCCTGCAACTAACCGTACATAGATACATAGTACATGATATGTCTCTGTAACTTTTATGAGCTGAGCATCAACAGTTTTAGAAACGGAGCATTGCACCCGATGACACATTGTACAAACAGTTCTGCACAGCCCGGCTGACTTCTCGATTTTCAGCTTACTAAAATGTGCACCAATGCAGGGTGAAGCTGAATCATTGAAAGTGGTGTCAAGGAAAGCATCAGAACCATAAATCTACATTTAATTCATTATGCTGGCAGACATATCCTTGTACGAGCCCATGGTTCACCCTCCCCAGTCCTTTTATTATCTGGAAAGAGCTGTTTCAGGAATCCGTTAATGCCGGAACATCATTCCCCCCCATTTTTTATCATCCTCCTCGAGGCTAGAAATTGATTAGATTCCAGGGTCAGATCATCAAGAGGTCAAAAATGCACCAGAACTTGCATGGCGTCGTCATATAAAGGACCCTTCAGGCTATCTCTACAATACCGTAACACTTGCTTAGATTAAAGGCTTCTCTCCAAAATAAGAGGCACAGTGAGAAGGTCACTTGTGCCTCGCGCTCTCGATGGTGGGTGTGAGAGTTAAAGTGCTGTTCGCTAAGAGACGTTTGCATAAAATTAGCCTCTTGTGTGCAGGACTATAAAAGAAATGGCTCAAGTAGGAGACAGTGCAATTAGTCTGATGCTTCTGAGGCTTAACATCCAGCATGGGCCATGTTCTTATCAATCGTATTAATCTGAATCAGAAAATTATATCTGGCTTCATGAGTCATTTAAAAAGGACACATTACCATTCATTAGCTTTGTTATCTTCAGCCATGCACCTTCTCTAGACTCTAATTTACTTGTGGATAAGCTCTTACAACAACTAAAAATTGCACAAGTGCGTTAGAAAATATTTCAACCAAAGACAGTGGAATGGTACCTTCTACAGCAATTCTCTTATCTTGAGCATTGCTAGATTTGAAAGAGGACCCATCGCCCCTCCTGACATGTCTGTTGTAACAAATACCTGCCTTCCCGATGTTATAACAATTCTGGAACATGAGTTAACTTTTTGCAATTTGTTTTGTGTCCGATTTGCCGAATCTTTCAAAAAGTTCGATTTCAGGTCCGAATGAATTCTACCAGAATAAAAAAGTGCTCTAATTGGCCTAAAATTTGGTACATGATATTCTGAGGTCTTATAGAACTCTTTGTTTTTTTCTCTCTTGACCTTTTTTTATTTGCCATTTATTTTTCTGCTCTTTCTCTCCCCGCCACCCAGCCCCCTTTTAAGCTCTTTAACGCAATGACAGCAATAGCAAATAACATCGGACTGACACTGACATATATAGCTGTGGATAAACGCATGGTTGATGGTGTTAACAAAAAGTGTGTTTAAAAACACAATGCACTGTCACATTTGCTATGCTTTTTTAAAGGTTTTTAAAGGCTCACAGTGTTATTTAAAAAAAACTGTGGCTTGTTCTGAACAAGCGGTCTAAAATATACTTTATTGGTTTGTTTTTACACACAAATCATAATGTTGGAGGAAACAGTGGTTTGTTATGAACAAGTGTTCTCCTTTTTTAGAGAGCAGCAGCAGTACAGTGTGGATGTGAAAATGGTAAGGTTCACAGTGTATAAAGATAATAGTGACATGTGGCAGCAATAGTAGCAGCAGCAGCAGCAGCAGCAGCATGGAAGAAACAAGGCAGTAAATGTGTATGCAGATATTTAGGCTTAGGGGTGGCTTAGGTGGCGACTGTGTAGGGGTAGTAGTAGTGGGAGTAGAAAGAGTAGCAGCTGTGGCATTGAATGTGTGTGACCAACTTACATCTACCTAATTATGTCCCTATACTCTCCCTAACACTACTAGAATAGGGGTTTGTCTGTAATCACTTTTTTTGTCAGACACAGTCAACACACATGCTATCAGATCGCAATCTGGACTAAGAATGATGTTTCTTCCTTCTGAACTAGAAGACCTGTCAGAATTCTGCCCCAGGATTGGCTGACAGGCTGTCTGTCAGTCTCTGCGCCAATCAGGGAAAGCCTCCTCCCCTGTCCCCCCCCTAAAGTGGCACTGGCACCATTTTTACGCAATTCGTCTGAAGTAAATAACATTGATTCGCTCACCTCTAACCTATTCTTGTAGCCATTCCTCTATTATTCCTGCTAAAAGTTATGAATGAATTGCCAGCAGTCTGCAACAAAGGTCCAGCTGGGAGTTACCAGTTGGGGCTGTGTCCTTGAACATTCTGGCATTATCCAATTAGTACTGTCTGTGTAAGCAAAAGAGCTGATCGGCTGGGGTCTGGGGTGTCGGACCCCCGAAGATAAGATATTGACATCCTATCCTCCTGAGGTCATCAATATAAAATCCTGAACAACCCCTTTAAGGAAAATGCATGCATATAGAATATTAAGTTGCAGGGAAATGAAGGGTTACGTTTTTGGTTCTTCTCCACAAATACTGCGCTGCGTTAAATATTCCTATTTTTTATGTCTCGCTGAACACAGGAAAAATATTGATTTCTGTTTATCCCTCTGTTTATCCATAGAATCGGTTGCTAAGCAACAGCTGGGAACCTTGCAAATATCTTTACTGGCGTCCTGATACCCCTCCGCACCGTAAGCGGGTGTACAGTCCTAAGGGGGGAACGGCAGAGAGCAGTAAATGTGTTCACAGATCAGTGAGATTTCCAAGGGGTTATTTATCAAAGTCTCCAGCCTGTAAATCCCCGGCTATTGTAGATGCAAATAACACAGCGCCATTCATCAGGCCAATCCCATTACCCGGGCCGCTACTGTACATTCAGTATGATTTGTTTCTTAGAAGGATCGAAGCTCGGTTATCATTAATTCTGCACTAGTTTTGGACATTTTATCTATTTCCATTGATGACTTTCCCACAGAAAATATTTCATAATCATGTTTTTTCCCCCAGGATATTAAGAATGAATCCATGTTCTTCCATAGCTGAGAATATTATTGTAGACAGCAAGAAAACATCTATTTACCTTACTGGGTAGATAGATAGATAGAGAGAGAGATAGAGAGATAGATAGATAGATAGATGATAGATAGGTAGATAGGAGATGGATAGATAGGAGATAGATAGATAGATAGATAGGAGATAGATAGATAGATAGATAGATAGATAGATAGATAGATAGATAGATAGATAGATAGGAGATAGATAGATGATAGATAGGTAGATAGGAGATAGATAGATAGGAGATGGATAGATAGGAGATAGATAGATAGATAGATAGATAGGAGATAGATAGATAGATAGATAGATAGATAGATAGATAGATAGGAGATAGATAGATAGGAGATAGATAGATGATAGATAGGTAGATAGGAGATAGATAGATAGATAGATAGAGAGATAGATAGAGAGAGATAGATAGATAGATAGATAGATAGAGAGATAGATAGAAGATAGATAGAGAGATAGATAGATAGATAGATAGATAGATAGATAATAGATAGATAGATAGATAGATAGATAGATAGATAGATAGAAGATAGATGATAGATAGATAGACAGGAGATAGATAGATAGATAACAGATAGAGAGATAGATAACAGATAGAGAGATATATAGATAGATAGATAGATAGATAGATAGATAGATAGAGAGATAGATAGACAGGATATAGATAGATAGATAGATAGATAGATAGATTGATAGATAGATAGATAGATAGATAGGATATATAGATAAATAGATAGAGATATGAGGCAGATAGATAGATTGACAGAAAGAGATAGATAGATAACAGATAGATAGATAGAGATGCGAGGCAGATAAATAGACAGATAGAAAGAGATATATAGATAATAGATAGATAGATGAGGTAGATAGATAAAAAAAAAATAGATAGATAGATAGATAGAGATATTAGGTAAATAGATAGATAGATAATAGATAGATAGATAGATAGAGATATTAGGTAAATAGATAGATAGATAATAGATAGATAGATAAATAAATAATAGATAGATAACAGATAGAGAGATAGATAGATAGATAGATAGATAGATAGATAGCAGATAGAGAGATAGATAGATAGATAGATAGATAGATAGATAATAGATAGATAGATAATAGATAGATAGATAGATAATAGATAGAGAGATACATAGATAGATAGATAGATAGATAGCAGATAGAGAGATACATAGATAGATAGATAGATAGATAGATAGATAGATAGAGATATGAGGCAGATAGATAGATTGACAGAAAGAGATAGATAGATAACAGATAGATATATAATAGATAGATAGATAGATAGATAGATAGAGATGTGAGGCAGACAGATAGAAAGAGATATATAGATAATAGATAGATAGATAGATAGATGAGGTAGATAGATAATGGATAGATAGATAAATAAATAATAGATAGATAGATAGAGATATTAGGTAAATAGACAGATAATAGATAGATGAGGTAGATAGATAGATAATGGATAGATAGATAAATAAATAATAGATAGATAATAGATAGATAGAAAGATAGATAGATGAGGTAGATAGATAGATAATCCCATCCAGTATAACTCATAGAAATAAAACTGGGAGAATGTTTCCACTGAAGGAGATGCAGAGTCCACCCCGAATCCCTGGTCTCATCCACAGTAATGGACGGCCTGCACCATCTCTATATATAAAATCCTAAACCCTTCAATGAGAATAACTAATCAGTCATCAGTAATCATCGGAGCCTCATCATTACCCAAGCAGCCAATATCCATCCTGATTCATGCACAACTGGAATGTGAAGGTTACCTGACCGCAATGTCACTCGCAGTAGATGTCAGCGTATGGTAATCTGTTTAATCTATCTTACTTCTTCCTGCCGTGTCTCATTACTGCCCCAGCAGCAGGTGGAGACCAAAAGCTTACAATTACATGGGACGTCATCCCGGATCCAAAGATTGCTGTGCGGAAAAGCTTTTCCGGGATGAAATGGTTAAAGGGGTTATCCCATGATTAATGTAAAAATTGAAAATCAGACAACCTCTTTCTGTCAAACTAGAACCAGCCCTCTACCTCACATGGATCCAGAGATCTCCCCATGCATTGCTCTGCTAGATTTATTTCAAGCTGGGAGCTCAGGGGGCGTGCCATTTCTGCTGCAGCTCTCTTCCTATCATAGTTTAGGAGGAATGTAATTTCTGCTGCAGCTCTCTTCCTGTCATAGCTCAGTGGGCGTGCCATTTCTGCTGCAGCTCTCTTCCTATCATAGCTCAGGAGGTATGTCCTTTCTGCTGCAGCTCTCTTCCTATCATAGCTCAGGGGGCGTGCCATTTCTGCTGCAGCTCTCTTCCTATCATAGCTCAGGAGGTATGTCCTTTCTGCTGCAGCTCTCTTCCTATCATAGCTCAGGAGGTATGTCCTTTCTGCTGCAGCTCTCTTCCTATCATAGCTCAGGAGGTATGTCCTTTCTGCTGCAGCTCTCTCCCTATCACAGCTCAAGAGTGTCTCCTTTCTGCTGCAGCTCTCTCCCTGTAACTGTCACAAAAGATCTGTCTGGTAGCAGTTCAAGGGTCAGTACAGAGATCTATCCCATCATCTATTTATCCCCAGGACGGTGACTGTAACGAGGGGACATCCTCTGCGTCTGGAGGAAAGAAGGTTTGTACACAAACATAGCAGAGGATTCTTTACGGTAAGAGCAGTGAGACTATGGAGCTCTCTGCCTGAGGAGGTGGTGATGGGGAGTACAATAAAGGAATTCAGGAGGGGCCTGGATGTATTTCTGGAGTGTAATAATATTACAGGCTATAGCTACTAGAGAGGGGTCGCTGGATCCAGGGAGTTATTCTGATGCCTGATTGGAGTCGGGAAGGAATTTTTAATTCCCCTAAAGTGGGGAGAATTGGCTTCTACCTCACAGGTTTTTTTTTTTTTTTGCCTTCCTCTGGATTAACTTGCAGGATAACAGTCCGAACTGGATGGACAAATGTCTTTTTTCGGCCTTATGTACTATTTTACTAGTTGAAATATAGAACTGAGCATGTGCGACCACCTCAGCATGATGGACAGAGAAACAAGGGAAGGGAGAAATAGCAAGGGGCGCCATACAAATACATTTTATTAAATAATTCCGTGGCTAAACAAATTTTTTTATTACATGGCTCAGGAGGAGCAGAGCGGAGAATGGGAGTATTAATAGTTGTGGCTGCAACAGTTTTTTCCATTTCCATAAATCACAGTGGAGGTCCTCACACCAATTCTCTCTAGGGTCAGCAGTGACAGGAGAGCGCACCATTTCTTCCCTTGGGACACACCCTGATCGGTGGAGCTGGTGCCTGATGGTAGTAGGGGTGCCCTTGGTGTTATGAGTGTTGTATGGGTACAAAGCAGAAGATGTGGCTGATGTAGCTGGTGAATGGTGCTGGAGTCAGTAACAGATACAAAATGGCGGACATGTTACCAGCATAACAGGGGGCTATCAGAATGCAGCATTTCCAGGCCTTGCTGCGAGAGGTGCTGCATTCTGTTGTTGCTGGAGCTGGCAGAGGAATTCCCACCCACAGCAAAACAGGTGCGGGTACCAATCCTACAGCGCCTGCAAGAAGAGGGCGTTTGAAGATGTGTTGAAGATGTGTTGGTCACTTCGGATATGAGATCATTCTTGCAGCCAACCCATCGAGAGTCGCCCTTCCGGATCCAGCCTCAGGGAACGCATAGACCGACAGGTGTCCGACTACATCGGGTAAACGGCCAATGCCGATGCTCTGAGAAGCAAGGAACCCCTGGACTACTGGGTGTGCAGGCTTGACTTGTTGCCAGAGCTGGCACGATAATCCATGGAACTCTTGGGCTGCCCTTCGTCGAGTGTCCTGTCCGAAAGGACGTTCAGCGCAGCAGGGGGGATCGTGACCAATAAGCACACTCGCCTAGCTCACGACAGTGTGGACTACCTCACATTTCTAAAAATGAATGAGGCATGGATCTCGGAGGAATTCAACACCTGTGATGACCACGTCTAATTGAATTTCCTCATGCCAGCCCACACATATCTGCCACCACCCAGAACAAAGAATGGTCCTTGTCTTATGTATATACCGCGGCATAAAAGGCCTTTTCTGTCAGGTGAATGGCAAATTTTTGGGGCCTCTACTCCAGTGGCCTACAGTAAAAATTTTAGTCAGTGACCGCCTAATGTACCTCCAGAAACATAATCACTAGTTCTTTTCTGTCAGGTGAATTCCTAATTTTGGAGCCTGTACTCGCCTACAGTAAAATTTCTATCCACTGACCGTCTAATTTTTGGAGCCTGTACTCCTCTGGCCTACAGTGAAATTGTTATCCACTGACCGCCTAATATACCTCCAGCCACATAATCACTTGTTCTTTTTTGTCTAATTTTTGGGGCCCGAACTCTCGTGGCCTACAATAAAAAATTTCTAGGCTCCAGCAGGGCACATTTTTGAGAGTTTCTCTTTAAAACGCATAAAAATGGCCCCTGATTAAAATACATATTTTTTTGTGGGAATTTTTGCTATTGATCCCCCTCTGGTGTGTCACTGTCCATGT
Source organism: Bufo gargarizans (assembly GCF_014858855.1). Classification (NCBI taxonomy): domain Eukaryota; kingdom Metazoa; phylum Chordata; class Amphibia; order Anura; family Bufonidae; genus Bufo; species Bufo gargarizans. The sequence goes on from NC_058086.1 coordinate 30,192,639, forward strand.
TGTGGGACTATTTGTGCACTTCTAGTAAGTATTTGGTAGCTGCAAATATGAGCTACGCCTGCCATTAAAGTGAATGGGGATTGTCACGAATGCACGGTTCGCGAACATTTGATCGCGAACCGCGTGTTTGCGAAACGGCCGATGTTCGTCCATCCCTAATGTTAACTTAACTTTAATTTTTGGGTTTTGTAGAATATAAAATGTTCAAAATAATTGTATTTTTAAAGAAAAACTCTGCTCTGCTGAGCCTCGTGTTGTGCCAAGCTAATGCGTTAGTATTAGGGCTGGGGGGCATCTGAGAGCACCTTCTACATACCTCCCAACATGGGCATCTCAAATCATGGGACATTTGATCCCTGGCCCCTAGTCTATATGAAAAGGGGCCCTTTGTGCAAATCTGTACATCTACACCTCCTCTTTGCACTTCCATTCCTTGGACCCTACCTTTAAATTTCCCCAGTCCCCAGCTCCAGTGCATCAGGTAGAGTGCACCAGTGCAATTTGGAGGAAACTTATAGGCAGGGTTCTCTGGGATTTTGATATTGACGGTCTATCCTTAGGATAAGTTATAAGAACGGTGGTGGTCCAACTTTTAGCACCGCCGCCGATCAGCTGTTCTTTAGTAGTTCCAGAGCTGCCAGGGGCGTAACGATCGCGGTCACAGAGGGTGCGACCGGTCCTGGCGGGGGGAGGGGGCCCGCTGCACTCACATGTAGGGTTGTTGCGGGTATTGAAATTTTGATACGCAATCAATACTTTTGTCTCGGTATATTACTTTTGTCTCGAGATTTGCCTTTTATCGATACTCATATTTTAGCTACTGCGCTACTGCACAGTCCAGTATGACAGAACATGAGTGCGCTGCTGTCAGCGCGCTCATGTTCCCTCAGCAGCACGGGGAGAAGGAGTCACTATCTCCCTCCCCCCCTGTGCTGCTGCTGCCGCTGCCACCAATGGGGAGAGAGGGGCGGAGGAGGGGCGGGCGCACTGCACCACCAATGATAGGACAACCTTTTTTATGGGTTCGGACTTAGTTAGCAGGACATGTAGAGCGGCGCCCAGGGATCTCCCTGCACTTACTATTATTCCTGGGTGCCGCACCGTTCGCCCGCTGTGGCACAGTTACCGTGTCCTTCTCCGTATGCTGATTACTACTATCGGAGCAATGGGCGGGCAAGAGACATCAGCTTCTCTCCTGGGCGTTCCTTCACCCTGGCTGTGATGTTCTGCGCTGCGATTGGACAGCGCTACAGCCAGGGAGAAGGAACGCCCAGGAAAGAAGCTGATGTCTCCTCCCCATCGCTCCGATAGTAGTAATAAGCATACGGAGCAGGAGACTGTAACTGGGGCACAGCTGGTGAACGGAGCGGCACCCAGGAATAATAGTAAGTGCAGGGAGATCCCTGGGTGCCGCTCTACATGTCCTGCTAACTTAACTAAGTCCGAACCCACCAAAGGTAGTCTTTAGCTTTTAATACAAGAGGCGGGTGCTGGCAGCAGAATCACATTGCCGACACCCTGCCTCTGACAGGGAGCTGCGATCAGCGGCAGATAACCCCTCTGGTGCGGCACCTGAGGGGTTAACTGCCGCTGATCTCCTGCCAGTATCCGCCACCTGTATTAAAGGTTAATTATCATTGGTGGCGCAGTGTGCCCGCCCCCCCTCAACCCCCCAGTATTAAAATCATTGGTGGCTCAGTGCCCGCTCCCCCCAGTATTAAAATCATTGGTGACAGTGGCCACAGGGTCCCTTCACCTCCTCTTCATTGGTGGCAGTGGCAGCTAATGATCGCAGCCCCAGCAGTGTAATCCTAGGGCTCCGATCTGTTACCATGGCAGCCAGGACGCTACTAAAGCCCTGGCTGCCATGGTAACATCCCTGCTGCTGTGTACTATGCACAGGGCAGCAGGGAGAGTGTGAGATTCTAGTCACCCCGATAGAGATCTATCAGGATGAATAGGACAAGGGATGAAAAAATCCCAGGTTCTAGCACCTAAGGGGGGAAATAGTTATTAAATAAAAAGTAAAAAAATTAAGTTTAAAAACCCCCACCAAAATATTAAGTTTAAGGCTGGGTTCACACGGGGGTTGCGGAAAAAGATGCGGGTGCGTTGTGGGAACATGCGCAATTTTTCTGCGCGAGTGCAAAACATTGTAATTCGTTTTGCACGCGCGTGAGAAAGATCGGCATGTTTGGTAACCAAACCCGAACTTCTTCACAGAAGTTCAGGTTTGGGGACGGTGTTGTGTAGATTGTATTATTTTCCCCTATAACATGGTTAGGGCCCTTTCACACTTGCGTTGTCCGGATCAGGCATAGAGTTCCGTCGTCGGGGCTCTATGCCGGAAGAATCCTGATCAGTTTTATCCTAATGCATTCTGAATGGAGAGAAATCGGTTCAGGATGCATCAGGATGTCTTCAGTTCCGAAACGGAACGTTTTTTGGCCGGAGAAAATACAGCAGCATGCTGCGCTTTTTGCTCCGGCCAAAAATCCTGAACACTTGCCGCAAGGCCGGATCCGGAATTAATGCCCATTGAAAGGCATCCGGCCTTAAGCTAAACATCGTTTCGGCGCATTGCCGGATCCGACGTTTAGCTTTTTTAGAGTGGTTACCATGGCTGCCGGGACGCTAAAGTCCTGGCAGCCATGGTAAAGTGTAGTGGGGAGCGGGGGAGCAGCATACTTACCGTCCGTGCGGCTCCCGGGGCGCTCCAGAGTGACGTCAGGGCGCCCCAAGCGCATGGATCACCTGATCACATGGAACACGTTATCCATGCGCATGGGGCGCTCTGACGTCATTCTGGAGCGCCTCGGGAGCCACACGGACTGTAAGTATACCGCTCCCCGCTCCCGCTCCCCGCTCCTACTATGGCAACCAGGACATTAATAGCCTCCTGGGTGCCATAGTAACACTGAATGCATTTTGAAGACGGCTCCGTCTTCAAATGCTTTCAGTACACTTGCGTTTTTCCGGATCCGGCGTGTAATTCCGGCAAGTGGAGTACACGCCGGATCCGGACAACGCAAGTGTTAAAGGGCCCTTATAAGGGAAAATAATATCATTCTTAATACAGAATGCATAGTACAATAGGGCTGGAGGGGTAAAAAAAACAAACAAAAAATGTAACGCACCTTAATCCACTTGTTCGCGCAGCCCGGCTTCTCTTCTTTCTTCTTCTTTGAGGAATAGGACCTTTGATGACGTCACTACGCTCATCACATGGTCCATCACATGATCTTGTACCATGGTAGTGGTAGTGACGTCACCACAGGTCCTTTTCCTACTGCACAGCAAAGAAGAAGAAAGAAGAGAAGCCGGGCTGCGCGAAAAAGTGGATTAAGTTGAGTTAAAAAAATATTGATATTTTTTAACCCCTCCAGCCCTATTGTACTATGCATTCTGTATTAAGAGTGCTATTATTATAGGGAAATTAATAATGATCGGGTCCCGATCCCATTCGTCTCCTAGCAACCGTGCGTGAAAATCGCACCGCATCCGTACTTGCGATTCGCCATTTTTAAAATATGCGGAATGCAGGTGGCTTTTTTTTTTTTTTTGCGTGGTATCGAATGATATAGAGTATCTCAATACTTTTTTATGGTATCGAAATCGAATAAAAAATTTGGTATCGCAACAACTCAACTGACATGGAATGGGAGCGCTCTGACGGTGCCGGGCATGAAGTACAGTGAGAATGCCGGGCCCTTTCAGAGCGCTCTTCAAACATAGGGGCTGCAGGAGGCAGGGGGAGCGCAGAGGCAAGGAAAGGGGTCGGGGGGGGGGGGTGTGTGGGAGTGCGTCATCAGGGAAGAGAGTAAGTAGGTGTTGTTGTTTTTTCCCCCCCATAAAGCTGCAGACTGGAGGCCAAAGGGGGACTACAGTGAGGGGGCACAAAAGTGGGCATCTTTACTGAGGGGGCGGCCTAATCTGAAATAACTACTGTGAGGGGGCACCTAATCTGGAATAACTATTGTGAGGGGGCACATATCTGGTATAACTGCTCTGAGGGGGCACATATCTGGTATAACTTCTATGAGGGGGCACATATCTGGTATAACTGCTCTGAGGGGGCACATATCTGGCATAACTACTGTGAGGGGGCACCTAATCTGGAATAACTACTGTGAGGGGGCACATATCTGGCATAACTGCTCTGAGGGGGCACATATCTGGTATAACTACTATGAGGGGGCACATATCTGGCATAACTGCTGTGAGGGGGCACATATCTGGCATAACTGCTGTGAGGGGCACATATCTGGTATAATCTGGTATAACTACTGTGAGGGGCACATATCTGGCATAGCTGCTCTGAGGGGGGCACATATCTGGCATAACTACTGGGAGGGGCACAAGAAGGACATAACTATTTTGTGGGGACCACAATGTGGGCATTAGTACTGTGTGGGGTAGCACTTAGGGGAACTGTCCTAGATTACCCTGCTATACATTGGGATGGCTCAATCTTACAGGACCAGCACAGCGCCCCCTGCTGGTGATTTCACAGGGGCAGTCACCATCCCTTCCTTATGTGATTATTCATTTTTTTCTCCCCACAGGGACCTTGTTCTGGATCCAGTGGACATCACGGCGACGCCAGCGACACCCCGGATGAGGTAGGACCAGATTTTATTAGGACTGGGTGAGTGTAGCCATGCATTGGACTTAGGACTCTTTAACATCCTGTGCGGGTAATCCTCTTCGTGAAAGAGAGCCAAGCCCCGTTCGGGACAGCAGAGACATGGAGCACCAACATGACTGATAATGCTCTTTGCCTCTCTGTAACTTTTTTACTACAAAATCACGGTGACAACTTTATCTCACTGTGATTTTGTAGTAAAAAGATCACAGAGAGGCACGGAGCATTATCAATCATCTTAATGCTCGGTGTCTCTGCAGTCTGGAACAGGGCTTGGCTCTCTTTCACACAGTGGATTACCTGCACAGCATCCGCTCGTGTGAAAGAGCCCTTAGTGTAAGGCTATATGCACACGCAAACCGCGGATCCGCAATAAACTGAAGCTGAGCGGCCACTACAGGTGAAATGTAGTATTACATGCAGGCTATTCAAATGAATGGTAGGCCCTGTTATATTTGTGTGGTCCAAGAGCACCAGAGTGGGAGCTGCTCTTTGTTGTCAGCTTCTCTGACTCATACAGAAGGCCTCCGCTATGACATTCACCCTTATAGACCATGACTAATGACTAATGACTAATGTAAAAAATGAAAATCAGACATCATATAACACATGACAATCTCTTCCTAACAAAGCTAGAACCAGCCCTGTACCTCACATGGGTCCAGAGATCTCCACCGCTCTTCTAGATTTATATCAAGCTGACAGCTCAGGGGAGTGTTTTTGAATAGCTCAGTGGTTATACCAAATTTTAAATTATTTGCAATTACAAAAATATTCAGATCCAGGTGCTGGTTTGAAAACTGTAGAATATTTTTCAACCCCTTTAAGTGAATGGGCCTGGGCTGCAATACCAAGCACAGCCACTAACTGTTAGGCCCCTTTCACGCGGGCGAGTTTTCCCACGCGGGTGCAATGCGTGAGGTGATCGCATTGCACCCGCACTGAATCCGGACCCATTCATTTCTATGGGGCTGTGCAGATGAGCGGTGATTTTAACACATCACTTGTGCGTTGCGTGAAAATCGCAGCATGCTCTATATTGTGCATTTTTCACGCAACGCAGGCCCCATATAAGTGAATGGGGCTGCGTGAAAATCGCAAGCATCCGCAAGCAAGTGCGGATGTGGTGCGATTTTCACGTATGGATGGGGACCCGATCTTTATTATTTTCCCTTATAACATGGTTATAAGGGAAAATAATAGCTTTCTTAATACAGAATGCTAAGTAAATTAGGGATGGAGGGGTTAAAAAATAAACAAAATAAAAATGTAACTCACCTCATCCACTTGTTCACGCTGCCTGGCTCGTCTTCTTTCTTCTTCTTTGAGGACCTGGGAGGAAAAGGACCTTTGGTGACGTCACTGCGCTCATCACATGGTCCATTACCATGGCGATGGATCATGTGATGGACCATGTGATGAGCGCAGTTACGCCACCAAAGGTCCTTTTCCTCCCAGGTCCTCAAAGAAGAACAAGTGGATGAGGTGAGTTTAATATATCTTTTTTTAACCCCTCCATCCCTAATTTACTTAGTATTCTGTATTAAGAATGCTATTATTTTCCCTTATAACCATGTCATAAGGGAAAACAATAAAATCGACACAACACCTAACCCAAACCCGAACTTCTGTGAAGTTTTTTTTTGCCGATTTTTCTCCCGCATGTGCAAAACGCATTAAAATGCTTTGCACTCACGCGGGAAAAACGCACATTTTCCCGCGACGCACCCGCATCTTATCCAGCCCTTACACGCGACGCCCGTGTGAAAGAGGCCTTAGAGGGCTTCAGTATCTTTTTAAACAGCTGATCGATGGAGGTGTCGGGAGCCGGACCACCGCCTATCATACATTGATCCTGGGGATAGGCCATCAATATCAAAATCAACAACCCCTTTCAAGTCAAAAGGCGTAGGGAACGCTGTGTGAGCTCACACCGATTTGGAAACCTATTATGGCAGACGCCCCACTGTGCCCAGTGCAGCGATGACAGCTCCCCAAGACTTACCGGAGCTGTCAGTGGGTAAGGAGAAGATACAGAAGTTCTGTTTTCCTCCTGCGCGTCGTATAAACCTATGTAAATCTATTTCCAGCTGCATAATATTTACTGACAGGTGTCAGGAAATGTTGCTTTTCTTTCTTGATTGAAATTTGGAATAAAATATCGCCTTTTTTTCATCCGTGACCTGTGACGAGATGCTACAATTTTCCCCTTTAAACAAATAAAATCCCCCTTTAACACGAATACTTCTCCGTTTCGTTAAATGAAATCTCCAAAGCCCAGTAGCATTTTTTTGGCGCTTATATGTAAATGTCAGCGGGGATTTGCGATTAAAAGCCATATTTTTCTACCAGTCAATGAAGATCTCCGAAGGATAAAGAACTTTCCAACAGAAATTCCTCCAGCGTCGCGGCGAGACGGAAACTCTGCTCACTCGTAAGGAGACGTGTCTACCGGCCCCGGCGATCGCTTTAGTGAAACGTTTTAATTAACCCTTCTGCCTCCAGAAATAAAAATAACCTTGCAAATATATATTTTTTTTTTTAAAAGACCCTTTCTGGCTTCATTAAAATCTCCCCCAGGTTGACAGATGCTCGGGAGCGGCAGTAGATCTTTGGTTTCACATATTCCTCGACGCTTCGGGAACCTGTGGGGGTGGCTCCGAGCTCATCTTTATATTCGCATCATTTAAAGTTCCGGAGTAATTACAAGGATGTTATGCAGATGGATGAAGCAACATTACTCCACATCCTAGACTGGAAGGGATTTCACAGCCGCAGAGTAAAACGTTTGCTTAAAATATTTAAAGGGACATTGGACTTAGAAAAACCGATAGAAGACGGTTATTTATCTTGCAATGACTAATTATAAAAAAAAAGTTATCTCGTTAGGGGTGAGGATTTGCCCACCCTTAACTTTTCTCATATTTTGTTAATTTCTCAGAATACAAATTTCATACAGTATGGCGATATGCAAACAAAACCTTCAAAAGGCTGCGACATACTGTACATTATATCCACTGGTTGGACACATACAGCATAAACATCTATTGACTAGGATGTGGATATGTCAAACCCAGAGGCAAGGTAAAGAATGACCCCCACAGAACAGGAGCAGTTGACTATTGGTAGTCCCATAGAGATGAATGGAGCAGCACTGGGTATGCCCGAACTGCCGATCCCTGTGGATTGCAAATAACTTGATATAACCTGAATATCCTTTTAATACACAGGGAAAATGCACACAGTGATGTCACGATAGATAATGTGCAGTGATGTCACGATAGATAATGTGCACAGTGATGTCACGATAGATAATGTGCACAGTGATGTCACCATAGATAATGCGCACAGTGATGTCACCATAGATAATGCGCACAGTGATGTCACCATAGATAATGCGCACAGTGATGTCACCATAGATAATGCGCACAGTGATGTCACGATAGATAATGTGCAGTGATGTCACCATAGATAATGCGCACAGTGATGTCACGATAGATAATGTGCACAGTGATGTCACCATAGATAATGCGCACAGTGATGTCACCATAGATAATGCGCACAGTGATGTCACCATAGATAATGCGCACAGTGATGTCACCATAGATAATGCGCACAGTGATGTCACCATAGATAATGCGCACAGTGATGTCACGATAGATAATGTGCAGTGATGTCACCATAGATAATGCGCACAGTGATGTCACCATAGATAATGCGCACAGTGATGTCACCATAGATAATGCGCACAGTGATGTCACCATAGATAATGCGCACAGTGATGTCACCATAGATAATGCGCACAGTGATGTCACCATAGATAATGCGCACAGTGATGTCACCATAGATAATGCGCACAGTGATGTCACGATAGATAATGTGCACAGTGATGTCACGATAGATAATGCGCACAGTGATGTCACCATAGATAATGCGCACAGTGATGTCACCATAGATAATGCGCACAGTGATGTCACGATAGATAATGTGCACAGTGATGTCACGATAGATAATGTGCACAGTGATGTCACCATAGATAATGCGCACAGTGATGTCACCATAGATAATGCGCACAGTGATGTCACCATAGATAATGCGCACAGTGATGTCACCATAGATAATGCGCACAGTGATGTCACCATAGATAATGCGCACAGTGATGTCACCATAGATAATGTGCACAGTGATGTGAATTGCTAGCAGTGTGCAAAGAAAGTCGAGCAATTCAGCAAAATTGATGAGGCATGTCCTATTCCTGTCTGTTTTGCGGACAAGAATAGGCATCTCTATAATGGGCCTCCTGTTCCGTTCCGCAAATTGCGGAAGGCACACGGGCAGTAAAAACGGCACGGTTGGGTGCATGAACCCTTATACAGTGATGTCACACAGTGACGTCACAATAGTCAGATAATGAGCACAGTGCGCGGGCAGCGCAGTGGCACCGGTAGCACTGATTGGATCGTGTCAAACTGTGCAGGGACACCCCCCAACTAGTAAGACCCAGCTCGACTTTCTTTGCACACTGCTAGCAATTCATGAATAACCTCTAGCAGGAATAATAGAGGAATAGCACATCATGAAGCCGTAAGAAAAGCTGCTACAGGTCCTCTTTAAAGCTTTATTAATGAGGGCAGGAAGCTAAATAAGGCTAGTTCCACACTGGCGGCAGCCTTCTCCGGCGGGTGAACAGTCTGCTGGATCGGTGCTGCCGCTAGTGCACACGTGCCCCCGGAGGTACGCTCCGGCCCCATTCACTATAATGAGGGTGGGACAGAGTTCCGGCGGCAGCACGGCAAACATGCCGAGAGGCGGCCGGAATAAACTACGATATGTACCTTTTATGAAGTTATAAAATATAAAATGTATTTTTCTCCTTAATATGACTTTATTGGCAAAATCTACTGTAACTTTTACTAATGAATTTGTTAATTTGTTTTGTGCTATCGTCAGGCGTAATTAGTTATTTTCAGACAACAGAAATATATGAGTTATATGAACAGTAAAAATGCAATCAGCGCCGTTTAATTAAATAAATACGTGGCTAAGAATGTCAGAAGGAAGCCAGGAAGCTGCGCCGTAGATTTAGTTAAAGTGGCATGATGGTGCATGGAAGCCAAGACATGAATGTGATCTGGAGGTATGCCATAGGGTCAAACTTTATAGATCTGGTATGATATTAGATCAACATGTCCACATTTTACATTAGGGACTAGGGATCGGCCGAATATCATGATTTTTTAAGTTATCGGTATCGGCATCTAACCTCGCCGATATGCCGATAATGCGTCCAGCGCTGCTTGCTTATGAGAAAACATGGCGCTTGGCGTGCGCCGCCATGTTCAGTGGCCAGAGTCAGTGGAGAAGGATGGAGGGAGGGAATCCCTTACTCCTATGACGCGGCCGCTGCAGAGCCCAATAAAATGAGCAGGCTCTGAAGCCGCCCGTGCCACTGCCACCAGTGAATGTCTGGCAGTTCAGATCGGAGCCCCAGCAGTGTAATCGCGGGGCTCCGATCGGTTACCATGGCAGCCAGGACCCTACTGAAGCCCTGGCTGCCATGGTAACCTCCCTGCTGCTGTGTGCACTATGCACAGGGCAGCAGGGAGAGTGTGAGATTCTAGTCACCCCGATAGAGCTCTATTAGGGTGAATAGGGAATATCGGTATAAGTTATCGGCTATCGGCCTGAAAGTTCACAGGTTATCGGTAGCGGCTCTAAAAAAATCTATATCGGTCGATCCCTATTAGGGACCATAAGTGGTACAGTTCGGCACTTTTACAAATGAGCTGCATGTACCGTAATAAGACCACTCAGAGGAGAGCTATCCAGTCTAATGTCCGAGCATATGGCAAGCGACACGTCACTAGATCATATGGTGCTTGGGAGGGACACGTCACCGCTGTGGCCTGTCATTGGCTGCAGTAGCATACCTGATCCTTTCCGCGCCAATAGTTTCCATGCAGGATCGAAGCGCTATGAAGAGAGTGGTGGACAGAAGGAGCTAGAACCAAGCGGCGCGGAGCAGGTAAGTATCCTTGAAACCACTCCTGGTCCATCAGAGGAGGGGGAGCGAGAATTCAACAATTTAAGGCAAAGAATCTGCTAGATAATCGCGAACGAGCGTTCCTATGAAAAAGTGCTGCCGATTACCGTTTATCCGGTAATTGAATTGTTTGTGGAGGCACCTGAATCGTCGTTTGCCAGCAGCAGAACGTACAGTCTAAGCACGCTCTCCTGTCGGCAAACAACGAGTCATAGGGACGAGCCATAGCTTTAGCGATTATTCCTCCCTATAGTCTGCAAGGGATCGCTGCATGTAAAAATGCAACGCTTCCTTCCCAACAATCGCCTGCTGAATTTTTTTTTTCTATGCTATAGCAGGGATGACCAACCTGCGGCCCTCCAGCTGTTGCCAAACTACAACTCCCAGCATTTCTGGACAGCCTACAGCAGGCATGTCCAAACTGCGGCCCTCCAGCTGTTGCCAAACTACAACTCCCAGCATTTCTGGACAGCCTACAGCTATTAGGCCATGCTGGGAGTTGTAGTCTTACAAGAGCTGGAGGGCCACAGGTTGAGCATCCCTGGTCTAAAGGGACCTTTAGAAATAACTTTTACACAGCTCCAATTTGATACAATGTATATCCACACTGATACATCTTAACAAACCTCAGATCTGTGACAGTAGGATTAAGTCAGGAGAGGATTTCAGCCTCTAGAAGTACGCATTGAGGTTTTTTTATTCACTGAACACATGTAAAAATCTTGAAAATGACAAATAGACATTGGGGGTCATTTACTAAAGACCAGCGTTTCTTTAGCCAGTCTAAGGGCTCTTTCACACCTGCGTTCTTGTCTTCCGGCATAGAGTTCCGTCGTCGGGGCTCTATGCCGGAAGAATCCTGATCAGTTTTATCCTAATGCATTCTGAATGGAGAGAAATCCGTTCAGGATGCATCAGGATGTCTTCAGTTCCGGAACGGAACGTTTTTTTGGCCGGAGAAAATACCGCAGCATGCTGCGCTTTTTGCTCCGGCCAAAAATCCTGAACACTTGCCGCAAGGCCGGATCCGGAATTAATGCCCATTGAAAGGCATTGATCCGGATCCGGCCTTAAGCTAAACGTCGTTTCGGCGCATTGCCGGATCCGACGTTTAGCTTTTTCTGAATGGTTACCATGGCTGCCGGGACGCTAAAGTCCTGGCAGCCATGGTAATGTGTAGTGGGGAGCGGGGAGCAGTATAATTACCGTCCGTGCGGCTCCTGGGGCGCTCCAGAGTGACATCTGGGCGCCCCACGCGCATGGATCACGTGATCGCATGGCACGTCATCCATGCGCATGGGGCGCTCTGACGTCATTCTGGAGCGCCCCGGGAGCCGCACAGGCTGTAAGTATGCCGCTCCCCCGCTCCCCACTACTACTATGGCAACCAGGACTTTAATAGCGTCCTGGGTGCCATAGTAACACTGAAAGCATTTTGAAGACGGATCCGTCTTCAAATGCTTTTAGTACACTTGCGTTTTTCCGGATCCGACATGTAATTCCGGCAAGTGGAGTACACGCCGGATCTGGACAACGCAAGTGTGAAAGAGGCCATAGTTAAAAAAAAACACTGTAGAAAGAGGTGACCAATTCATTAAGAGACGCACGCCTTTTAATAAATGTACTTTATCTTCTGCTGTCTGTGCTTAACATGTTGTTAAGGATGCATTCACATGACCGTATTTTTGGTCTGCATCCGATCCTCATTTTTTTGCAAACAGTGTGTGGGCCCATTCATTTCAATGGGTCCACAAAAAATGCAGATAGCACACCGTCTGCTGTCTGCATCCGTATGTCCGTTCCGTAGCCCCGCTTGTCTGTTTTGCAGACAAGCATAAGCATTGTTACAATGGATCCGCAAAAAAAGGGATGCAACGCGGACGTCACACGAACGGCATCCATATTTTTTACGGATCCGCATTTTGCGTATCGCTAAATTCATATGGTCGAGTGAATGCACCCTAAATGAGTTGGGCCATGGAGGAACCGCACACGGCCCCCTGCCTTCCACTCACTGTTTGCAAAAGCGGCAAGACTGTTGGAAAAAGGTAAAAAGGTGCAAGACACTGCAATTTTGTTTGTGAAAAAGTTTGTGACTTTTCTATGCCATAAAACTGTTGTAGCGCTATAATAATGTATCTTCCAAAGTATATTAGGAGGAGGTTAAGTATGAATTTGAGGTGTAACAGAGCACATGTAGCTAATACATGAGAGAACAACACTGGACCCCTCTACATGACAGCCGAATGCATGGAACCCCAGGAGCCCCTCACTGAGTTTGGTGTAGGGGCACACGTAATCTGGTTATGTCATATAACTTTTGGATTATAATCTTTTGTATTATAGCAGAGGTATGTAATGGGTTCAAGCATTATAGATCCGATATGATATCAGATTAACATGTCCACATTTTTCCTTAGTGACCATAAGTGGTACAGTTCGGTAATTTGGTTATGTCATATGTCCCAGGTTATGAGATTACATAAGCTATTGATATAGGATATGCTATACATGTCTAATAGATGGGGATAGGGAATAATGGGTAACACGCTGTATTATACCTAGCGCAGGGCAGGAGAAGGAGGTGCACAACACATGGGCTGCCGTCTCTGGTCCTGCAGAAGGCGTAACCGCAGTCACCTGTCACCGCAAAACGGTTATTATCAGGTTCACTGCTAAAGGGTTATAGTCATGGTTTGTACACTAAAAGCTGTTTACTGAGGTGGTCTGTGCACTATGTATCCCAAAAGATTATTCATGGGTAGGAAGTAGTTAATTGGCAGTCGTTAGTTGCAGTTGCCAGGTAGTGGGCTGGTCCCATGATCCCCTAGTTAGATAGTTGAGAGTCTGCTGCTGAACAGTCAAGAGACCAGACCTGTTTTGTGTGTGCTGCTGAAAAATAGGCCAAAACTGAAGCCTTATCCAGGAACACACCATTCCTGATAGTGGAAAACTGTTAGAAACCAACTTCCCTAAGGGAAGGAAGTACTAAATATTTCCAGAAGGTTGAGGATCAATTTAGGGCCGTGCTGAACTGAGACAGTAAGGTAAATGCACGTTTATGGCCATAGCTGGAGATGAGCAAAGTTATGAAAAATTTGATTCAGCTGCTTCACTGAATTTCACAAATAAATTTGATTTGTGATAAATTGCTTTGTCACGAAGCGCATTCCTTTGTTTGTAGTGGGCTCAATGATGGGGAACGGCGATTGTGGCCCCTCAGTCATTGAACCCCTCAGATGCCATGTTTATTGCTAATTACAGCATCTGCGATTAAAATTTAGGCCTTCCAGTGGCTAATTCAGTAAAAAACAATAATGCATGCCCACCTTTTCCATTTGCTCGTGTATAGGGAGTTGCGGCCACCTTGATTGAAGACACTGCGTGAAATCTCATGTGGTGACGTGATGACGTCATCATGCTGGCCAGGCGCAGTGATGTCATCAATGATGATGGCACTACGCTTCGTCTGCGTGGTGACGCACATGTCACCCGGCATGAAATTCTGCGCTGTTCCTGCAATCAAGATGGCCGCGACAACCTCTAAGAGATCAAATGGATAAGGTGAGTATGTATTTTTTTACCGCCATTTCAGGAAAAATAGATTCATTACCACGAAGTGCGAGGAAATTTGGCTTCCTGACTACTAAATTTTTTTCCTGAAATTCAGATCAAAGTCCACTTTGGATACTTCGATTCGCTCAACACTAGCCATAGACTTTACTGCACGTGGAAAGGGTGGATTGCTTCTGGTGCCTGCCACACTGAAACGGACTGGCCATCCGTTCTAGGACTGCGCTCTGCAGTTGGAAACTGCAGATAAATACTAAGAGCGATTGCACGCCTTTTGTTAATTTGGAAAGATCTCATGGTACCGTATATAGAAATCGTGTGCCTTTAAGGTGACTTCTTTTTGCTATCAGCATGTACATATCACACTTGTACTCCTCATGCCTCTTTAATGTTAGCGCAGTGTCAAGTATTTCCATTTTCAGCAAATATGCAAGAAATGAGCGAAATTGGAAAAGCAAAAAAAATGCAACCTGTTCCGCCTGCTTGTGGTTTTCTAGAAGTAACGCTCCTTGGATGTTTTCCAGAGCAATAAGTGAAGGCAGTTTTGGAAGTGAAATTGCATTTTTTTTGTGTTGAACCCAAATGTCCTATCTCTAATGTACAAGCTGCAAAATAGCCTTTGAAGAATAGTGTTTGATTCCTGTTTACCAAAAGAGAGGTGATTCATAACTTTTCACAAAACCCTCTTGCAATGTTTCATTACAAGCACTTTTCCAAATCTGAGGCTAAAATGTCCCTGTGGTTGGAAGAAAACGACTTATCCGAAATGCAATGTTAACTCCTTTCTGGCTTTGCCTGGAAACACCTCGACAGACTGTATACTGCATCTCAGGAGCCTGTAGACACCGAATTTTGGTATCTTAGGCTCGTCCCATCCATTAGGCTACACCTTAAAGGGGTCTTACAGATACCGATAAATGTCAGATAGGTGCAGGTCCCACTTCAGTCTCCAGAATGGGTCCCCGAAGTGAAGGGAGAACAGCTGTGCATGTGAAGCCACCGTCCATTCACCGCTTTGGGAGTTCAGAAAATAGCAGAACCTCGGCTCCTCTATTTCTGAGAGTCCGATAGCGGTGAACATAGAGGTGGCCACACATGCGCTCTCCATTCACCGCTATGCGACTTATAGCCATTTACGGAAATCCCATAGCAGTGGAGAGGACACCGAACATGTGCAACTTCTCTCCCTTCACTTCAGGAACCCCGTTCTAGGGGTAGGGGTGACACAGAAGAAAGCGTTCACCCAAACCCCCCCGTCCTCTATGTCACTAGAGCCAAATGCTATCGATGAAGAACAAGAAAAGGATCGGAACCTCCGCACCAGCGCTGTCAGCAGGGATGATGATACCGGGTAAGTATTAGTAAAAGATATATTTATTTTGTGTCAATGCGTTTCAAGGGCAAAAAGCCCTCTTCATCAGGACGATTGCTCAATTAACCATCCTGATGAAGAGGGCTGTTCGTCCTTTAAACGCTTTGACAAAAAAAAATGTTTTTCTAATACTTACCCGGTATCGTCATCCCTGCTGACAATGCCGGTATGGAGTTTCCGATCCTTTTCTTGTGCTTCATCGATAGCCTCATCCTGATGTTCGTGTGTTCGGCGCGGGGAGGAACCCAGGCAGCAGCGCAGGAATCTCATGTGCTGGTCAGGAAAAAAACTGCGAAGCCTGCATAGCTGTTGTGACTTCTCAGCTATTACTATTGAAATTGCACTTTTTTTGGTGCATTTTGTACCAAAAAATTGGTGTGCATGCATCACATTTGCCAACTTTTTTACTGTTACGGACAGTGAGTGTAGAACCACTGTGTCAACCAACAGATTTGACTTTCCTAAGGGTGTTATTTTGGCAGTCCCCTAGTTTTAACCCTTTAACCCCTACACAGGGATCTGGACTTTACTGCAGTGGAACCGCCAGGCTGCTACCTTTTTGAAAAGACCTGGTGAAGTTGGCAGTAACCCATGGGGGTCCGAGATACAGGTGCGGAGCCCTGAGGGGTAAGGCAGAATTCTACTTAGGGACAGACTGAGGTCAGGGCAGGCAGATTATCTGTAAATTCCGAGAAACAAGTATGAGGTCAGGGCAGGTGGCAAAGGGTCAAAAAGGTAATCAGGCATGGGTCAGATCAGGCAGCGGAGGGTCAGAAATGGAAAGCAGACAGAGGAACTTACATTGGCAGACAAATGGAATAGCAGAACTTAGCAGGAACTGGAAGACTAGAAAACCTATTGCTCAGGCACCCTCTCATAGGGGAAGGTGCCTTTTGTATCCCATGTTAGTAAGGCATTGCCTGGTGAAGATTTTGATGTGCATGCTCTGGCCCTTTAAGGGCTAGGGAGTGTATGTGCATGCACCCTATGGGTCATCAGAAGAGGGCTAACATACGAGTGCAGGTTGAGGCTTGCAGTGCACTAAGATCCATGGGATTATGGTGGATGGACCCACTGCAGGAAGGCAGGCGGGTCCGGACTGCCAATTCAACAGTAACAGAAGCCAGGTGAGTGGCGCAGCGCCGTGTAGTGGTGGCGGCAGGTGCAAGGTGCCACTGTGACAATTAGACACTTTTCTAAGGTTTACGCCTCGTCCGACAAGGGGACATAACTTCTCAGGAAAGAGGCATTGCCAAAACACCAACATTTCGGTGCATTTTTGGAGTAAAACTATGGCAACTTACAGGCGTTGTAAACTTATACTAGGCAGTTTTATGACAATATTTTTGTTAAGGATAAAATTCTAGTGGAAGGCTGGCTCAGGATTGACAATACTCCAAGTTTAAAAAGGTCCATGCACCAGAATAGTAAATTAGTCTAATATTAAGACCAGGACTTGTATTCTCAGCCAGTGTAAAGTACGAGACTTTTAGGAAGTCTGCCCCAGTCTTTGTATGATGTGATGGACATACATGTGCATGGAGCAGACGTGCCTTGGACTCCACCCATCAAGAAGGCCATATCTCAGGCTACGTCTACTCTAAAATTTATGATTCCGGTATTCTGTACTGGCGATGGAACAGAATACCAGAATTGTCGGATTCAGCACATTCCAGACATCGCCGGCGTGGACCGGATTCCTATCACAGTAATGGGATTCACTGGGTTTCCAGCATGAATGCAGAACAGACTACTGGAGTGATGCATCCTGATCACATGGCCACTTCCATCCAGACGGTCATGTGGAAGGTGCAGTCACGTGACTGAACGTCACATGATCCATCCTGATCACATGGCTGCTTTCATCCACAGCCTCACACTATGCTGCTCCAAGCACATGATAATAGTAACGGGATCAGACAAGATGCAAATGTGTTATGTCTTATTCAGCTATAATGGCCGTGATAAGAATAAGTATTAATTCAAAATTACCCCTTAACCTACTCAGTTACAAATAAAAAATATATAAAAATGCCTTTCACGTGACAGTCTGGATGGAAGTGGCCGTGTGATCAGGATGCATCATGTGACATTTTGTCATGTGACTGCACCTCCCACATGATCATCACAGGTCCTTCTGACATACGCGTTTATACTATAGAGACGCTGTGTCTCGTGGTGTTTCGACGCTGACAGGTATGTTTTTTCCTCTTCCCCCCACACATCAGTTATGTTTTTAATCACAAACCAGGGGTTATTAACATTTGTTTGTAATTAATGAATTATGGATCACTTATGAATTTTGTGATTTTGTACATTCAATTATTTGCACATCTTGGATATTTCATATATGAATGTATACACAATATATGTATTATATGTCTTTTTAATTAGAATCACGCACTTTTTATATTTTTGTACTTGCTTGTTTTAATTATCCAATAATCACACGTGTGGTATAAATATACTGTATGTAATATGCACCATGAATTTGTCACTGCTTGAAAAAGGTTTCAGAGGGAGAACCGAAACGTTGCATCTGGTGAAATAAACACGTATCTATTTTTGGGAAGTGCCGTGGAATTTCCTTATCTGTCTATCTGTCTTCTGTCTGTCTCTATCTCCCATCTACTATGTATCCCCTATTATCTATCTATCTAATATCTATCATCTTCAATTATCTTCTATCTTTTAAAAGTCGAAAACCACTTATTACAACCGTTACTTTGCTGTAGTAATCATTTAACTTTCCTGAACTCCTGAATTGCGAATCTCCTAACCAGTGATGAGCAGCAGGGGCAATATTCGAATTCGCGATATTTTGCGATTATTCGTCATTATTCTAGAATTCGTGAACTGCGACTTTGATGCATTTGTCATTCAGGACACGGTTGCCACCTAGAAATAAGTAGAACTAAGAGCAGAGAAGGACTTGCAGACACTCACATGTAGATTTTAGGTAAAGTGTTCTAAATACTGTCAATTCTATTTTTGCTGTTAAGTGACGAGACAATAACTCCTAACATTTACAAAATAAGATTAATATACGGGTTTACTTGTGGCAGCCTGATCCCGGTAAGAGGAGAGGGTGCAGGCGATTTGTTTAATAATGGATTCAAAGAAATTAATAATTTATGGCGTATTTTAATAAAAGGGGACATATTAATATTAATGCTCCAATCTGCAGCTCTGAATTGATGAGGTCTGTCTCTTTCTTCTAGTGAACCTGGTGTCTGAAGCTGAGCAGAGGGTCGTGTTTATCACGGCTCGAGTACACCCGGGGGAAACGCCATCTTCCTTTGTATGTCAGGGTGAGTGACTGTCAGCTTCATACTCCCTTCAGGTAAAAAAGACAGGAGGCTTCCAGGCCAAGAGACCTAAGACTTTTCATTGCAGATGTGAACAACTTCAGGATAAAAGAGAAGTCACTGACAAGGTCTGGTCTGTTCCACCATAGCCACACCCAAGACAGGAAACATTAAAAACTTAAGTTAAAATGTATCTCTTCTTTTACCATTTTACTGGTTTTACATGGAAATTTCTGTGCTAATTAAATTCTACATCTATCTTCATAGCCGTCCGAGATCCAGATCCTCTGGCTAGACAAGCTATAAAGCTACAATTATTGCTACCTACAGCCGCCACTAGAGGGAGCTTTGAAGCTTACAGTATTTTTTCTTATTATTTAGGTCAATATTATACAGTAAGCAGCGAAGCTCCCTCTAGTGGTGACTACAAGGAACTATAATTGTATCTTTTATTTCTACATCTACAGTATGTAGGAGACTTGGAGCTCTATATCAGAAAAATGAAGCTCCAACCGCTGTAGCGATATATTAAGAAATGAATCGGCACAGAAATTTGAACCTATTTAGATGAAAAAGTCATAATGTTATTCAAGGCTGGATATTTACTTTAAAGGGGTTTTCCAAGATATTTTTTACTGATGTCCTATCCTATGGATTGGTCATCAGTATCTTATCTGTGGGTGGTCGACACCCGGGACCCCGCCGATCAGCTGTTTGAGAATGCACTAGCCGCAACCTTCTCTGAGCTTTCCCTAGTCCAGTCACGTCACATTTATTGGTCACCTGGCCTAGGAGCAGCTCAGTCCTATTGAAGTGAATAGGGCTGAGCTGCAATACCAATCACAGCCACGATACAATGTATGGCGCTGTGACTGGTCAGCAGAGAGAAGGCCACAGCGCTTCTCAAACAGCTGGTCGGCGGGGGTCCCGGGGGGTCCCAGTGGATAGGTCATAAGTATAAAGGTCTCGGAAAACCCTTTTAATTCTAACCCTCAATACCATTTGCTGTTAGATAAGTATCTTGCTATTATGGTGGCACAGTGTCATTGTTACCTCTTGGGGTATTTAATTGGGATGACGTAGGAGCATTATAGAAGTTACTGCTGCGTAGTTTTAGAACCATAAATGTGTGATGCACAAAAAGCCCCGGACTGCTAGATACTGTAGGTGCGTGTTACTATTCCTTATTCAGATGGGCGCGCCCGAGGTAACACCCGGACACATAACGTGTTCTATGTTAAGCTCTTTCAATTGCATTTATGTTTCTGATTGGTCTAATTACAACTTTGATTAAATGCATCTTCCTTTTCGATTTAGAAAGATAACTCAAGGGAAGTCATTAGATGTCTTTAGCGGGGATCTCTAATTTGCTGTTTTTTACCTAGGTCTCACAAAAACAGATGCATCATACCAGCCAATAGTAGACGTATTGTAACCAATTGTATATGAGTGAATCGGACCTTACTCTATATGGCTTTATTATACACCTATTACCGTATATGAGTGTATTCCATATCTATTCTATGGAAGTCATTTGCACCTATTCTGTGAGAGTGCATTAGATTTTTTATGAGTGTATTTTACACCTATTTTCTATGAGTGTATTTTTAGACCTTATTTTATTTGTGTATTTTACGCTTATTCTACAGTATATGAGTGCATTTTCAAACGATTCTAAATGAGTGTATTAACACCTATTCAATATGACTGTATTTTACATCTGTTCTATATATTTTACACCTATTTTATATAAGTGCAATTTACACCTATTTTATATGAGTGTATTTACACCTATTCTGTACAGTATATTTTAGATCTATTCTATATATTTTACACCCCTTTCTATATAAAGGTATTTTACACCAATTCAATATAGGTGTATTTTATACATATTTTATATCAGTGTATTTTACACCTCTTCTATATTAATTTATATAACACCTCTATTTCAGTTTCTGCATGTACCGGTATATATAAAGTCATGCTTGCTATAATATAGCAGTACTTGCATTTAGTTATAGTTGTGTTTTTGTATCCTTTGAACACACAAAAAAGACACAAAGGAGAACAGATCGCCCCATGTATTAGCGGCTCCACTCAAGAGGTGTGTACTTTACATCTCTGTCCTTGGTGCTGATCTGCAATAACCAGGGATTGGTATGTGGCCAGATTTTCCCTATATGTTCCATTTGTACTATTCTTGACTTGGATTTCACATGAGCACCACACATATACACATTTAAGGAACAGTCCCTCTTAATCTAGGGTATCTCTGGCTGTACTGTACCTGCGTAGTCATTTCACCTGGCCCTGTCAATCAAGAAGGAGAGCAAGGAGGAGGAAGGAGAGCAAGGTGCACAGAGTGGCTCGGGCCCGCCCTCGGTGCACTTAAATTCTAATTTGCGTATGAATAAAAAGTAATTTTTTTTCTCCTGAAGGAAGCAACAACAAAGAAAGTGAAAAGTATCATTACCTTCATGTGAGATAGCCCTACAAGGCATTGTACCGGATTAAAGGGTGAATTCCCTGGTGCCAGACCCCCTCTGACATAGATGTGTTGTAGGAGTTGTAATATATAAAGCACATTCCATTATCTAAAGGATATTGACAAACCTGAGCGTCGCACATCTTAACACAAAATTCAACAAAAAAGTGTTATCTTTTTGATATGATGCTGAAGATTCCCTGGGTGATATCAATCAATAGGCAAGAAAACTAGTAGACTGTTAGGGCCCATTCAGGGACCAACATAAGGGTCCTTTAAACTTTCAATGATAGCAAAGGGGAAGCTTTGTGCCATTTAATGTCTGTTCTCTGAAAGGCTTGTGGTCTGAAATGGATATAATATGCAATCTGTAGCCTCCCAGATGGGCTTCAGTCCTAGTTTCTTGTGACCAGCAGTATCAATGATTTGTGTCCTTACAAGATTTCACACAAGGGGAAAACATAAATAAAGCTGAAGATCAGAAGTATAAAGTGCCTGGTGTAACGATCCCTAGGTATCGGTGCAGGATCCCCTCACTCAAGCTGCATATCAGTAATCATTTCAGTTTCCAATGTCTACTTTTTAAATCAAAATATTTAAATTTTTTTCACCCCTTACGGAATGTTACCATTAATGAGAACAATGTAACACATTGCCACTAACATAGATCCTGTAAATGCAATACTTACTTAAAGGGGTATTCCCATCACATACAATGGAGGCATATCTCTAGGATATGCCCCCAATATCTGATAGGTGCGGGTCCCACCTCTGGGACCCGCACTTACAACGAGAACAGAGCGGGGAGAGCTGTGGCTGGAGGATCCTGGATTTCCCGGGGTCTGTCCACCACCAAGTGCTGCTCCCATAGAAGTGAATGGGAGCGCACCGCGCACGCACGGCCCCTGCTCCCATTCATTTCAATGGGGCAGGCGGAAATAGCCGAGCCAGCGCTCTGCTATTTTCGGCGGCCCCATAGAAATGAATGGAGGGCGGATGCGCATGCGCAGTGGGCCCTCCGTTCATTTCCCCGCTCCGTTCTCATTGTAGCATCCTAGCGATATGCCCCCATTGTCTGAAGTGGTTAAAGGGATTCTCCAGGATTAGATAAACAGGCACAAACAGTGCCCTCTTGTCCATGGGCCATGGCTGGTATTGCAGCTCAGTCTCATTCCCCTTGAGTCTACAGAACGAGACAAAGCCAATTGACAGGAGTGTCACTGTTTCTGGGACGAAAAAGACAACCCTTTTTTTGTTTCCCAGCAATGTATAAGTTAAAGCTAACATCTGTGAAATCTATCAGTTTATATTTTATCTTCATTGTGTATTATGCCTCCTGAGTCATGTATTACTCCTGGGTCTATACTGTATGGTACTGGTGTGAAGTATTTTCTGTAGCGTCCCGCCTGTGCAACTGGGTCAAGTGATGCATTTAGGACATGTTACCACTGCTGCCAGTCATTGGCTGCAGCAACCATGTGACCCGTGTCAAGCTAAATGTTGACATGCAGAGAGTGGCAGCTGTGATGGAGGACCAAAGGAGCTGGGGCCCAGCAGTGGGAAGCAGGTATGTTTGCTTTCCCCCGCAGGTCCAGCAGCATGGGGGGTGGTCTTGCTGAAAGGCCTGTCAAGGTGAAACCCTTTAAGTAATTTCCTACCATGTCAAAAACAATAAGTCATATACTGTAATGTCATACAGCCCCTAAAGTAATTTCCTGCCATGTCATAGACCCCATGATGTCATCTTCTGACACATCCATTATCCCGACTGATTTAATCTCCTGACATGTCTTAGACTTCCCTAAAGTCATTTCCTGCTATAAACGTCAAAGATCCCATTGAAGTCCTCTCATGACAAATCACAGGTGCCTGTTGATGTATTCTCCTGTGCAGTACCCCAGACCTGGGGGTATCTGCAATTATATGTCTTTGCAGTTTCATATTATGTTAATGCCCTGTACACCAGCAGAGGAGGTATGGTTGGCAGGAACATGGTTAACCACCCTGTTCCTCCCCTCTTGGTAGGAGTGGGCTGGTCCTGCTTCCAGACAGGAGGGTCCAGACAGGGTGGAGGAAGGAAGCAAATGCCAGAGCTCCTACTCCAAGGGACCGTAACCAGTTCTCCTGTGAGACCACTACTCCAGAGAGATTCCTATAACCAAGAATACTTCCATCCCTTAATATACAGCAGTGACTAGCAAGCCGCAGCTTTACAGAACCTGCTGCAGGTGAGGGAATACTGTGCGGTCATCTATCACCTAAATTACATTTATGCCAGACTAACTCTAAGCCTGTATCAGACAGTAGACACCTATATTTGCAAGTGCCTTCAAGTGCAATTTTATTGCCACCTATCGAAGCCAACATACCTCTTCATCTGGTGACAGAATCTGCACTTTGTACCTACATACTACTGCTGGATGTGCCATGTTATATTTTGCACTAAGTAAAAAGGAGACTGCTATACTTTTATTTCTGGCCTGGTTCTTCAAACCTCCTTTCCACTGCACTGAAGTACACCATGACACAACTTATCATCAGGGTCACAATCTCTCCCATTGTCTGCACTGATTCTGCGGGCTCTCGCTGCACCTCCAATTGATGTCATCTCCTGAGACATCATAATTCCTGCAAATGTCATCTCTTTACACATCATAGATCCTGCTGATGTTATCTCTTGACACATCATAAATCCCCCGATATCATCTTCTAAAACATCATAGATCTCCCTGATGTCATCTCCTGACACATCATAGATCCCCTGATGTCATCTTCTGACACATCATAGATCCCACTGATGTCATCTTCTGACACATCATAGATCCCACGAATGTCATCTTCTGACACATCATAGATCCCCCTGATATCATCTTCTAAAACATCATAGATCTCCCTGATGTCATCTCCTGACACATCATAGATCCCACTAATGTCATCTTCTGACACATCATAGATCCCCCTGATGTCATCTTCTAAAACATCATAGATCTCCCTGATGTCATCTCCTGACACATCATAGATCCCCCTGATGTCATCTTCTGACACATTATAGATCCCCCTGATGTCATCTTCTAAAACATCATAGATCTCCCTGATGTCATCTTCTGACACATCATAGATCCCCCTGATGTCATCTCCTGACACATCAAAGATCCCACTGATGTCATCTTCTAGCACATCATACAGTAGATCCTAGAGATGTCATCTTCCAAGACATCAGAGATCCCATTGATGTCACCCCGTGACACATTAAATCCTACTGATGTCATCTCCTAACACATCATAGATTCCACTGTCATCTCTGACAGATTATAGATCCTACTGATGTCCTCATCAAAGATCCTACATCAAAGATATTAATGTCATATTCTGTATTTCTGACATAACCCCTGGTATGTCATTTCCTGATAAGTGAGAGAGGGTGGTTGAGCGGCACTCCTGGTTGTGGAAGGCGGTGCTCAGTGGTAAAGGTGCATATAATTAATATCGAAAGACCACGGCACTCTATAGCTGTATTTTGATTGCTTCTTTTATAAAAGAAGCAATCAAAATACAGCTATAGAGTGCCGTGGTCTTTCGATATTAATTATTTCCTGATAAGTCACAGATCCTTGCAGTTACTGTATGTCATCTCCTGATATCAAGGTATGACGTCTATATGAACTGTCACAAGATCAGTTAATCCATTTTCCTCTTTAAGCTCCTTAATGTTTTCAGACATGGAAACTTGAAGAGCATTCTTAAAATCTGTAAGGCTACACAATGAATGGCATTAACATGAGACCTGAATTTTACTGATCTCTTGTAGAGTCTGGAAAAAGTTTCGAGTAAGCACTGCCTGCAGTGACAACAAACCTTGGGATTTTCAGATAACTTTACTGTTAATTAGTTTCCTGCCCTATATAACAATGTAGCTAGACTATTATCCTGAGTATCTTGATTGGTAAATGCAGTTCTCCAAAAAACCAAAGGTTAAGGGCATTGGTTCCACTCAGCAACTTTCCTGCTTGATGATCGGAAAGTAATTAATTTTGAATGTTTGTAAATTCTGGATTAAACATTTATGGGCATTTATATGCTAATTAAGTATTACTAACTGTAAACATGCAGAAATATTCATTTGTACATAACTTAGCATCAGATTTTTTTTTCCCAGAGATATCAGAGGCTTAATGCAGACTAGTCTCAAGTGGCCCTGAAACTAATTATTTTTTGTTTTCTTCATATCATTTTTTTATCCTTCACCAAGACAGGAATGGTTTTAATTTTGCAAGTGAATTGAATGTGACAATGGATTCTTCGTTATGATATGACTTTTAACTATTTGTTTGCCAGGTTTTTTCCTTCACTACGTGGCACTTATTTAATTGAAAGTATAAGTTTTCTACATTTTAACACTATGTTATTTTCAGGTCCAAAGTCCCCTGTTGATTTTTGTCTTATGACATCTTTATAGTGGTCAGATCTCCAATTTTTTTCAAACATGGACAAAAGTTCTCTGGACAAAAGTTGCACATTTATGTGCAAACAGTGTTTTGCAGAAAAAAGTTACCTTTTTATGATTGTCCACTGCTTTCAAGTGGACGGAGCTTCGCAATAGAGGGCAGAGAGAAGGGGGTGCTCCCCTCAGCCTGACACATTCACTATATTTACACCAGAAAATTGGTCTAAATTATAACTAGCTCCTAGCTGGCATGAATTTCACTATGTGGTTCACAGACAGCAGAAGATGCAACAAATATAGAAGCGTGCATGTCTTAATACATTTTTCACATCTTACACCAACAACACCTGGGATCAGTGGCGTATCTATCACAAGGCAAACAAGGCATTTGCCTAGGGCGGCACTTGCCAATGGAGCGGCAAAATGCCTTGTTTGCCCTTTGTCCCATCAGTCTTATATGCCGCCGGTATATTCAGAAGATCCGATGGTATATTCTAACCCTCAGGCGTTCCCATGGTGACAGGGACGCTTGCCTGGGGGTTAGAATATACAGGGCCCCGCCGCTCACAGGAGAATATTTATAAACTAATCAGTAACTTTAACTTTATTCATTGGTGATCTCTTAACTGGATATCTTACTATGTCTTAGCTCCGGTAACAGCAGGCAGTGCGGGCGGGCGGCGCTCACTCACTGACATCACACGCCTGTGCCGCCTAGTGGGAGGAGCAGGCGCGTGACGTCAGTGAGTGAGCGCCGCCCGCCCGCACTGCCTGCTGTTACCGGAGCTAAGACATAGTAAGATATCCAGTTAAGAGATCACCAATGAATAAAGTTAAAGTTACTGATTAGTTTATAAATATTCTCCTGTGAGCGTCGGGGGGGGAGGGGATCTGTTGATGGCACTATTTAGGGGAGGGGGATCTGTTGATGGCACTGTTTAGGGGAGGGGGATCTGTGGATGGCACTGTTTAGGGGAGGGGGATCTGTGGATGGCACAGTTTAGGGGAGGGGGATCTGTGGATGGCACTGTTTAGAGGAGGGGGATATGTGGATGGCACTGTTATGGGGAGGGGGATCTGTGGATGGCACTATTTAGGGGAGGGGGATCTGTGGATGGCACTGTTTAGGGGAGGGGGATCTGTGGATGGCACTGTTTAGGGGAGGGGGATCTGTGGATGGCACTGTTTAGGGGAGGGGGATCCGTGGATGGCACTGTTTAGGGGAGGGGGATCTGTGGATGGCACATAGGAAGGGGTGGGGTTTAGAGAGAAATGGGTTTGGCCTTTACAGGAAGGGGTGGGTCAAATTTATATTAGGGGGGTGCCCGAGTTTAGTCTCGCCTAGGGCAGCACAAAACCAAGATACACCACTGCCTGGGATGGTGGCATCAGGGGAGCGAGTGAGGGTAGGTCCTATGTAAACGAGCTTCCTTTCCAAGGTTAACACCATGCCCTAATCAGATGAAATGCCCGAGAACCCCTTTAAGGTGGTGGAGGTATAGTGCAGCCCCCTGATTGACAGTTTGACAATGGGACTGGTTAATGGATTCAGTCTCCAGTGAACTTGTAGTTTGTTAATACTTTAGAAAATTGCATGTATGGAAATTCCCTAAGATACATATAGAGGGTCAGTCAAAAGTCGCAGGACACCCTTTTATTTCCGTAATGAAATGAAAAACACACTTTCCCTTGAAGTTCAGAACTTCAAAGTCCAGAAGTTACAAGATAGGACCTCCATGGATGGGACTTGTTTTTCCAGCACATCCCTACAGATACTCGATCAGAGTGAGGAATTTGGAGGCCAAGTCAACACTTTGAACTCTTCCTATTTTCCTGAACCACTCCTGCACAATTTTTGCAGTCTGGCCAGGACATTACCCTGCTGGAGGGTACTTGACTGTACCATGTTTAGGCAGGTGGTAAGTGTCACATCCACATGAAAGACAAGACCAGAGTTTCCAAGAATAACATGGCCCAGAGCATATTTACACTGCCTTTGCTGACTTGTCTTTCCATAGTGCATCCTGGTGCCATTTATTACCCAGGTAAATGAGGCACATGTGCCTGGCTGTCGATATAAACTAGAACGGGACTCCTTGAAGAAGGCCACCTTCTTCCATTGCTCCATTGTCCAGTTCTGATGCTTATGTGCCCATTGTAGACACTGTTGGCCCCAAGCTGTGATGTCCTCTGTGTTCTGACATCTTTCAATCATAGCCAGCAGGAACCTTTTTAGCAATTTATGCTATGGTAGATCTTCTGTGGGAGTCGAGCACATACAATAAATACTGGGCTACTGTAGACTTGTTTTCCAAGATGATCATCGTTTCATCAGTCCTCCTTCAAAACCTAGCGTATTCCGCAGTCAAGACTCTTCCGAGCTTCTCCTGACCCCTCTGTCTTTGAAAATTCTTCTCCCTAAGAATCTGTTTTGATTTTTGCTGAAACTCAGTAGCACTCACCTAAAATACCAGTTTGGAGTCGCAAAAATCCCACAAGATATTCTTCTTCATTCTCGTGTTCTGAACATTTTTTGAAGTTCTATTACAGTCCGTGATCTTCGGGTGCATTGCCATCACATGAAACAATAGAAATGGCTGTTATGCTGGACAAGCTATAACAGCATAAAGTAAATTACAGTCCTGAGCATTGCAATCTGCTGCCTGGTATAACATAGAAATTGATTGCTGCTGTTTGTACAGCTTGAGTGAGATGCCTCTGGTAGTGATAGCTGATATTGCAGCTTTTCAGGATCATTGTCTCCAAGGTGGCGGTCATTTATAATATCACTTATAATATCAGCTAAGAAATTTCCAAAGCTTTGTGCTCTAAAAGTGCCTTATTTGCAAACTAGTGTATTGTACAAGTGACAATTCTGCCCGCTCCATTGACTGGCAGGCCTCTGGTGGTCACGACTGGTACTAAAATTTTTGAAGTGCATTGTCTTGAGACCGGATTGCTTTGGTTTTCTAAACCATTAATTGCAACTAGATACCTTGTCTAATAGCACTCCTCTGTGGAGAAAGGGGTCTTCCACAAGGTAGAGTTATGTGCACGTACATAGGCACAAGGAGCTTCGTACAGCGTGCCACAGTATGGCGCCTGTTTATGGCACCATATTACAAGGATAATCTTCCCTAGGGCATGCTAGCATTATTTTTTTTATTCATGCGCAGTGCAACATCAAGTCTCGTGACAAAGCCAGAGGGTTGGCGAAACGTGCGTTGGGGCAGCAGCACACTGAGAGCCTCGGTTATACAGTCCATTATGGGCAATTGATCTCTGTTATTTCCAGCCATATGTTGTAGTGTTATGTAGCTCTGGCATACACACTTTGGGGTGCGGACCCACCATCCTGTTATCTTGTGACATTGGTGACCGGACCTTGTTGTGGGGTTATTTGGCCATTATACATCGTATGTATGCAGCATATTTCCGTTTTTATATTTTCAATTGTTTCATCGTGTTCTAACTGTGTTTTACTTGGGCTACATGCACACGCATGACTTGTGGATATTATTATCATTATCCTTTTGGGCTGACAACCTGAGTTGCTCCAGTGTGGTCTCCACTACCAGGGGTTTGGGGTGAGGGGGTCGTATGGCCACCTTTTCCCTTATGTTTTCACCTTGTCTAATACTTTTATTATTAATAAAGATTTACGCTTTACAATATATGCAAGTACCTTTTCATTATTATTAGGGGCTATTTGTTCAGTCGGTGTAGGAGTTGCAACATCTGCATGAAGCCAGAGGCAATACTGGTACAGTGGGGGTCCAAAGACTTCTATGAGTGCCATATTAGGGCTGCTTATATGGGATTTATGGAACTGTAATGAGCATGAGACATGAGCATTTAATACACTTTTAGTCAATCCTTTCTGATGGCAATAAGTGAGGCAGCTTAAAATTAGGAAGACATCCTCCTTAAATGGGTTATCCCATTAATTAACAAAGAAACAAAAATACCTGGAGTGAAGTAATGCACATCATTATTCTAACTATACTGATGAAAAAATTGCTGTTCTCCAGTGTAATTTTAAAGCATACCTAAGTAAAAAAAAAAATAAAAAAAGAAAGTTTGCATAATAGCTGTGCTTCTTTGTACAATCATAACTGTGAAGAAACTATTCTTTTTTGGGCTTCCTTAAAGTCTCTTTTGGCAATATTATTCCCTGTTTCAGCTACACAGCTAGGTGCATTTCTCTCAGAAGCACTGTACTGCTGTGACATCCTTTCCCTTACTTTCCGATATGTTTGTTTTGAGCTACAGAACAGATGAGGAGGGATAACTCACACTTACAGAAAGGTAAGATACTCCTATAATCTTTAAAAGCTGTATGGAAGCTTTACGGCTTTTTTAGGTGGATGCAGGCAGATTTTTTAAAATGAATTGATTTAGAAAGTTGCTAATAACACCACTCTATTAAATTACATTTTGTGAAAGTTCAGTGACTTAAGCTTTTTTTTTTTCTTCTATTTTATGTCACATTAGCTGGAGGAATTTTCTCTTCCCTTTTTGTGGATGGACAGCAGCAACCCCAGTGCCCTGCAATCTGCTCTTGTTAACCTTTTCCTTCCCTGAAAAGAAAATAGTCCCTCGCATAGAACACCAGAGATGTCAATAATAAATAGCTTAATGGTATACAGTGCAATTTCCTTCTCCAATGCCCTTCTCCCTTTTCCTTTTGCATGGTGGGCAACAGCTTATTAAAGGGGCTTTCTGAGATACCAGGAACATTCATCAGTATCTGATTGGTGGGGGTCTGGCACCCTGGACCCCCGCTGGTCAGCCCTTGGATAAGGCAGCGGCGCTCTCTGTAGTGCCGTGGCCTGCTCACAGCATTTTTTTAAGCCAGTGACGTCACGTTCATCCTTTACGCGGCCTAGGCACAGCTCAGCGCCATAGAAGTGAATGCCTATTTTGCAGTCTGCAAAACATGGATTTTGTGGAACGGAATGTCCGGCCCTCTGCAGAACATGGTCTATTTTTTTGCGGGGCCGCAGAACAAAAACTGCGGATCTGATGTGGACAAAAGATACGCTCATGTCCTAAGGGTGCATTCACATGACCGCATGTACTTTGCCATCTGAAAATGCGGATCAGCAAAAGATTATCATGCTGTCCATGTGAAGCCCTTGTTGCATCACTTTTTTTTTCTTCTTGTGGACCCATTGTAACAACGCCTATTTTTGTCTGCAAAACGGACAAGTATAGGACATGTTCTATTTTTCTGCAGGGCCGCAGAACGGACTTACGGATGTGGACAGCACTCCGGTATACTGTCTGCATCTTTTGCGTCCCCGTTGAGCTGAATGGGTCTGCATCTGACCCACAAAAAAACGTGGATCGGATGAAGACGTATGCATAAGCCCTAATTCAGTAACGTCAATCAGCCCCCAGATACAACTCAGACTTTATTAGCTCACTCGCTCGACTCACCAAAAGGACCCACAAGGAGGCGTTTGCGCTGAAATGAGTACAACTAAAACGAATATTTAAGCTTTCAATCATACCGCCTGTCCGACTTTCTAGCTCAGTTTTGTGGCCTTGCTGCTCCTGCAGCCGTTGTGCACTCATCCTCTTGGTATTTGCTTTAGATATGAAATCTTTAGCTCGGAATATAAGAAAACAACCCAAAACAAGATCCATGTTAGTTGGCGAGCAATATAACATGATTTACTAAGCTGTGCCTTTACACTATGGATTTTTTTTCCGTCCTTACTAATCTGCAGCGAGCTCACCCTATAGTCAGACGAATGGTTGTAAAGGTCGAGCAGCAGCTGATTAATATGGGGTCCAAAGGGATGGACCTGGAGCACTGTAGTCTGCACATGTTCGGATTACTCATACTGATACAGATGCGTCCTTCCTTGCCTTACATCATGCAGTAGCACAACCTGCTCCGAGACATGTGATTCAAGATGGCCAGCTTTAAAAAAAATAAATATTGTGATACTGTGTCACGAGATATCTATCCAATAGGTGTCTATATATGGCCACCATGTGGTTGTTTTGTGAATTGCAGGCTTTTATTATCATGTTGCGATATTATATTGATTTTTTTTCCATAAAATAATTGGACTTCCTAACAAATTTCAAGTAAAGCTGGACACATCTGTGTACAGTATATGATTCTCTACATATAATACATATGCCCTACTAGGGTAACCTAAATCCGGATCTGCATCTCTGGGCCAGGAGTGGAGCACTGTTACCGAGAGCATCTTTTGCTCTCAAGGATAAGCCATTGATGTGACAGGGCACTGTGTAATGCCTCAATTCCCCTGTGGTGGCGCTGCAGGGAAACTGAACACTTGCCTACAAGTTTAGCTACTTTTTGATTATTTTAAAAAGACCCGTCTAACAAGTAGGGATTCTACAAAGTAAGAGTGGCAGCACTGTGTGTATCGTGTCAGCACTGTACAGGGACACATCTTCAACTGGTAACACCCATCTGGACCTTCATTGCAGACTTATTCCAGTTTATTTATAAACTTCCAGTAGGAATAATAGAGGAATGGCACAAAAGTTATATCTATAAATATATATATAAAAAAAGATGCGCTCGGATTGATATCACATGGGGAATGCTAGTAGGAGAGTTGACAGGCCCCCTTAATGTGAAAGTTAGATGTCACGGCAGAAAAAGTTGAAAAAGGAAAGAACATGGTGATGATCCGGTGAAGGCGATGTCCTAAATTCAACTCATTGTCAGTTTTCTCCAGACCGGTGCGTATGTTTGACTTGTCTGTCAGGGCGGCTGCTCTTCTCCGGGTATTTTCATGGTCCGGTACAGGAAAATGCTTTTAAAATGAGAGGCCTGAAAAAAACACAGTAAAGTGGAAATCAATAAGCAGTCAGGAGGTGCCGCTCCTGGCGGTTCACAGTGTGTTCTCACGTATGAGCTGCGGCAGGAAAGGGGCTTTCTGAGCTGTCCCCTCAGGGGAAGATGAAGGAAAATGAGAGTCCAGGTTTACACGGAGCTGGCAGGAACTGTCATCTGTCATTGGATCAGACGGAACGCCGTACACCATCTGCACAGAGGGAGACGCGGCACGGCGAATCTCAAGAGGGAAAAAAATACACACATACCACAGGGTGCTGGCATTTCACTCTTATTTGAGGGGGTTGTCCACCTTAGAAGGTACTGCGTTCAGGAATTCATAGAGGGGGTCCCTATTCAAGGCACCATGTATTAGCCAGAGTGGCTCTCGCTCCGCAGGACTCATTGCATTCATTTAAAAAGGAGCCGTCCCCTCTCCTGACATGTCCGTTTTAGTAACTACTTGCATTCCCCATCTAATAACAATTCTGGAGCATCTATTCTTACGTCTCTGTGTTGTGCCATTCCTTTATTATTCCTGCTGGAAGTTTAAGAATGCATTGTCTAAAATCTGGGTGTTAGCGGTTGAGGTTGTGTCCCTGCACAGTCTGACACTGGCAGTAATGTCAGACTGTGCAGAGACGCACCCCGGGTGGTAACACCCTTCTGGACCTTCATTGCAAACTGCTAGCAATTGATTTATGACTTCTAGCAGGAATAATAGAGAAATAGCACATCACAGAGTCATAAGAATGGATGCTCCAGAATTGTTATTACATGGGAGATGCAAGTAGTTATTAAAACAGACATGTCAGGAGAGGAGGCAGCAACTCTTTAAAGGGGTTGCCCCACAAAAAATATTTTACATTTTTCAAATCAGTACCTGGATCTGGATACTTTTGTAATTGCATGTAATTAAAAATGTAGCATAGCCAGTGAGTTATTCAATAAACTGTATCTGTACAGCGTCAACTGCAGTTATTTTTTTTTCTTATTTCTTTGACCTGCTCACTGAGGTGGACGCACATGCTCAGTTTCATCCTTCAACTGCCTCCTGAGTTGTGATAGGGTGAGCATGGACACGCCCCCTTAGCTACAACAGAAAGGACACGCCCCTTGAGCTGCCAGCTTGGTATAAATCTAGCAGAACAATGAATGGGGAGATCTGTGGATTGATGGGAGGTACAGGGCTGGTCCTAGCTTTGTTAGAAAGGTATTGTCATGTAATATGTGATGTCCGATTTTAATTTTTTACATTACTCATGGGATAACCCCTTTAAGTTACAAAAATTAACAAAAATGTATCTTGGGTAGTAAGGGAACAATTAATTTGTATTGTTCTAGAGCCTGGATGAATTTTAGTGCACCCTAAATATATCATTAAAGGGGTTTTCCAGTTTTAACGAAAATAGTGTAAACTGCATTGTGCAAAGAGATGAACGAATCAACTTCGGATGATTCATCCGAAGTCGATTCGCATAAAACTTTGTTGTAATACTGTACGGCACTGTATTAGAATGTATTGGTTCCGATGAGCCGAAGTTATTACTTACTTGTAACTTTGTAAATTAATTTCTACAGTAAAAAACCTTGATATCGAACTCCTGCTCCGTACAGTATTACACCGAAGTTTTATGGGAATCGACTTCGAATGGAAGCATCCGAAGTCGATTCGCTCATACCTAATAGCTATATTACTATAAGGGGCACTGTTACTTTCTAGGGACCTCACAGCAGTCATTATAAGTTTATTGTGGGTACAAAAGGGTTATTATTACTGATTAGAGGGTGAGAGGTGAGAATTATGATTTTCTGGGGGCACTAAAGATGGCACTGTTGCCATGTGTGGTGCACTATCATTTTTTGGAGAACCTTTGTTTTCAGGGGTGTTGTCTGTATGGCAATATTAAATATAGCTATGACACCATATATCGGAGGTACAATATTTAGTAGGTCTGTGTCATGCTGCGGGCACAGTAATAGAGGTGGATGGGGCAGTAACAGGCATGGATTTGGGGGTACGATGGGGAATTAGTGCCGTTTGGGCAGAAGCAGGGAGAGTGCTAGAAACGTGACGAGCCAAAGAATGGCCAGTCGCGACTGGAAGAACTCATCATGGTGGTCTGGGCCAAATAGAAAAGATAAGAAAAGGGAACAATTCCAATGAGAGATGTCAGTTGTAAGTCATTGGATATAACTGCACTGTAACCATTTAGAATGTAGAATACTTACCTCTATATAGTCACTATAGGGTGGTAATATTGGTCTTTGTTCAGTGTTTAGTAATAGTACAATGTTAAAGGGGTTGTTTCACTTCAGCAAATGGCATTTATCATGTGGAGAAAGTTACTACAAGGCACTTCCTAATGTATTGCGATTGTCCATATAGCCTCCTTTGCTGGCAGGATTCATTTTTCCATCACATTATACACTGTTCGTCTATCCATGGTTATGACCACCCTGCAATCCAGTATCGGTGGTCATGCTGGCACAATATAGGAACATGCACTGGCCTCTCTGGTGGCTTGGACCGTGGGAGCGCACATAGTCCAGCACTTTTTTCAATAGTGAGCAAGAACGACCACCGTTGCTGGATTGCAGGGTGGTCGTAACCATGGAAACCAAAAGTGTCTAATGTCATGAAAAAAATGAATCTAGCCAGAAAAGCGGGCAATATGGACAATCACAATACATTAGTAAATGCCATTTGCTGAAGTGAGACAACCACTTTAATATTCAGATACTATGTAGTCGTCATGGTATGGCGACACCTGATTTAGGGGCCCACTCAGGCAATGGATGTATTTTTTGCCTCCCCCCATTAACCATGGGGTTAACCCCTATCAGGACCGATGCCCTGTGTCAGGGTCTTCCAATACCTGCAAAATCTCGGCCCTGTGATTTCAAGATGGCTTCCCTAATAAGGTTGCAAGGTTTTTTTACATGCAAGTTCTGTGTTACATAATGATAACTGCACAGTGCTGCCATATGTAAGCAGGCGTGGCACTACAGTACGTGGCCACAGTGTTCCTAATATAATCACAGGACAATGTGTGCGCGGTGGATGGTCCAGTCTGCTGGCAGCAGTCCAGATGTCGCTGCAGAGCTCCTCCATTTATATCAATGATACCAATATTAAGCTAATATGTCCTTGATATAAATCTCATAAATACTCTTGGCAGCAGAAGAGGTAATGCACATCTAAAACCGAATGAACATTTATTGAAACATTGCTAAAAGTACTCCGCTAGACCTGCCATTTACAGAGAGTCTACCTTTCATTATAATTGGCTCTACCGCTATCAATGGGGAAACCTACCGTCTTCATAAAATACATCTTTTTTTGCTATTCTATTATTTCTAAGTTGTTGTTTTTTGTTTTTGCAATGTGTAGAAAAGGAAACCATCTGCTGCTGACGGAACTTATTCTGACTTTTTATCTACTCTAAATACTGTTTATCTTGTATTATATTATGTGTATGCAGATCGCCTGAGTACCTAATGCTTGGTCGCGGTTCGCCTTTGTTACATAGTTACTTGGTTGATAGGGTTGAAAAAAGACACACGTTCTTCCGTGGGTTTGCCATTTGAAGGACTCTTGTAGGAGTCCTCCACCGCACAGTTAGGGTCCATTCACACGTCCGCAAAATGGGTCCGCATCCGTTCTGAAACTTTGCGGAAAAGGTGCGGACCCATTTATTTTCAATGGGGGGCGGAATGTGGTGTCCGCATCTGCCCTTCCAGATACGCAAAAATAATAGAACATGTCCTATTCTTGTCCGCAATTGCGGACAAGAAAAGGCATTTTCTACACATCCGCAAAATGCGGAACGCACATTGCCGGTGTCCAATGTTTTGCGGATCCACAAAACACATATGGACGTGTGAATGGACCCTTAAAGGGATTGTCAAAATTCTCTTGTGATCAGCTGATCCATGCAGGTGCAGCAGCCAGTGCAGGAGAACTGTGGTATTACAGTGTCACATGGTCATATGGTCCTTCAGAGCTGAAGCTGGAGTCCTGTCCTGCATAACCGATCCATTATGCTGCCCATAGACTTCTAGGCTTCCATGGTGCAT
The DNA here is from genome assembly GCF_014858855.1 of Bufo gargarizans. Classification (NCBI taxonomy): domain Eukaryota; kingdom Metazoa; phylum Chordata; class Amphibia; order Anura; family Bufonidae; genus Bufo; species Bufo gargarizans. The sequence continues at coordinate 30,229,415 of NC_058086.1, forward strand.
TCCGTCATAGAATTTATATTCTTATTTATATTCATTATATTCTGTGATAACGGAATCCATAACGGAATTGCCCCAGAACCTGAACCCGAAAACATCAAGTTCGCTCATCTCTAGCTGTCAGTGCAGTGGTCAGGTTTGAGGTGGCCCCCAATGCTACAGAGAGTCCACCAGATACCATCAAGGTGTTACCACGTGTTGCTGCTCTCCAGAGAGGCTAGTAAGGCGTGGTGCACCCCATGGGAAATAAGTCCAGAGAGTCAGGGTCTGCAGTAAACCAATGTTTTTCTTTTACTAGAGGAACCCAAGTGCAAAACAATTCAGACAATGCAAGCTGGCTTCTCTCGTCATACCTCTGGTAGCGGAAGGTTCTGTGCTGAGGAAAGACTAGAGCTGTATTTTCCTCTCTTTCATAGAACTGGTACCCTGGCCAAAGAGCTGGTGGCCCATGGTCTGTCCAGCTGGCTCCATGGTGAAAGGGATAGACAGTGATCCAGGGTCTGTGGCTTCTTCTCCTGGTCACTTCTCCTGGTTCAATCTTGCAGAGTCTCCTACTAAACAAACATTGGCCCCTATCTGCAGACAACTAGGGGCTCAGACTACTCTACTTTTATACAGTTTGTAACTGATCTAGAACCTTCTAGTGGGAGGAGTGAATCTAGAGAAGTAGAGCCTAATAGAATGTTGCAGTTCAGGCTACCATAGACTTATATTGGTCCATACAAGTCAATGGGAATGACTAAGCAGTTCTCAGTAGCAAACAACAGTCTGACTTTGCAACAATAGCTGAAATAGAATGCAGTTCTATATTGCGTGTTGTATTAAGGGTTTCTATTATCATTTCATAGGGAAATGTTGTTAGTAGGCATCGAGGCACTGAAATGGTACCGCCTGGTACCATAAAAACAGAGCCAAGCTCTTAAAGGGGTTTCCTGGGAACCGGAGGGCCCCACAAGGCACCTTAATGGCCCAGAACACACCTGTAGGAGAATGTTTGTAACACGTAACAGTCCTGCAGTTGCATGGATCAGCCTCCCGAAAACTAGGTCATGTGGTGCTCCTCTTCTAAAAAGTGAGATTCCACTGATATCACTTCCTTTACCAAGTTTCTGGCTGGGGCTACAGACAGGACATCCCGTCCGCTGTGAACAGGTCCAGAAATCCTCTCCCTGGCGCATGCGCAGATAATATGGATTCAGGAGTTTGCACATGTGCCCAGGAGAAGAATAATTCTGTCCTTAATTGAAGTGACGTCACATGTATGGCCCAGTTTGGAAACCTAGTCAAATATGTGATGTTTACTGAAGCAGAACTTTCCAAAAAGGAGCAAAACGTGACCGGGTGTCAACTAATACACCCATTTCTGTGTCATTTAATACTAAATCTAAATGCCATCCGGCCATCACTAAAAGGAGCTGCCTCTTTAAAAAGTCAATTTGGCTGCACGGCAAAGAAATTATATTCTGCTGCAAATAAAAGGTTTTTCAGCATTAATGTGAAATAATGAATATGTGAGAGGCTGCGGCCTGTGTCCAGAGGAATACATCACCGGCCGAGGCTGCTGGGAAGCGTCTGCAAATACTCCGATATATTACTAGAAGTGTCTGCAAATACTCCAATATATTACTAGGTTATCTTACAGATCATATAAATACTGTATTATCCCATAGCAGAGAACATCACAACATAATATCTATCTATGTATCTATCTAATATATATCTATCTCTCTATTATCTATCTATCTCTCTATTATCTATCTATCTCATATCTATCTATTTAGCTATCATCTATATATCTGTCTGTCTATCTATCACCCATGTGGACGCAACGTTTCGGCTCAAACACTAGAGCCTTTCTCAAGCCCTATCTATCTACAGTATCTATCTATCTATCTATCTATCTATCTATCTATCTACAGTATCTATCTATCTATCTATCTATCTATCTGTCTATCTCTATATCTATCTATCTATCTATCTATCTATCTACAGTATCTATCTATCTATCTCTATATCTCTCTTTATATCTATCTATCTATCTATCTATCTATCTCATATCTATCTCTATATCTATCTATCTATCTATCTATCTATCTATCTATCTATCTCTATATCGATCTATCTATCTATCTATCTATCTCATATCTATCTATCTCTCTTTATATCTATCTATCTATCTTACTGCATCTCTATCCTGTCACTAAAGGTCCTTGTTTGGTCCCAGTAATTGCTTGCTCATCAGAGGAGGTGAGAGCTGCTGTATGGGGGCCAGGGTTTGCTGCTGCTCGCTCATCCCCATAGAAAATATTTTTTTCTGGGCAGCAGTTCACTGTTTAGGCAGCACAAATGATAGACGTCACTTTTTCATTGGGCAATTATCAGGAACGAGTGGTCCTAGGAATGCTCCTGCCTGATAATTGCCCCAGTCATTGCACCCTCTGCATTTTGATTGACAGGCTCAGATGTGATGACTTTTACACTGCCTGACCGTGTCAGATTCAGACAGAGCAGAGCCTCTAGGTGTAACGACAACGCCCCCGTTGCTCCTGGAAGCTCATTTGCATATATTAAAACATCATTTTTCTCAGCAATGCGGGCACATATGAACATGGGACCAACACAGATGCCTTCAGCTGCCAAGTACATGTAACAGGTCAGCCAGTGTCATAGCTACAAAACTGCTGACAGATGCCCTTTAAAAGCTGAGATCAGAATGCCCATTCTATACAGCGGCCTGAGGTGGCCGGCGTCCATGGGCACCCTGTGATATGTGACACCTATAGAAGTCAATGAAAACTATGCTGCCTCCGTCGTTTCCATTTACCGCTATGGGAATTACATAATTACCATAGCGCAGCCCACTCAGCTGTTTTCGTGACCCCCGCCACCACTGTTTCTCACATATGACAGGTGTGCCAGTTTTTAGCCTGGAAAGCCTGAGATGGGGACACCCCTTAAACCATATTCCACAATTTTCTGTTCTGCCATAGGCATACCTACAAACTCTCCAGGAATATTCGGGAGGCTCTCAAGAAGAGGGGAGACCTCCCTGACTCCCGCACAGCTCCTCGAGGGCTGCTTTCTCCAAGAGAGCTTAAAGGAGCCGACGCTTCACAAAAAAGGGGCATAACATTTCACAAAAAGGGACTGAGCCTTTCAGGAAATGGGTGGGTCCTCCGTGCCCTGAAAAAAAGTGTGCGCCATGCGCCGCCATCTATTGCCTCCCGGATGCCAGCTACTGAAAGTCGGCGAGTTATAGCCATATGCTGACTTTTTTAACGTCCTCTGGCAGAATCCTCATTGTTCACCGGGCAGCAGACAGAAGACGACTTTTGTCTCTCGGATTCGACTTGAGACACTGATGACTCAGAATAAATGGCTTGCAGTGGTCTACTGTGTATGCAGCACATTACAGCGCAGGCTGCCCGGTTTTCCCCAGTACCCTTCTAATTGGCAGACCAATTAATCCGCTCATCTGTGAGCAAATAATGTATTACGCTAACTACCTTCCATTTGCCGAAGCCATTCTCCGAGGTAACATAATCGTGGTCTTGTTTATCTCTTGCCCTGAAACACACTGCAACGCCTCGGCAGTATCAAAGGTCAATTAGTGGACAAATTAAGCCATTATTAGCCTCTAACGAGGGTGACTGGCATCATTACCCTTCCTGTTTACCAGCAAACTGTTATTTTAATACAAGGGCCGACTAATAAATCAGTGCATCTGCTGCACTTCTCTGCCTGCTCTTTGTAAGTGATATTAAATGGGCGCCAGCAGCTGTCAAATTCCTAACCTTACGGTAATGAGGGGCAGTCATACGTACCTGGCTGACTGCACCGTCTGGAAGATGCGGTTTGCATTGATCCGGTAATGTGGACACAACAGGTCTTGGGGCTGCTGTGCTTTATCTCAACACATTAACGCGGTGCGGCGTGCGCACAGATACAAGGCGAGGTATGGACTACGTATTCGGCACCGCCACCTTGGCCTACAGACTGCCGGAACCTGGGATAGAAATAGAAAACTTGACCTTAATTCCTTCCTAACTTTCCGTTTTTCCCCCAAAACATTTTTTATTAATTTTTTTACTTTCTGCCTTCCGGGAGCCATCATTTCTCCATTCGCCATATCACAGCTTATTTTAGTTTTTTGCAGGACAAGTTGTACTTTCTAAAGGAACCATTTAATATTGCATACGATACAATTCCGCCATTGTGTTATGGGTTTAGTTTTCACAGCGTTCCCTAGACAGTGAAAAGGACCTGTTAGCTTCATTCAATTATTTTTACAGCGATACCATATGTTTAGAGTTTATATTATGCTATATATATATATATGTATATATGTATGTACAGTAGTAACATGGCATGCACGTATATACATAATATAATTGCCGGTAACCCCAGGTATAGGGTACTGCAGATGCCCTGGAAGTTAAAGGGGTTGTCCGGGCTTTTTCTATTAGGCCCCTTTCACACAGGTGAGATTTCCGCGCGGATGCGATGCGTGAGGTGAACGCATTGCACCCGCACTGAATCCGGACCCATTCATTTCTATGGGGCTGTGCAGATGAGTGGTGATTTTCACGCATCATTTGTGCGTTGTGTGAAAAATCGCGGCATGTTCCTCTTTGTGCGTTTTCCACGCAATGCAGGCCCCATAGAAGTGAATGGGGCTGCGTTAAAATATTGCAAGTAAGTGCGGATGCAGTGCGATTTTCACGCATGGTTGCTAGGAGACGATCAGGATGGAGACTCGATCATTATTATTTTCCCTTATAACATGGTTATAAGGGAAAATAACAGCATTCTGAATACAGAATGCATAGTACAATAGGGCTGGAGGGGTTAAAAAAAATAAATAAAAATTTAACTCACCTTAATCCACTTGTTCGCGCAGCCGGCATCTCTTCTGTCTTCATCTTTGCTGTGCACAGGAAAAGGACCTGTGGTGACGTCACTGCGCTTATCACATGGTCCATCACATGATCCATCACCATGGTAAAAGATCATGTGATGGACCATGTGATGAGCGCAGTGACGTCATCAAAGGTCCTATTCCTCAAAGATGAAGACAGAAGAGATGCTGGCTGCGCCAGCAAGTGGATTAAGGTGAGTTAAATTATTTTTAATTTTTTTTAACCCCCTCCATCCCTATTGTACTAAGCATTCTGTATTAGGAATGCTGTTATTTTCCCTTATAACCATGTTATAAGAAAAAAATAATAAAATCTACACAACACCTAACCCAAACCCGAACTTCTGTGAAGAAGTCCGGGTTCGGGTTTGGGTACCAAACGTGCCGATCTTTCTCACGCGTGTGCAAAACGCATTACAATGTTTTGCACTCGCGCAGAAAAATCGTGCATTTTCCTGCAACGCACCCGCATCTTATCCGGGCCAAAAACATGACGCCCGTGTGAAAGAGGCCTTATATATATGTCATTAGTATCAGATCGGCAGGGGTCCAACACCCGGCACCCCCGCTGATGAGCTGTATGAGGAGAAGGCGTGCGCAGTGCGCTTGTGCCGTCTCCATTCTCTCTTCCTGTCTGCTGCTGCTGTCCCATAGACATACAGCAGAGAGCCGGAAGAGACGGGAGATGGCACGTGCACACTGCGCACGCCTTCTCCTCATTCAGCTGATCGGGCAAGGGTACAGGGTGTCAGTCCCCTGCCGTTCTGATACTGATGTCATCAAGGACACTGCTAATGTCACACTCGCGTTTGGTGCGGATCCGTCATGGATCTGCACAGACAGATCTGTTCAGATAATACAACCGTCTGCATCCGTTCAGAATGGATCCGTTTGTATTATCTGTAACATAGCCATGACGGATCTGTTTTGAACACCATTGAAAGTCAATAGAGGACGGATCAGTTTTCTATTGTGCCAGATTGTGTCATAGAAAATGGATCCGTCCCCATTGACTTACATTGTGTGTCAGGACGGATCCGTTTGACTCAGTTTCGTCAGACGGACACCAAAACGCTGCAAGCAGCAGAATGGAGACTGAACTGATGCATTCTGAGCGGATCCTTTTCCATTCAGAATGCATTAGGGCAAAACTGATCCGTTTTGGACCGCTTGTGAGAGCCCTGAACAAATCTCACAACGGAAAGACAAAACGCCAGTGTGAAAGTAGCCTACATGCTGAGTTGTAGAAGATTTTGCCATTGATTTGCTGTGAATTTCACTCTGTGCAGTGAAATCTGCAGCATAAATTGACATGTTGCAAAAAAAAAATATTTAAATCTGTTCCACAGGTCAGTTAATGCTGTGGGTATTTATTTATTTATTGGTTTGTTTGTTTATATATTTGTTTCAGCTTTTGTGGGTGATTTCTTAAAATCTCATCTACTTTGCTGGTACTATGAAATGCTACAGAATTGCCACATGCAAATATATGGCGGCAGGTCTGCAGTGTTTCAGTCCAGTGCGGATATGCCCTTAAATGTACCTGCACACGAATGCGGGTGAACGCGCAGAAGACCTGCACAAATTTCCATGCAAATTTCTGTGCATTTATGATCCCAAACAGCACAAACAAAAAACGCAATTTGCGGTTCACAGTACGGGCACGGGACACCAACGGTCGTGTCAACGAGCCCTTAGTTGCAGCACATTGAGCCAATCGTACACGACAATTCATCAGTGAGTGTCTTGAAGATACGCGGTCAGGGGCCACTCAGTGCCAAAGGGTTTGACTGCACATCAAGGCACTGATGAAGATCCTAGCTCACAGACATCCGCAGATAAATGACATGTCTGACATACGGACGCTGACAGCACATGGATCTATGCTGCGTATAGTAAAAAGTATAAGATTGTAACTAACCTGGTCAGGGCCGTCTTTAATATTGATTGGACCCTGGGCAAAAATTTACTTGGGCCCCCTGGATCCCGCCTTCCCACACCTTAGCAGGCAATCATGGCCTCCACCACAACACACACACAAAAAATCCACACATCTGGTAGAGTCCAGTGAATGACTGTAAATACTTCCAGTTCTGAAGACTCCAAGACTCCAGCGGCTCAGGATCAGTGCTCTGGGCAGCTGGGCTCAGGCTGGAAGTGGGCACCGCTCTGCAGGAAGGAGACCAGGGCTCGGCTCACCCTAGTGTTACAGTGCACCCCAGCACCCCACAGTATGCAGTATAGCACCCTATAGTATACAGCAACCCACAGTATGCAGTATAACACCCTATAGTGTACAGCACCACACAGTATGCAGTATAGCACCCCACACTATACAGTACCCCACAGTATATAGTAGAGCAGTATAGCAGCCCACAGTATACAGCACCTCACGGTATACAACACCTCACTGTATACAGCACCCCAAACTATAGACGATACAGCCCTCCCACTATACAGCCCCCCCCCCACACTATACAGGCCCCCCACAGTATACAGCCCACCACACAGTATACAGCCCACCACACAGTATACAGCCCATTACACAATATATAGCCCACCACACAATATACAGCCCACCACACAATATACAGCCCACCACACAGTATACAGCCCACCACACAGTATACAGCACCCCACTATACAATAGTTTACAGTATATTAACATAACAGCCCCTGTCACCTTTTTCTGATGTAATCTTTACACAAAAAAGCTCCAGTTAACTTCTGTAGGACCTGTGATGACCTCATAGCCATGTGACCAGTAATTGCTAGGTTACTGGTCACATGGTGATGATGTCATTAAGGTCCTAGAGCAAAACTCATTAAGGTCCTAGAATTAAGATCATTAACACAGTACGATCATGATGCCTGTGTAGCCGACAGCCTGACACCCGGGGCAGTAGCTAGCAGGGCTCAAGAGGCAGCTGCTTTGGGCCCCCCAGGAGCAACTGGGCCCAGGGCAGCTGCCCCTTTTGCCCCTTGGTAAAGACGGCCGTGAACCTGTTAACTTTAGATGACATTATTGTTCATGTCATGTTTATATCCAGTGTTTTTCTATTTGACCTTACAGGCATCATTGATTTCCTTGTCAGCCAACATCCTACAGCCAAATCCCTCAGAGATCACCTGATTTTTAAAATTGCACCAATGCTGAACCCCGATGGAGTGTATCTGGGAAATTACAGGTAGGAGAATAAAATAACACATTTATCTATTTACAGGTGAAACGCAAAAATTTTTAATATTGTGCAAAGTTAATTTATTTCAGTAATGCAACTTAAAAGGTGAAACTAATATATGAGACTCATTACATGCAAAGCGAGATATTTCAGGCCTTTATTTGTTATTAGGCCTCATGCACACGACTGTTGTTTGGGTCCGCATCCGAGCCGTCCGGATGCGGACCCATTCACTTCAATGGGGCCGCAAAAGATGCGGACAGCACTCCGTGTTCTGTCCGCATCCGTGGCTCCGTTCCCCGGCCCCGCTAAAAAAATATAACATGTCCTATTCTTGTCAGCGCTTTGCAGACAAGAATAGGCAGTTATATTGCCGGCGCCCGTTCCGTTACGCAAATTGCGGAAGGCAACACGGGCGTCTTCCGTTTTTTATAGATCTGCGGTTTGCGGACCGCAAAAAACGGCGCGGTCGTGTGCATGAGGCCTAATTTGAATGATTATGGCTTACAGTTTATGAAACCCCAAAGTCACAATTTTGAGGTCCCCTTTGCTCAGGGGGTATGGGTTAATTAGCTGACTAGAGTGCGACACTCTGAGCCTAGACTATTCTACCTTTTCACTAAATTCTAATTTTAATTTGCATTACTGAAATAAATGGACTTTTGCACAATATTCAAATTTTTCGAGTTTCACCTGTATATAAAAAAGGACTTATATATGTATATATGTATGTTCCGCGAAAACTCAAAAACACAACCATCGATTTGAACGAAACTTGGTATATCTGTGGGGGTCTCAGCTCTCTAGGACGTACCGTTCCCGAGATATTCCCAAAAAATGACTTGCATTAGCCAATACAAGCCTGCAAGTCTTTCACTTCATATCCCAACTGCCATACACACGGTCACATGACCCTTATCAGCCAATAGAAGCTCGCAGGCCCTACTCCAGGTTGCCATAACAACTGATCACAGGTTTTAGCAGTTCGCAGGTCCTAAAATATTCAGTCATATGACGGCACAACTACACTGCTACACGCATGGGGGGCAGGGGCCACTATTAAGTGGAGTTCACTGTTAAGGGGGCGAGCGCTGTGGAGTTCAATGTTAAAGGGGAGGGCACCGTGGAGGTCACTGTTAAAGGGGCGGCCACTTTGAAAGTCACTGTTAAAAGGGCGGTCATTGTTAAAGGGACGGCCATTGTGAAAGATACTGTTAAAGGGGCGGCCACTGTGAAAGATACTGTTAAAGGGACGGCCATTGTGAAAGATACTGTTAAAGGGACGGCCATTGTGAAAGATACTGTTAAAGGGGCGGCCACTGTGAAATTCACTGTTAAAGGGGCGGTCACCATGGAAGCCACTGTTAAAGGGCAGCCACCATGGAAGTCACTATTAAACGGGCGGTCACCATTAAAGGGGCAGCCACCGTGAAAGTCACTGTTAAAGGGGCGGTCACCATTAAAAGGGCGGCCATTGTGAAAGTCACTGTTAAAGGAGCGGTCACTGTTAAAGGGGCGGCCACTGTGAAAGTTGCTGTTAAAGGGGCAGCCACTGTGAAAGTCACTGTTAAAAGGGCTGTCCTTGTTAAAGGGGTGGCCATTGTGAAAGTCACTGTTAAAGGGGCGGTCACTGTAAAAGGGGCGGCCACTGTGAAAGTCACTGTTAAAGGGGTGGTTACCATGGACGCCACTGTTAAAGGGGCGACTACCATGAAAGCCACTGTTAGAGGGGCGGTCACTGTTAAATGGGTGGCCACCGGGAAAGACACTGTTAAATGGGCTGTCATTGTTAAAGGGGTGGCCACTGTTAAAGTTACTGTTAAAGGGGCGGCCATTGTGAAAGTCACTGTTAAAAAGGCGGTCATTGTTAAAGGGGCAGCCACTGTGAAAGTCTCTGTTAAAGGGGCGGTCACCGTTAAAGGGGTGTCCACTGTGAAAGTCACTGTTAAATGGGCGGTCATCGTTTAAGATTAGCCACTGTGAAAGTTACTGTTAAAGGGGCGGCCACTGTGAAAGTCACAGTTAAAAGGGAGGTCATTGTTAAAGGGGCGGCCACTGTGAAAGTCACTGTTAAAGGGGCGATCACCATGGAAGCCACTGTTAAAGGGGCAGCCACAGTAAAAGTCACTGTTAAAGGGGCGGTCACCTTTAAAGGGGCGCCCACCGTAAAAGTCACTGTTAAAGGGGCGGTCACCTTTAAAGGGGCGGCTATTGTGAAAGTCATTGTTAAAGGGGCCGTCACTGTTAAAGGGGCAGCCACTGTGATAATCACTGTTAAACAGGTGGTCACCATTAAAGGGGCAGCTACTGTAAATCACTGTTAAAAGGGCAGGAACTGTTAAAGGGGCGGCCACTGTGAAAGTCACTGTTAAAGGGGCCATCACTGTTAAAGGAGCCACTGTGAAAGTCACTAGTAAAGGGGCGGCCACCGTGAAAGTCACTGTTAAAGGGGCTGCCACCGTTAAAGGGGCAGCCACCCTGAAAGTCATTGTTAAAGGGGTGGTCACCATCGAAAGGGCGCCCACCATGAAAGTCACTGGTAAAGTGGCGGTCACCGTTAAAGGGGCAGTCCCTGTGAAAGTCACTGTTAAACAGTCAGTCACTGTTAAAAGGACGGCCATTGTGAAAGTCACTGTTAAAAGGGCGGACACCGTTAAGGGGGCGGCTATTGTGAAAGTCACTGTTAAAGGGACGGTCGTGAAAGTCACTATTAAAGGGGCAGTCACCGTCAAAGGGGTGGTCACTGTGAAAGTCACTGTTAAAGGGGCGGTTACCGTTAAAGGGACCCCCATTGTGAAAGTCACTGTTAAAGGGGCGGTCACCACTAAAGGGGAGGCTACTGTGAAAGTCACTGTTATTTAATATAAAATTGCAATAAAAAAAATACCCGAGCAACGCTGGATCATCAGCTAGTAAGAAATATGTAATATGCAGTCACACATTATATAAAGGGGTATCCCCATGTTAGACATTGATGGCATGTTCACAGGATATGCCATCAATGTTAGATGGTGGTCTCTTCTCCAGAAGAGTGGTCCTCTGATATGGCAGACACTAGAAGCTGCATCCAGGTGGAGAATGGATAAAGAGGTGGCCGCATTAACTTCAGTTGAGTCAAGAACATAGCTGAACTATGACTCCCAGAGAAATTAATGTACCGAGTCATGCACATGTGGGGGCCACCTTTCCAGGATGGGGGTTGAGGGACCCATGTTCTAGATAAGGATGTCATAAAGTGATATACACATCTTTCAGATGCTTATGACATATCCTGTACGAAGACTATTAGTGTTGAGCAAAGCGATTTTCGGATGATTCATCTGAGATTCGTCTCCTTACAGTATTAAAATGTATGGGCTCCAAAGAGCCGAAGTTAGTTATTCATAGATTCGCGCGAGACTTCGTTAAATAAGTTCAACGTTCCGAGTTCGGTTTAAAGTTTTAAATTGGTTTTCCACTTTAAAAATCAATTACCGAAGTTATTCAACGAAGTCACGCGCGACTCCATGAATAACTTACTTCGGCTCATCAGAGCCCATACATTCTAATACTTTAAGGAGACTAATCTCTGTACAGTATTATTCTGAAGTTTTGAACAAAGCGACTTCGGATGGAGCATCCAAAGCGCGCTTCGCTCAACACTAATGACAATTATCTTGGTGCCGCTGTACAGATCCGATGGCTTGAGATAGTGCTTTAAGGTACCTTTACATGAGCCGATAATCGTGTAAATTATAGTCAAATCGAACAAAACTGCACGATTATCGAGCACTGTAAAAGAGCGACAATCGGTAGATGTCTCGTTGGTTCAATCGTTTATGTTGGCACAAAAATCATGGTTGGATGTTAACGATTTCATACGTGTAAACAGGAATCGTTCACTGCACGCACGATTACAGACGATTACACCGCGGGTGTGTTTAAGCACGCCACTCAAATTTGGCTTTGTGTAAATGTAACAGTCTGTACAAATGATGGAATAGGCCATCCAAATAAAAAATTTAGCATAGCCACTGAGTTATTCAATAAAATGTATCTGTATAGCGCCACCTGCAGTTTTTTTTTCTTATTACTTTGTCCTGCTCACTGTGATGGCCGCACATGCTCAGTTTCATCCTTCTACTGCCTCCTGAGCTGTGATAGGGAGAGCATGGACACGCCCCCTTAGCTGCAGCAGAAAGGACACGCCCCTTGAGCTTTCAGCTTGATATCAATCTAGCAGAGTAAAGAATGAGGAGATCTCTGGATCCATGTGAGGTACAGGGCTGGTTCTAGCTTTGTTAGAAAGAGGTTGCCATGAACTATATGAGGTCTGATTCAAATTTTTTACATTAGTTGTGGGATAACCCCTTTAAGTAACAAGACAACGTGGAAGGTCTCATTTGCAATTGTCCAGTAAGAATTCAGCAGTGCACTTTCATCTGAAATTGTGGCTCCAAGCCTAAGAAGGAAATGATTAATCCCTTTAAATTCGTCTTGCACACGGAAGAGAAGGGGTTAATACACAATCCAAAAGAAAATGTAATAAGTCTGGATTTAACTTAAGTGCTTAGCACAGAATAGCCTCTGAAGCCAAATCAGCTATGGATTATTCATTTCTTGCCTGAAATGTAACAAATGACTTTTCCGTTTCCGACCAAGAAATCTCATGGTCATTGCTTGAATTCATTTAGCACGAAGAAAGCAAAGCATTTATCACGGAGCAAATTCCCAAAGTCACCAAACACGGAAAGTTTGAATGTAAGCAGCTAAAAGTTCACTGGGCGAATAGCTCTAGACTGCTGAGTGGTCACTTATCTCATGCCTGTCATAAAGGGGTTAAAGGGGGAAATTATAAAAGGGGGGGCAGAATAATGGGTTGCTAAACTAAACGCACTCAGACCTGTGATTGAGCAGCGGCATGGAACCAGTGAAGGTGAGCAATGCTTCTTTTTTTTTTATTATTAATATTTTCAGAGCCAATTCTATTAAGAATCTCCCCAAAATAAACCTTTAAAATAGTTCTCCGATTTCTACAATCTTTTCTTAAAAATAAAAATTTACCTTGACAATGCCCCTGAAGGGATCCCCTGTGATCAGTCACGTTCCCTACAGGGGAAATGAAGCATTACATATAGTAGTGCCCATTTTAAATCAGTGGGCTGCCTGTGTAATGCAGGTCGGGTCCGAAAGTACATGAGATGCTTTTTTTTTCTTTTACTCTGGCCACTTAGAATTCCCAAAGATGCCTACTTTTCCCATGGATCATTGCTGGGAAAATAAGTCTGAATACACCTGCTGGGTCTAATCAATGAGAACCAGTATTTACCTCCAACCCTTCCCCAGCTTACCTGTACTCCTTTAGTTTTTATGAAAGGCAAGCTCACTGTTGTACCCAAGACCTGGTGGTATCTGCAAATGTTATGTGATGTGTTTTATGTGTTAATGTAATGTACACCAGCAATGATATGGTATGGTTGGCAGGGACAGAGTTAATCCTGTAAGAGTGGCTGGTCCTGCTTCCTTCCAGGAGGCGGAGTTCTGGCTCAGACAATAAGGAGAGGAATAAAGCACGTCCAGGGGGGCTTAGGGACCAGCAAAAAATCCAATTCTCCTGTGAGACCACTACTTAAGAGAGACTGCAAGAACACTAAGATTCAGCTTTCTTAGAAGCTACAGCGATATCCAGTCAGCAGAGTGACCAGAAACCACAGCTTGAAAGACCCTGCTGCAGATGAGGGACTACAGTTCAGACACCCATCAACTAGTTTACATCAGGCCAGACAAACTCAAAGCCTACATTACACAGTGGACACTTAGATCCACAAATGTCAGCCACCATACCTCATCATCTGGGGATAGAAAGTGTACTTTGTCCATACTACTGATGGATGTGCTACAAGTTATCTTTTCAGCTGAGTAAAGAAAGACTTGTATTCTTTTAATCTTGTTTGAGTCTTAGAATCACCTTTCCACTGCACCAATCCCCAGGATAGGTCATCAGTAAAAAAATAAAAATACTCTTTGAAAACCCCTTTAACTACTTTACCCACTTGAATCATTCTCTAGTATCTATTTGTATGAAAGTATTGTATTATACATGTTATTTTCCCCTGATCACAATACTTGGAGAATCAGGCTGGACTTGTAGTTATCCACAATGTCATACTGTCTAGGAATGATTCAGGAAGCTGAGAAGATCCTCACGTTGTACAGCTGACAGCTGTTAGAAACAATGGTGACCTGGAATCTGTAGGATGACTAATTTTGCTATTTAGGGGACACAGCAGTTTAAGGAGACATTCTCTTCAATAAAAAAATCAAATAAAATAGCATAAAATAAAACAAACAAAATTTATTTATTTTTTTTATAAAAGTGCATCGCTGTGTTTTCTTCTCTTTTGGCTTTGCAGACCACCATGTGAAGCAGGCTTTTTCACATTCAACAAGTCAATTCAAAAAAGGAGTCGCGCTGCCTGACTTTGGCAGGACTTGTGAAATATAGCCCAAGTGAGGCAGCGCAACTCCTTTTTTGAATTGACTAGTTTAAGGAGACATGTTTCAGGCAATGCTCCGTGGGAAAAAGTATGTAAATTAACTTTTACCAGCCAAACCAGAGAAAACACAGTTTCAGAGATTTTTCCCCTCAACAGTACAGAGCAGAACACGTCAAAGGGTATCTGAGATATTGTTTCTCACTAAAGATGATGGAGAATTCGTGGGTGAAAGTATGTAAATGAATTCAGGGGAGAAAATTCACTGGTGATCACATTGTTCCCTCCTCTTCATTTCTCTTTTTATTGTGAGGGTCCTGTAATAGAATGCAGTCCAGATCTCAGCTTCTGCAAATATAGGACAAGAGAGAGGGGAAGAGGAGGTTGGGGTACCTCCACTTATAACTGATGTTTCATGCTTATACAACCTCATCCTAGCCGATCCTGTTGGCAGGGGTGCACCACCAATGAGGCCAGGGGAAGCGATCACCTCAGGCAGCACCAGTGGTAACCAAAGGGCAATGGGCTGGAGGGAAGGGGGTTAGGTTAAGAAATTTGCATTGGGAAGGGAGGGGCACCATTTTATTTTTCACCTCAGCAGCAGAAAGGCTAGGTGCACCCCTGCCTGTTTGTTGCTTCCTCATCCTATCTGATCCTGTTGGTTTCTCCCCCCAGTGGCACCCTTGGACACTGCACTGTAAGAGCATATAAATATATATGGTAATCTGTTCTATTTGGTATTGATGGATTTTCCTTAAAGGGGTGTTCCCGTTTTAAGGATTGCACTTATTGAACAATTTTCTACTATACATCTATTTAAACAGGCTCGGACTGGCCCACAGGGGTACAGGGGACTCCCCCGGTGGGCCCCTGAGCAAAGTGGGCCCCTAGTCTCCCACTCCCTGCACAAGTGGCACATAACACATTAGATTTAGTACACTACATACATATATTCAATGTACAGCACATCAACCAGCTTATGTTCATATAAAGAAAATGTTAGATTATTTATTATATTTGAATGTATCCGTACGGTGGGCCCCCAAAATAAATTTTACTGGTGGTCCCGGGGTACCCCAGTCCGACACTGTATTTAAACATTTGCATGAAGACCTTTATAACATCCATAGAGTAGCCTCTCGCTAAAGAAAACAAAAATGGTATGGCCCATGTTAGCACTGTAGAATGCATCCATAGTAGAGCTGGATAGGACTAAACGTGGCTTCAGTCATGTGAGCCATCACGTGACCCTCACAAGTATCATATGACCTCGCTTTTAGTTAAGTGTCCAGGTATCTAACAGGTAATAGTAGTGGATTGAGGAGTAGAACAGATACAGTATATACACTATTACTACTTATTGCAGCACCTTATTTTTGTCACTGTCTGTGTAGAAGCAGCTCTGTGTGTGTTGTGTTTTTTTTTTTTATGCTAAACTTTATTAACAACATCACAACATCACCTAGAGACAGGCAGCCATTAAATCACCTGGAGACAGGCCGCCATGTAAATACACACAGTAATGTAGTTACTGTAATAACCACAATAAAAGTCATGATTCCAACACTAGTCTTATTTATGTATCACTATCACATGTGTCCCGTTTGCTAAGGTAAGTCACGTAACATTATTACATAGACTACTTTCACACTAGCTTTAATATTTTCCGGTTTTGAGATCTGTCATAGGGTCTCAATACCGGAAAAAAAAAAACGCTGCCTGATAGAAGAAATGTATATATGCAGAATTTATAAATATATGTATATTAGAAAATTGTATGATTTCCTATTATGTAAACAAATAATAAAAAAAATAAAACTGGAATACCCCTTTAACTCTCTAATAATGCATTCTAGTGTATTAGAATCTGGGCACTCGATTTGAAGTACTACTTGTGATTGGTACTGTATGAAGCAGAGGGCTTTACCATCCACTCTTAAGGGTCATTAACCGTCTGGATTTAGAATATCACTGCTGGGGCGCAGCTGGCTCAGGCAAAATGGCCAAGCCACTGATTGACTCACCTGTATTCGAGCCGAGAGGTACTTCAGCCCCCAATCTGACAATTCCCCTTTGAGGACTGTATTTTTAGACCTGCCGCTGCTCTGATCCTTGATGCCAAAAGGGAAAAGAGTGCTTAATTATGGCAGCCGGGCCATGTACTTACCTGAAGTGTTTACTGGAATGCACAGCGTTACTTACTGTCTATATTTCAGGAACAGAATCAACACAGGAATGAGTCATAAAGACGGGAGAAAAGCAGATTACTGATCAAAGCTGAAGAGCGGACAGTTTTAGTACAAAAGGGAAAACAAGCCAAATCCACTGCTAATATTACGGTCTGACTCATTTGAGGATAACTGGTCCATTGGGGCTTGCATAGAAATAGGCAGATTAACTACATCGAAGGCACTTAAAGGGCATCTAAGGCCGAAATCAACCAATCACCAGTAAATGTAGTTTCTTGAGTTCTTGTCTATTAAGAAAATCTATTGGCAAGTACATATATTAATGTCTGGGAGTCTTCGAAAAAGGGATGACAACCTCTATGATCAGAATTGCTGTAACATATCTATGTGGCCTTCGAGAGTCCCGGGTTCCCCCCCAATTTTTTGCTATTAAGGTTGCTGACCCCCACATATATTGTACATTTTTCAAACCAGCACCTGCATCTGAATTAATTGCTAGCAGTCTGCAATGAAGGTCCAGCTGAGTGTTACCAGTTTTGGGGGGGGGGGCTCCCTGCACAGTGAGACAACATCAAGTTAATGTTACCAGTGTCAGACTGTGCGGAGATACTCCCCCAACTGCTAGCACCCGGCTGGACTCTCATTGCAAACTGCATAGTCATAAGAATAGATGATCCAGACTTGTTATTACATGGGGGATGCAATTAATTACTAGTGTCGATCGCGAATATTCTGATCACAAATTTTTATCGCTAATATCGGCACTTCAAGAATTTGCGAAGATGTAGAATATAGTGCTATATATTCTATATTTCTTTTTCATCCATAAACTCCCTTCTTGCTTGTGGGCCAATGAGAAGGCTGCAATGTCTTTGTCTATCCCTAGCAACCAATAGGAAAGCTGCCTACCCCTTACGATATAAGAACCTCCCCAGCAGTCATTTTCTGCAGTTTTTTGCAGTTCGGAGAGAGAGAGAGAGCAGTGACATTGCTGTGCTCTGTTCCAGGGCAGGGTATTAGGTAGTGTGATAGGAATTACTGTTTCTCTGCTGTCCATACATACATGCTACAGACATAGTGCTGTGATTAGAGATGAGCGAATCGAAGCTGACGAAGTGGAATTAGATCAGAATTTCAGGAAAAATTCGATTTGCAACAAATGCGAATTTCCTTGCGCTTCGTGGTAATGAATCGCAATTATTTCTAAAATGGCGGCTACACGTGTGAGGACTGAGGACATGGGGCAAGGAACTCCGGGAAGGCGGGATCGCCCAGATTGACATGCATGCATGAAGCCAATTAGCAGCCCTGTGATGTCACAGCCCTATAAATACGGCAGCCATTTTAGATTCTGCCATTTTCCAGCGTTCTGAGGGCAGAGACAGACGTGAGAAGGCGCTAGGGACAGCAATAGGAAAAACCTCATTGCGAACAAAGAAACTGAAAAAACGATTTATAAGTGCAAGGAAAGGATAGGGAGGAATTATTTCACAGCATCTTAGTGCAGGAAGAGACATCAGAAGGCGCTAGGGAAAGTGCTAGAAAAGCGATTTACAAGTGCAGGGAAAGATTATTTGGGGATCCAAATAGCCATTATACAGCTCTGTCATTCCAGCAATTTGTTCTTGGGGTGAAAGTGCTATGTTAAAAAGCCTTTAGTGTCTTATATCTGTGGGAAAAGAAAAATATATTCTCAGTGCACTTCTGCAGTTTTATGTGTTTAAAGCATACAGAAAGAAAAAAATATATACACACTTCACTGGTGCGCTTATTTGTGGCAAAAGCATTTAGTAGCCTATTTCAGTACAGAAAGAAAAAAATATACGCACTTCAAAAGCATTTAGTGGCCTATTTCAGTACAGAAAGAAAAATATACGCACTTCACTGGTGCATTTATTTCTGCTAAAAGTGTTTACTGGCCTATTTCAGTACAAAAAGAAAAATATATTCTCAGTTCTCTACTGTAGTTATATGTGTTGAAAGCATTTAGTGGGCTATTTCAGTACAGAAATATATACGCATTTCACTGGTGTATTTATTTGTGGTGAAAGCGTTTAGTGGCCTAGTTCAGTACAAAAAGAAAAACATTTTTGTTGCTTTTAGGGGTGTTTTAATTTCCATTTAGTTTATTTAGTTCAGGTAAAAGTATGTCAGACAGAGAAGTGCCAGGCCATGCACAGAGGAGTGGCAGAGGCATAAATGTTTGTGGCGCAGGCAGAGGTCGCAGCATAGTAAGGGGGCGTGGCAGCAGGAGTCAGTGAGAGGCCTGAGCTCCCGGTGTCATCTAGCAGTCGTGTCTTGACCTCCAAGCCAGCAGTTCTTGATTGGTTAACTCGGTCATCCACTTCATCCCAAGGGACATCAGACATCCCCAGCCAACAGTCTGTGGGTTCGTCAGACACAACTCTTAGTTGGCGTGGCCCGGGAGCAGGCCTTGTGTCCTCACCTGTCCTCCACCTGCCTCTATCTTTTTCTGTTCCCTCATCAAGAGAAATATTATATGCTGTAGGCTTAGCTCCACTTTTCATCGAAGAAGAGCTACTAGAGGGCGGTAAGCAGCTACTGCCCAGCCAAGATCTGAAGGAGACATCCGCCGCTTCCTCCGCTAGGCGGGCAAGTAGTGATGAGGAGAGTGGCGTGGGAGGTGGGGTTGCGAGCGGTCAGGCTCCTGACCCAGAGACCGCTGAGGAGGACATTAGTGACGTGCAGACATTACTTGATGATGATGAAGCTGATTGCACTTGGGAGCCGGGTGCAGAAGGGGCTTCATCATCATCAGGAGAAGATGGTGGCAGCTTGCCAGTGAGCCAGCGGCCGAGCCAGCAAGTCGCTAGGGTGGCCAGGAGTCAACAGCGTGGCAGCAGTGGGAGGTCGGGAGCCAAACGTGCCTGGGGTAGACCACCTGCTTCGCAGCAGCCTACCTGCCCGGGAAGTAGTGGTGCAAGGGTTCACAGAGCAAGCACCGGTAGCAGTCAGTCAGTTTTTCTTGTTGGACTGAAATAGGCTACTATACACTTTCACCAGAAATAACTGCAACAGTGCAGTGCGTATATATTTTTCTTTTTTTACTGAAATACGCCCCTGTATGCTTTCACCAGAATTAACTGCAGAAATGCACTGAGAATATATTTTTCTTGTTGTACTGAAACACGACCGTATACGCTTTGACCAGGAAAAACTTAGAGTGAAGTGCGTATATATTTTTCTTGTTGTACTAAAATACGCCCCTATACGCTTTCACCAGAAATAACTGCAACAGTGCAGTGCGTATATATATATATTTTTTTAAAATTAAATATGCCCCTATACGCTTTTACCGGAAATAACTGCAGAAGTGAATTACGAATATATTTTTCTTGTAGTACTGATAGAAAATACTAAAGATACTAAGATATAAGCCACTAAAAGCTTTTCAACATAGCACTTGCAGCCCAATAACATATTGCTAGAATGACAGAGCCGTCTAATGGCTATTTGGATCCACAAATAATCTTTCCCTGCACTTGTAAATCCCTTTCCTGTCAATGTCCCTAGCGCCTTCTGACGTCTCTCCTTGCACTAAGATGCTGTGAAATGATTCCTCCCTATCCTTTCCCTGCACTTATAAATAATTTTTTCTGTCTTTTTTTCCCACAATCAGGTTTTTCCAATTGCTGTCCCTAGTGCCTTCACACGTCTGTCCCTGCACTCTGAACGCTGGAAAATGCCTGACTGTAAGATGACCGCCGTATTTATAGGGCTGTGACATCACAGGGCTCTCTGGCTGCTGATTGGCTGCATGCAGGCATGTCAATCTGGGTGATCCCGCCTTCCCAGAGTTCCTTGCCCCATGTCCTCAGTCCTCACATGTGAACCCGCCATTTTAGGAAAAATCTCTTGCAGTCCCATAGAGAATGAATGGAGCAGAAGCTGGCCATTCACACTTGGATTTGGGGGGTACTATCTCTCCTTGGGGAGAGAGCACCTTAGTTGGTGCATTTAAATGGTTGAACATTGACTTATAGGATAGCTGCCTTACATCTGGTGGCATCAGAGGCAGAGCTTGTTAATAGCTCATTTGCATCCCTTTCAAAGTTAGGTTATGCAGGTGAGGTGGGGCAGTGGACTCAGGACCCCTGTTCAATGGTGGGGGACCCCAGTGATCTATGACTTAACCCTTATTTACACAACAGTCCTGTATTTTGCATCAGTATTGTAAGGGTACTTTCACACTTGCGTTGTTTGATTCCGGCAGGCAGTTCCGTTGCCTGAACTGACTGCCTGATTAGGCAAACTGTATGGAGCAGCATGCAGTAGGTTCAAGCACACTTGTATACCATCTCAAATGAGGACATGTTACTACTACCAGGTAAGCAAAATATTAATTAAACTGGGGTTTTGTAAGGGTATTTTTAATTAGGTATCAATGAGTTCTTTCTCCTTTAATTATTATATTACCTTTTTTATACCTTGTAATTTAGCGAGTTAGGGATAGTTAGTGAACATGTGCAAAGCCATTGTTCTGTGTCAGATGACCACCAGGCCAACCCCAAAAATGCCCCCTAAATCCCTAGGCCCCACACACAGATTGTACCTCCCTCCCTGGCAACGTCGATTCTGCTGCATTTCCCCATTATGCGGATCAAAACATCCTGTGACGGGTGGTGGTGGGGTTGGTTAGCCAATAGCAGGCCGTGACATGAACGAGCCTCCCTAGCATCACCCGCGATGCTAGGGAGGCTCGTCTCCGTCGTGGCCTGCTATTGGCTGCCCCCCTTGACGTTGGATGTTTTGATCCGGGCGATGGGGAGATGCAGCGGCGGCTGTGTGGGCAGAAGAAGCGATGAGGGTGCCAAGGAGCTAGGTAAGTACAATCTGTGTGAGGGACCCGGACATTTGGGAGGCATTTTTGGGGTTCGATAACCTCTTTTACTCGCAGACATCCATACCCCACACTGGGAAGCATCTCTGGAGGACCAGAAAGTACACATTTTTGTGCATTAACGAAGAGCTTTAAGCGCCAATCTGTAAGAAAGGATATCAGAAGGCTGCCTGTCTTGTATCGTATAAGAGAGAGAGAAAGTTTTGTGCGTCAGACAGATCTGTTGGAAGGGATTCCACTAGATCCGAAAAACCTGAGGCGCCTCAGGTTTGTAGGAGTGGGGTTGAAAGGAAGTAAAGCGCTAGATACTAGAGGCTGCTCAGGGTTTGTCAGGTTGACAAGAGTGTCTGCCTGTAAAGGATATTGGAGTGTGCCAAGCTAGTCCCCTAGTCTTGTATCGTATCATGACTGGGTGTCAGCTAAGAGCCTGCGTCCCGCCAGCACTGTCACAAGGAGCCTACTTAGTGAACCTAGGATAGAGTGATTGTTTTTTTTTTTTACTATGTATGTGAGTTTGTTTGTCTGTTTTATCTTCTAATGTTATTAATCAAACTTGTAAGTGACTCTTAATTCTGGATCTCAGAATTCACGTTAAAACAATTATTGGATTATACTATAGATCCAGGTTATATAGAGCTGTTGCTAGATCTTTTCAATATCTATTGTAAATTCGATAAAATGTAATAACTATTCTGACCAAAAGAGGTCACTTTCCACGTTTTCTTTGCTGATCATGAAGACTCTTGTACTGAGCAAGTTAGAGGAATTCATGAACTGTTGAGTAGGAGTAATTCGTGATCACGAATCGTGGCTATAGTCTGAATACTGTAGTTGTCATCAAACAAGCAAAAGTTTATACTTCAGTGGTAGATGTACCTATGTCTATCCATGGTGGAGATGCCTGTGATCAGCTGCGTTGAGAAACCAGCAAATCTGTCCAATATCTAAAAATCCTGAACATTTTACCCTTGGGTACTGATTTGTTGGTCCAATTCCACCGGAGAATTCATAGCGATTACATATTTAAACTGAAGACCCATCAGAAATTCTTCAGCGTTTGGAGTCCTTGGTGTGCTTCAGAACCTCATCTTCGTCATTGTACATACTTTCCACCACCTTCCTTCATAACTTTCATAAACTGTAAAGCTTTCTCAAGGATTTATTTATTAGAGCGGTTGTCTGAACCCCAACGTAAAATCAACTAAGATCCAGAATGTGTTTCAACATAGAAAATAAAGCCATTCATCGGTTCACCGATGCTCTGTTTCAGCGCTGAGGGTCCTATTCCCACTATTTCAGGTCCCCCGTAGACTGGAAGTGTGATGTCCTGCCCGTCATGATGTGCACCACTGTACCACCTCAGAAGTCACATGCAGCTGTAGGATGTGTCACTGCTGAGGCCAATGAATGTTTGCAGCTGTGCACAGGACAATGTCATACTTCTGGTCCTCAGTGGACCCTCAGTGCTGGAACAGTGTGGCGGTGAACAGTACACACGAGTGGCTTTATTTTATAGGTTTAAAGCAGGGGTGCACAACGTTTCCTGGTTGGGGGCCACATTGCCAGACTGAACCAATGACGAGGGCCGCAATTAAAGTTTAAAGCTGTATTAACAACTGAAATATTGTACTTATGGCATATTGAACACACAGTATATACCATTAATGTCTAGTTGCACTTCTAGGACTCCCACCTAATGGGAGAAATACATGAAAAATACATGTGAGCAGCCACAAGACATAGGCATACATGTCTGTTACCAGATGGTTGGGGGCCGCACAGAATGGTATCAAGGGCCGCATGTGGCCCCCGGGCCGCAGGTTGTGCACCCCTGGTTTAAAGTATTCTGGGCCTTAGCTGATTTTACCTTTGGGGTTAGGCAATCCCTTTAATATCCACATGACTTTGCATGTAAACAGCATTGATGCGGTTTTTTCGCCAGGAGGCCATTCCATGGGAACTTACCCTAAACTTTTCATCTTGAAATTAGTTCAGAAGTGGCCACCAGTAAATATAGTCCCCCCAAGCCCAGTACCCAATAGTACTTTGATTAGCAGTTGTCTGCCATGACAGAGGTGCTCTGTGTATCACTGTGCTGCAGTAACCATCAGTTTTTGAATGGTGATGTTGCTGCCCTTCTCCACCCTGCATTATAATTGGGCTGTTGCTCACCACCCCGACCCTCAGTCCAAATTTTGCATGGTACTGCTACTAGAATTTTGGAGGGATTACTTTGCATATCGCCTTTATTATTGTGGATCTGCCATTTCAATATTTGCAGGTCATGCAGCACATGTCCTTTACGGCCCACTGGATGAATGTGGTTCCTGCACAGCCACACCATGTCACTCTGCTTCCGCCTCTACGTTGTCACGCCATTGGTCCTGCGACGATGTCTGCCTCTGCCTCCTCATCCTCCACCGTGTCCATAGCCTCCACTGCAGGGACAAGTCACAGTACCGCTCCAGCATACCACATGGGCAGGGCACGGCGATGTCACGCTGTTCTGCACCTCGTTTCTCTGGGCGAACGGAGTCACACAGGGGAGGAACTGCTCTGTGTGATTCAGCAAGAAATTGAATCCTGGCTTTCTCTGCGACAACTGAAAATCAGAACCATGGTGACCAACAATGGAAAGAACATAGTGTCAGCACTGCGTCAAGGAAGGCTGAGCCATGCGCCCTGCATGGCACACGTGTCAATCTGATTGTCAAGTGATTCCTGCAAGACATCCTAAAAATGGCCAGGAAACTTTGCATGCACTTCAGCTACTCGTACACCGCAAAGCACACCCTCCTTGAGCTGCAGCGGCAGAACGTCCTCCCCCAACGTTATGCGACGTTTCCACCTGTTGGAATTCTACCCTCCATATGTTGGACCGACTGTACGAACAGAGAAAGGCCATCAATGATTTCCTGATGATTCAAGCGGATAGGAGAACTCTCCTGTGTAACTTCGATGTCAACCAGTGGCAGCTCATGAGTGACACCTGTCGTTTGCTCAGGCCCTTTGAGGACGCTATGTTATTTGTCAGTCGCCAGGACTACGGGCTGAACAACATCATTCCACTGCTTCATGTCTTGGAACAGACGGTGGTAACAATGGCTGGTCAGGGGACTGGAGACGTGGCGCATAGATCTCACGGCCACATGAGCCCTGTGGGGGCTGAACTGGAAGAGGAGGAAGAGGGTGAAGAGGACATGGGAGCACAGGCAATGTGTAGCCAAATGGGTGGTTTTTCTACTCAGGTGACAGGAGAGTTACCCCAAGGAGAACTCGCCTGTTCACCCAAAATGTGGAGAGACTGACTTTTGTCAAGATGAATCAGGCATGGATCAGCCAGGATTTTCAACTCTTGATGTATCACCAATTCTTCATGTATCACACTAGATCATCCATGGTGCTACATCAATACTTTGATAAAAAAGACCGGTTTCTTCTGACTACCTGCCTCAGCTACTACTCTGATGCTGTAACCCGCCTGATGCCACACATATGATGCCAAGTGCTCCTTCTTTCACCCACCTTCGTCAGCGGGTACTGGTATTACCACCCACTGCCCCACTCTGTCACCGGGTCACTTTATGGTACCCTGATGCTGCTGCTGCTACGGCCATCTCCACACTGTGTTACCTTGCCACTCTGTGGTATCCTGCTGCTGCTGCCATCTCCACGCTATGTCGCCTTGCCACTCTGTGGTATCCCCCGGGTGCCGGCTCTCACGAGGGTGCCAGGTCCAGAAGCAATGAGCGCTTCCATCAATACAGATGGTAGAGCTCATTGCTGCAGTGCTGACGCCCACATACTGCGGCGGGGCACTGGAGCGCATAGTTCCCTGCCTCCCACGCCACCAATCACCGCCATAGGCTTCAGGCCTAGAGGTAGATCTGATCTGTCAGAAGGAACGAAAAATGAGATGCACAATGGAGACATACAAATATTCCATTCACGTGTCATCTCTGTTTTAGATCCACTCCAGTTTTTTTGGGCATTAGCAATACTGATGGATTATTGAGCAACTGCTGACCGAGTGAAGGCGGATGCTCCACAGACAAGATCCGTTTTTTGTGGGTTATTGTTCTGATGGATCAGAGGAAGGGAAAATGAATCAGTGACGTCAACACAAATTCACTGCTGACACCATCTCCACTCTGTCCGGTGGTCTCTACTTGTATACTTTATTATCATGTATACTTTACTTCATCTGGATACCAATACCGGACCACAATGCAATTATCTTAGTTGCCATTTCTACTTACCTCATCAATGATCCCCTGACCAAACGTAGAAACGTATCGGGATAAGGGACGAATATACCTTGGAGAAGTACATCTTTACTCACTTGCAGGGCTATACCAGGTGACAGTTGAGGGCTTAGCCACCGAGAAGTTATGTTTTAAAGAAAGGTCATTATTCCTGTGATATACATTCTTATGTGCTTTACGAACCTCATCTAATTTTTCTGTGATATTAGTTTCTACTTGTATACGAGTTTAATAGAACAGGTTCTGTAGACATCTATGTGGAATCAGCTGACGACGGTGTAAAAGGAGTGCGCTTCTTCTTGGCGCTAACATTGACCTGTAAGGCTGAGTTTACACTTGAGTTATTTGGTCAGTGTTGGCCCCGTGACTGCCCTAATAAGTGAAGTGTGCAGTGATTCTAAGAGCGACGCCTGTCATCTGCATGTCAAACGGACTCACAGTATTATCTCACTACCAGACTCCCTCTGTGTGTTACTGCAAGGCACAGTGTTCTACACCTTTATAAAGGCTGGAAACAGCCATTTTATTAATGTAATTTGCCGCGAATATATTCGGATCAAACTGAATTTTTCCCGAAAAATTTGGCAAACCGGCGAATCGAATTTTTTTTAAATTCGCTCATCTCTAATTATAACACTGGATAGCCATGTCTGTATTTTGCATCTGTGTCTGATCCGTGTTTTTTGTAGATTGCACACAGACGGATTCATTTCTAAAGGCCTACAAAGGAAAACAGGCAGCACACAGATTTCATCAATGTCTGCATTCGTATGTCCATTCATCAAATTATAGGACGTGCCCTATTTTTCCCATATATAGTGGACAAGAATAGTCAATTTCTAGTGATTAGAGTGAAAAAAAAAAGTGTACTGCACACAGATGGTATCAGTATTTGGTAGGTCCGTGGTTTGCACACCTCAGTATGAATGCGGTCGTGTGCATAAGCTCTTAGGATATGGCTACACCTTGACTTTTTGTAGCAATTTTGACTAAATTTTAGCAAATGAGCTACTGCTTTATGCCAAAGTAGTAAAGGCGCCTTCACACATGGCAGGTTTTGTTGCAGAAATCAGTTCCATTCATGTGAATGTGGTTGGTTTGGTGATGAGCACATGGATTTCTGTAAGCCTGTTTCAGATAGATGGAACTGATTTTTAGCTGCAGAAATTTCTGCAATGAAATCTGCTGCACGTGAAAGCATCCTAAATTGCAGTAGTCCTTTTATAGCACTTTTGATTCTTTTTGACTATTGATTTGCAGCTGTAGTTCAAAGCACTATATAGATTTGTATGTCATTGTGTGCACTAGATAGTAAAGTATATGAAGAAGGGAGGGGGGAGGAATGAGCAGGGGCTGAATGAGACACACACAAAGAAAGACTGCACAGCTACAAAGGTAGGTTATAGCTCAGCACAAGTGCTTCATTTACAACTATACAGGCCAGTATTACTTTGTAATGTCTTCTATTATCCTGGGGCTATGAGTGACTGTGAGGCAGTTAGGAAGAAGATTCTCCTCTACTTTCTGTGTGTGCACTGAATGGTAGCTAGTCTCTGCCCACTATGTCTGAGAGAACTACAAACTAGATATTCAGCAAGTACAGCAGAAAACTGCTACAAAATGCCAGATACAGGTCATATAATAGCTAGAAAAGCTTGGCACTGCTTTAAAATCAATGAAAAAGTTATACAAAAAGTCTAGGTCAAAGATCAGCCACCTCTTGCACTCCAGCTGTTCTGAAACTACAATTTCCAGAATCCTCCTTTTACTTCTGTAGAAGTTACAAGAACAGCCAAATAAGTGTGCATGCTGGGAGTTGTAGTGTCACGGCTGCTGAATAGTGTTGAGCGCGAATATTCGAATAGCTAATTTTAATCGCGAATATCGGCACTTTGAGAATTCGCGATTATTTAGAATAAAGTGCTACATATTCGTAATGACGAATATTCAGTATTTTTTTTTCCATCTGAACACATGATTCCTCCCTGCTTCTTGCTTGTGGGCCAATGACTCATTGGTCCACAAGCAAGAAGCAAGGAGGAATCATGTGTTCACTTCAGATGGAAAAAAATGACAAATATTCTAAAAAAACAAATATATAGCTATACAGTATATTTGTTTTTTAGAATATTTATAATTTTTTTTCCCATCTGAAGTCATGATTCCTTCCTGCTTAAGTTGCTTGTGGACCAATGACTCATTGGCCCACAAGCAAGAAGCAGGGAGGAATAATGTGTTCAGATGGAAAAAATAGACGAATATTCTAAAAATGAATATATAGAGCTATATTCTATAGTGCTATATATTCGCCTTTATTGTGCTAGCAATATTTGCATATTTTGCAATCATTACCTTGCCGATTTTCACATAATAAATAAAGAATATAACGAATATACGAATTTGCGAATATATGACGAATATTCTACAAAATATTTGCGAAATATCACGAATTCGAATATGACCCCTGCTGCTCATCACTACTGCTGAAGTGATGAAGGTTGCTGATCTCTGGTCTAGGCATTGCCACAGCCTAACATCTATGAGAAGTGCTACTCTGTAGATCCAGTTGCTAAATATTGCTGCGATTATAACAACACTTATGGTACCTCATTATAAAGCAGTATTTATTTAAAAAAAAGTTACTTTTATTAAATAAAAATGACAATTTTAAAATGATCCCCAAAAAATTCTACTCCTTTGTAGTGGCGTAGTATCCTTTTAAATTCATCTGGGAAAAACATCTCCTGGTAGCATAGCATTGAAGCTGAGGCTAGCAGTTCCTCTTCCAAGGACTCAAAGTTTTCTCCACCAATGTCCTTGTTTTCCAATTACCATTTAACATGAATTCCTGATTCATGACTTTTAGGAAATAAAAAAAGGGAAATAAATCCGCCCACCAACTGCTAGCGAGAAAACAAATGAGGAAGGCACTAAACAAAAAGAGCATTCGTAAAATATATCATTGATGACCTTTAATTGCCTTTAATGGGTTTTTAATTGGAATACATTGATTGGGTAAATAATGTATCTGAGCTGGCAATCTATAAAGCATATTACCCTTAATAAACACACTAGTTTTAATTACTATCATGCTCATTGATTGCAATGAATTAGGTTTATGTAAAGCTCATGGGGTATCCATAGAATTCTGAGCTTTATTATTTGATTGGTCGTATTATTCCGGGAGATACAATTTGTTACATTTTACACCTTTGGATATTAGCAAGGATCAAGATATCGGAAATGCTTATTCATAAATCAGGGGAAATGAAGGGAACGTATGCATATCATTTTAGCTCCAATATTAAACATAATTCTTTAGAAGAGAAGTTCTGTATTGAACGCGTATGGTCGGCTTTAGTGTCACCAGGAGGTAATGAGGTACAAGCAGTGCAGACGAGCTGCATACAGAGCCTTATCTGTTTGTTACTATCATGCCTTATCCAGGTTTCCAGCAGTGCAATAGAGCTGTCATTGAACTTCAGAAATATGGCACTTATTCTGCTAAAAATCGGCTGCTTCCTTCCCTACACATAATATTTTTCAAAACTGGCTACCTACAGCCAGCACTAGGAGGGCTCCCTGCATAGGAATTTATACAGTTGCCATTGCACTCAGTAGAAGCTGTGTAATCTCTATGCAATGAGCTCCCTCTAGTGGCGGTTGCAGGGAAATGTTGTACATCTATGTCGGAAATGGAATAAGCAGTTGTGTGGTTTGCCTCTTTGGTGGGGAGTATATAGATAGAATATGCTATCAAAGCCTTACCATGGGGAGTGGAGGCTGAAGTCTGTGACCCCCCCACTAGAAAAAAAAGTGGCAGCAGTAATAGAGAAAAGCCAGGAGCTCTTTACCTCCTGCTTGTCTTTAGGCTGCCACATCTGTGGGAGAACAGGGGTAATAAAGCCGGACATGTTGACCACAGAAGTCAAAGTGGATAGCCTGAACAGTCGACTCCTTTTTAGTATCTCATAGCATATTCTTCTCTAATCCAAACATCTCCTGTGACAAACGTATCTGTCCGGGCTCCAGCGGCGAGATCTCCAGCTTCGGCGTGACTGCGCCGGGAGAAACACACTGCTAGGCCACGCCCCATAGTGACACGACAGCGTCTTTAGCAACAGGATGCAAAGCTCTTTCTCGCCAAAGCGGGCGTGTACTGGAGGAGACTAGCAGTGGGCTGATTGCTCAGCTGTTCTATTCCTGTGTGCTGTGTTCTGAGTCATGGATAGTGATGAGCGGCAGGGGCAATATTCAAATTTGAAATATTTCGCAAATTTTTGGGCGAATATTCGTCATATATTCGCAAATTTGAGAATTTGCAATTATTTTCTTAAATTGCAAAAATCGGAAATGTAATATGCGAATATTGCGCGCGCAGTGTTCCTTTTTTATAGTACACTAGCATAAGTGCAATGTACTCCTCTTTAGTCGGTACTGTAGTGCTTATCCAGTATTTGGCTATCAATTTCCTAGCCTGATATAGTGATCTACTTATACCAATACTAATATCCTCTGTGGAATCGACCTGTAACAGTCCTTTATATACCTCAAAGATAATATCCAGAACTATTCGCCAGAAAGGGCCTATGGCAGTGCATTCCCAAAACATGTGGAGTATGTGCGCTTCAGGAATATCACATTTAGGGCAGTTAGACGTGGTACGTATACCCGGCTTATAAAGGAACATGGGTGTCCTGTATACCCTATGTATTAGGTACAGTTGTGAGAGTCTATGCGTCTCACACAGCGATAGCAAGAGGCCCTTAGACAGTACCCCCGACCACTGTGCTTTAGTTAAGGGCCCTACCTCTCGGGACCATTTCTGCCTAACATTCAAAGGAAAACTCCTGAGAGAATGAGAGCAATAGCTTGTAGAATACTGAGATCACTCCCGTGGTTTTCCCCCCCTTTCTAATTTGGTCCGCTATCATAGACGCCTGTATAGTCAAATCCATTGTCTTTCCCTGCACTGCCAAGGCATGACATAGTTGTAAATATTGGTAAAAATATGTTTTGGTGAGGTTAAACTTTTCCTTCAATTGTTCAAAGCTTTTGAAAATCCCATTAGTATAAAGTTGTGATACCGAGCATATTCCATTTTTTTCCCAAGTACCAAAGCCTTCCAACTTAATTGGTTCAGAGAGATTGGGCTTGTTCCAGAGAGGTGTAAGGGCACTGCATCCCAAAATTTTTGTGATATCTTTCCATTTCCATTGCCATACTTTACAGAATAAAGTTATGCTTGGGACATATTCTGGGGGAAGGAACAGAATCTAAAGGGAGCATTACTGATTTGTCCCAATTTATGGTTAGACGTGAGTAAGCACCAAAATCTGCAGTAAGCTTCATTACATATGGTATAGACTGGTCTATTTTGTCCATCAGCTTGCCTATTTGACTACCTCTTGTCTTGTGATTTAGTACTGTACTGTCTGCTTTGTTTTCACTCTGTCTCTGTGTTGTTCTGTTTCTGTGTGTCTTGTACTTTAGCAGAGTAGGGAACGTTGACCAGTTGCAGACTTGCACCTAGGGCTTTCACTGTCACTTGTCTGTGTATTCCTGCCTACTGTGCCTTCATTTTGATGCTTTTTCATCAAAATGAAGGTAAAGCACACACTTCTGGGGCTCCCATTTACCAAACGAAAAAATAAAATAAAAATTTCACTGTAACTGTCTCCAACAAGCCATGAAACACGTTTCTCTACAAAATGGTTTTGTCTCTTTGAAGTGTGATAACAAGAGGCCCGTATGGCACTGTGGCCTAGCCAGGCAGTGAACCGGCTAATCTTTCAAACCTACAGTTCTATTTTCCCTAACTCCCTACATAGCCGAGCAGCCGCTTCCAACAAATACCACCCGGGATGCCTGTTAGAAGTCTGTTCCAATCCTGGGCATAAATGTTCTAGAAAGTCAAAATAACCACATCAAAGCTTTCGGCTCTGTAGAGCAATGCATGCCCTAAACTGACCCGCGTTGTGCCCCTTTGTTGCTGCCGTTCTTGATGTCAGTCCCCGCAAGCCAAAGTGTTGGATGGATTTGTAACAAAACTGGTCTCTCTGGACACCGTCCCAGAACATCATTAAGGCAAAGATTAACATCTCAATTTACGTCTCTTTCCCCGATACAGTGCATGTAAATAAACAAAGAGCTGCAACAAAGATTTATGTAAATATTTAAAACAAACAAATAAAACCAAGGTCGTGTCAAGGACACCGCGAGGAATACACCTCGTATCATAAAGCCCCGAGTACATGCTTTATTATGCCTCAAGTTATTCATATATTCAGCCTCCTGAATGGCGGAGTAATGGAAAACTGCATTTTTTCTTTTTTTCTCACCGACCCTAATGTGACAGGGAGAGACATTAAAAATAATGAAGCGTTTGCTCTAATCGGCATTTTTACTAATGCACAATGTTACCAGGCTAATAATTCTGTAAAGAATGAGCACGGGTCCCATTTACCCCTGGCTAGATCAATTTGCTATGTTTAGGATTTCAGACTGTTCTCCTGTGCGGTGTTGGGTGTACAGAGTTAGCAGAGCTGAGTCTGTCAGGTGCAGCAAAGACTTTGCTGTCAGGTACCACTCATTTTAATATATACCAAATATTTTATCTGTGGGTTGACGCAGGCTGAGGATAAATCCAATAAAGTTTGTGAAAGTAAATATTCAGAATTAAAGGGGTTTTTCGAGATTTTTTTAACTGACAGTATCTGTTCAGTAGGGGTCCTACACCCTAGACCCCCACTGATCAGCTACAGTATGTGAGAAAGCACTGGCTCTTACTTGAACAGAAAGGACCCGCCCCATTCACTTCAATGGGCTTCGTTGCAATTTTACCGCAACAGGGAGCAGGTAAACAATGAAGAGAAGGAAGCGCTTGTACAAGCACTGCTTTCTCTTCAAGCAGCTGATAGGCATCCTCACCGATATGATATTGAGGCTAGGTCATCAATATATAAAAAAAAAAGCATAAAACCTCTTCAAATGGGCATTCCCATCTGGGACACATATGGCACATTGCTAGAATATGCCATAAAAGTTAGATAGGTGCTGGTCCTATCACTGGCACCCACTGCTACCTCAAGAATGGGGCGTCAAAGTGAACAGAGAGCAGCCTTTCACATGCAGCATCCATTCACCGCTATGGGAGCAAAGTGAGCATGCGTAGCAGTGAACGGAGAGTGACCTGTGCAAGTGCAATCAACCCTCTATTCATTACTATGATACGTTCAAAAGTAGCCAATCCAATATTGTGGTCAAGGTGTATGCTGGGGGAGGGCGGAGCAGGAAGTCTGTGAGATGTCACTTCATCCAATAGCTGCAGAACAGGAAGTGATGTCAGCAACGAGAAGTTGCTGCCTCTATGAGTAATCTTTGTAAGGAACAACATCTCCGCATTATAGCCTCCAGTGTCCTGGTACTGCAGCTCAGCTTCATTTAAAGGCTATAAGCACCTTTGGAGGTATTTTCTTAAATCACAGCATTTTACTTAATCATTTATTTTTTTAATTGTTCTTTATTAAAAATGTCCAACAGTTTTTGTACTACAGCCTTCACTTTCTGCTTTATAGTGAATCCATCACTTGATCTCTAGCCCTCATCTCTGAGCTCCTGACAGCTCATAAACACTCATTGTAGCTACATTCTTATCAGTTTCATAATAATATAGCTTAAATGAGTGTTTATGAGCTGCCAGGAGCTCAGAGATAAGGGCTGCAGATTGAGTTGTCAGAGCAGCTTCCTGTAAAACATAAAGCAGTAGTCTGCACTGAATGCCATAGAATAAAAATTTTTTTTTAAAATAAAGACCAATTGAAAAAAAAAGAGTAAAATGCAATAATGAAAAATGGTCCCAAAGGTGTCCATAGCCTTTATGTTGAACTGCAACGCTGGACACAGCTATAAACAAAAGTGGCACTGCTTCTGGCTAAAAACAAGTGTCATATAACCCTAATAAGGGGGTTGTCCCACAAAACGTTATCAAACCAGCACCTGGATCTGAATACTATTTTAACTGCGTTTAATTAAAAATTCTGTATAGCGACTAAGTTATTCAATGAACTCTATCTGTATAGCGCCACCTACTATTACTATTCACTGAGGTGGACGCACATGCTCAGTTCTATCCTTCTGGAGCAGAAAAGAAATGCCCCCTGAGAAAGGACACACTCCCTGAGCTCCCAGCTTGAAATAAATCTAGCAGAGCAATTGGAGCAATGAATGTAGCGATCTCTAGATCCATGCGAGGTACAGGGCTGGTTCTAGCTCTGTTAGAAAGAGATTGTCATGAACATATGAAATCCGTTTTTTTGTTGTTGCAATAATCATTAACCCCTTTAATCAAGATAGTTTGCCTATGTGCCTTTTATGAGCCTTGCAAAAGTATTCACCCCCCTTTATTTATTTTTCGTATTTTGGTGCCTCACAACCTGGCATTAACATGGATTCTTTGAGGATTTGCATCATTTAATTTACACATCATGCCAACAACTTTTAAGATGTTTTTATTTTATTTATTGTGAAGCAAACAAATAGGACAAAATAACAGAAAAAGTCAATGTGCATAACTATTCACCCCCCTAAAGTCAATACTTTGTAGAGCCACCTTTTGCTAAGCTCCAAGTCGCTTTGGATAAGTCTCTATGAGCTTGCCACATCTTTCCACTGGGATTTTTGCCCATTCCTCCTTGCAAAACTGCTCCAGCTCCTTCAAGTTGAATGGTTTGCGCTTGTGAACAGCACAGCAACAGGGGGAGGGGGTGGGGGGGTCCGCCCCGGGTGCCAGGTCTCAGGGGGTGCCAGAGCCTATGAGCAATAAGCGCTTCCATCAATATAGATGGAAGCGTTGATTGCTGGAGCACAGGGAGCTGTGGTCCTGTCACTCAGCACTGAATGCCTCTCCCGCACTAAATGGTGAAGCAGGAAGACTTCTCCCCACTCCACCATTCAGCCTGCAGACACAGATCGTGCTATTGGCATGTGTGGGTGGAGCCTGCAACCCGGTAATCTGCATAAGCTCCACCCACACAGTGCTGCAGAGCGATCTGTGTCTGTATGGGAGAGAGGACTGTGAGTTTTGGGAATGGGACAAGGTGAGTAGGTACTGTGTTTTTTTTTTTATTTAACAAAGGGCATTTCTACCATGGTGGGGGCACAGAGGGTATTTCTACCATGGAGGGGGCACAGAGGGCAAAATTACTACAAAGGGGGAACAGAGGGCATTATTACTACTACAAAGGGGGAACTAAGGGAAATATTACTACAAAGGGGGCACAGAGGGCATTACTGCAACAAAGGGGGAACAGAGGGAATTACTACTACAAAGGGCATTACTACTATGGAGGGGGAACAATGGGCATTACTACTATAAATGGTATACAACGGGCATTATAACTATGAAGTGGGCACAATGGGCATTACTACTGTGAAGGAGGCACAGTAAGTATTATTACTACCAAACACCCTAGGCACGCCACTGCTTCTGGCCCCTCTGCCATAAAGCCTAACTGTATGAAGCATACAGCTTATTGTGGTCCTATGTACAGATACTCCAGTCTCTGCTGTGGAACTCTACAGCTCCTCCAGGGTTACCTTAGGTCTCTGTGCTGCCTCTCTGATTAATGCCCACATTGCCTGGTCCCTGAGTTTTGGCAGACAGCCGTCTCTTGGCAGGTTTTCTGTTGTGCCATGTTCTTTCCATTTGGTTATGATAGATTTTATGGTGCTCCTGGTGATCATCACAGATTTGAATATTTTCTTATAACCTAACCCTGACTTGTACTTCTCAGCAACATTGTCCCTTACTTGTTTGGAGAGTTCCTTGGTCTTCATGGCAGTGTTTGGTTACTGATGCCTCTTGCTTTGGTGTTGCAGCTTCTGGAGCCTTTTGCAGCCTCTGGAGCCTTTTAAAAAAGGTGTGTATATGTAATGACAGATCATGTGACACTTAGATTGCACACAGGTGACATCATTCTGCTAATTATGTGACTTCTGAAGGTAATTGGCTGCACCAGAGCTTTTTATTGGCTTCCTAACAAAGGGGGTAAATACATACGCACAATTTTCTGTTTTCTATTTCTAAACAATAGTTTTATTTATATATTTTTCTCATTTCCCTTCACCAACTTAGACTATTGTGTTCTGATCCATCACATAAAATTCAGGTTAACAAAACATTGAATTTAAGGCTCTAATGTAACAAAATGTGAAAAAAGTCAAGGGGGGGGGGATACTTTTTCAAGGCACTGTATAATAGGCATTCTTTGTAGAAATATTCAGTGAGTGACTCCAGCCCTCCCGAATCTCTCTGTACCATATAACTAGCAGCGGGCACCACTATGGAGAACTGGGCTTTGATTATCATGCTGGTGAGAAGATACCACATGCTAGCTGGCTGATTACCATGCAAGACTGTGATTTAACATGCTAAAGAACCTCATAAGCAATCAGCCCAACCTGTGAGCCGACGGAGAAGGGAAATGTAAGGGCCACTTACTGTAGAAGGTATCATATGTAGATACTTGACAAAGTCCTTAACACCTCATGGATTTAAATAAAACACCATAAATTCACAGATTTTCCAGGGGAATAAAAATACAGCATATCCTTCAATGTCAGGACCCATTGCATGTATCTACAGTGTGTCTTTTATTACAACTCAACCACATTAATTTGAATAAAACAGGACTGCAATATCTGGCATGGCCCTCGGACAAGTGGGGAGCTATTTCAAGGGAATAACGATGATGTTTTATCCTCAACAGTTTCTCATTTTCATAGTTTAGTGCCCTGTGAATGAATGAAGACAGTGGGGATCAGACAGGCGGTATAGCTGTGACCATGGGAGAGACAATTAGGCAGCACTAACTATAGCTACATTAGAGGAAGATAGATAGATAGATAGATTAGATAGATATAGGTGTGAGATGGATGGATAGATAGATAGATAGATAGATATAGGGATGAGATAGATAGATTAGATAGATATAGGTATGAGATGGATAGATAGATAATTAGATAGATTAGATAGATATAGGGATGAGATAGATGGATGGATATATAGAAATACAGCACAGACCAAAAGTTTGGACACACCTTCTCATTCAAAGAGTTTTCTATATTTTCATGACTATGAAGATTGTAGATTCACACTGAAGGCATCAAAACTATGAATTAACACATGTGGAATTATATACATAACAAAAAAGTGTGAAACAACTGAAAATATGTCATATTCTAGGTTCTTCAAAGTAGCCACCTTTTGCTTTGATTACTACTTTGCACACTCTTGGCATTCTCTTGATGAGCTTCAAGAGGTAGTCACCTGAAATGGTCTTCCAACAGTCTTGAAGGAGTTCCCAGAGATGCTTAGCACTTGTTGGCCCTTTTGCCTTCACTCTGCGGTCCAGCTCACCCCACACCATCTCATTTGGGTTCAGGTCCGGTGACTGTGGAGGCCAGGTCATCTGGCGCAGCACCCCATCACTCTCCTTCATGGTCAAATAGCCCTTACACAGCCTGGAGGTGTGTTTGGGGTCATTGTCCAGTTGAAAAATAAATGATGGTCCAACTAAACGCAAACCGGATGGAATAGCATGCCGCTGCAAGATGCTGTGGTAGCCATGCTGGTTCAGTATGCCTTCAATTTTGAATAAATCCCCAACAGTGTCACCAGCAAAGCACCCCCACACCATCACACCTCCTCCTCCATGCTTCCCGGTGGGAACCAGGCATGTAGAGTCCATCCGTTCACCTTTTCTGCGTCGCACAAAGACACGGTGGTTGGAACCAAAGATCTCAAATTTGGACTCATCAGACCAAAGCACAGATTTCCACTGGTCTAATGTCCATTCTCTGTGTTAGATAGATAGATTAGATAGATATAGGTATGAGTTGGATGGATGGATAGATAGATAGATAGATAGATAGATATAGGGATGAGATAGATGGATGGATATATTGATATATATAGGTATGAGATAGATAGATGGATAGATAGATAGATAGATAGATATAGGGATGAGATAGATAGATAGATAGATAGATAGATAGATTTTTTTTTACCGCCATTCAGGGAAAATAGATTCCCTACTAATTTGGATCAAATTCCGCTTCGTTGCGATCAATTTGCTTAACACTACCAATTTACAAACAAAAAAACAGCCAGGGGCAGCAAAAAACATTTAACTCAACATAGAAGAAAAGTAGAAGAAATACCTGCTTTGACATTGTTTTTGTGACCATGGTGTTTTGAGGGAGAGACAATTAGGCAGCACTAACTATAGCTACATTATTTACAGAGGGAGACGGGAAGGCAGAACTATCTATACAGAAAAATATAACATAGATAGATAATTAGTATAAGATGTGTATATTCATACTTTTTTTGATCTTTTTTGGTTGAGTATTTCAAGTTATTGTCAATTTACAACAACAAAAAAACAAACAGCCATGGGGAAAAAAAACATTTAACACAACAGAAAAGTAGAAGAACTAGCTGCTTTGACATTCCGTTAGTGTTTTTGCGCACCGAATACCCAAGGGCCTTAACATTAAAACTCTGTTGCTTGTGATAAGGTCATAGACCAGGAGATAGCTCAGTGTACAAGCTGAATAGAAACACATAAATAATTTTACCCAAAGGTAAAATACATAAACCTGTAGCAAAGTGCTGGACGCGGAGGCACACCTGAGAGGCGGATGGCACCGGTGCTTGACACGTCGTTAGAGCAGCGAGATGATTACTGAGCTTCTCCGCTTCGCCCTTTGACCTCACATCTGAGATTGCTAAAAAGTTATATATGTTCGCTGATTACTGATGGAAAAGTTTGTAAGTCTTAAAAGCCACTTCAGAAACTCATACATAATGGCCTCTATTTGTTCAACCGAGACGAGACGACGGAAGGAACCAAAGACTCGAAAAGGACTTTCAAGGTCATGACGATATATGGTGCACAATTTCCAGGGGGTCACAGCAGCAGAGCAGACTGTGCTTTTTTCTTTTGTCTGTCTCAGATATTGCAAAGAAGTATTTATTTTTTATTTTGTTTTATGAAATGTTTTATCCCGATGTAACCACTGGTAGGATAATGTAATGTACGGGTGTAATGTACTAGTGTAAAACGTAAGAATAAAATACAATAAAATTCCTTTCCTAGTGCAGTTTTTTTTTAAATAACCTTTGTTGACACCGTTCTCTCTTCTGAAAGCTCTGCATAAATAAAAATATCGATGACCTAGGACTAGGAGTACAAAATCGATATCTGACGTCACCCCCCTGTTTAAAGAGGCTTGTGTGCTCCAGTGAGTGCTGCAGCTTTCTTGCCCCCCCCCCCGGAAATGACAGGGATGGGGATAGGGATGCTACCTCGTGAGTATTCATCCAGCCATTTTGTTCATACTGCCAGTGTAGCGTTATACTACCCTACCTCGTGAGATTTCCCTACCTCCTGACTTCCTGTCGCACTGCTAATGACGTGAGGAGACGTTCCTGAGTTTTGATGATCTGCGCATGCGCAAACCGACAGTTTATGGAAAATCTCAGCGGAGTTCAGCTTTACACCGGGACACTGCGCATGCGCAGGAGAGCCTCAGTAGGGAGATCGTCAAAAATCAGGAACGCCTCCTCACGTCATTAGCAGTGCGACGGGAAGTCAGGAGGTAGGGAAATCTCACGAAGTAGGGTAATGTAACGCTACACCGGAATCGGTATCAGTAACTGCTTAGGAGTCCCTGCTCTGTGTCCATATATTGAATTAGTGCTTTGAAGATAAAAGGGGGGTATCCCCAAGCTCTGTTAGTATGCCGAGGGACACCCTTGTGAACTTGCTTTGTTTAACTCTTATTTTTAAAGTGTCACCAAAGTGATTTCAAACCCACCACCATCTGCAATGAAAGCAAAAACCCCAACCACTGGGCAATAGAGCGCAATACTAGTAAATACAAGATATTCTCTGGCTAGTATTATGTATTCATATATAGCAGAAGTGTACTTACATTTTCTTTAAGTCATTGCAGAAAATATGCCACAAAATACAATAAACACAAAACCGTCCACTACAGAAGGTGAACAATTAAAGTAATGGAAGCGCCTTCTCCATAAAATTACAGAAACGAATGTCACTTGACATGTCACCTCCAAAATACCATCCTTGTGCCATCCTCATTTTTTGTGGACACATTGACTTCAGTAGATCCAAGGATCACATTTTACGGGCCAGAATAGGATATGTTCTATAATTTGTGGAACAGACATAGGGATGAGGACTGCAAAATGGATATGGTCTTATAGTCAGTGCAGCCCATCAGGTGACGTTCATGGAGACGGCGCTTCAATTATTTTAATTAGGGCTGTTTCACACGAGCGGATGCCGTGCGTGACATCCGCTCCATGAATGACACCCAAGACCCGATGCAGACTGCAGAGGCACGGAGCATTAACATGACTGATAACGCTCCATGCCTCTCTGTGATCTCTTTACTACGAAATCACGGTGACAACTTTATCTCACTGTGATTTCGTAGTAAAGAGGTCACAGAGAGGCACGGAGCATTATCAGTCATGTTACTGCTCCGTGCCTCTGCAGTCTGCATCGGGTCTTGGCTGTCATTCACGGAGCGGATGTCACGCACGGCATCCGCTCGTGTGAAACAGCCCTTAGTCTACTTCGATAATGGAAGGCTTTGTGTTTATTGTTATTTATTTTGTGTCCTAATGTTTTTTGCACTTATAAAATGACTACTACTGGGGTTTTTAGCAAGAGAATATCCAATATTAGTAGAATTGAACCTTGTAACTTAGTGGTTAAGATTTTTGCCTTCAATTCAGATGGTGGTGGGTTCGAAACTCGGAAGAGACAATTAAAATATAGTGATTAAATAAAAGTTGAATACATAGGGTGTCCTCAACAGGGAAAGATTAGAGTTTTTTTTAAAGGTGCAAAACTTAAAATATAATCAAATAACACCCAGTTTAAGCCACACTGCATAACCCCCCCCCCCCCCTTTTTTACACGTTTAAACTTGAACGGTATTTTGTGTTGGGAAAGGTGGCAACTCTAGACATAGACTGGGTAAGTATGATCACCACAGTGTGTTGGCCACCCTGGGGGGCGACCTTATTAACCCCATTAAGCAGCTCTTGGGTGTCCTTTTTTGCTAGCTGACTTGGACTTACTCTGGTCTCAGTCCAGTGATTGTGCCATTACCACTCTGCATCCCGCTACTGTCTTCTATGGTCTAACACAGCGTCATCTTATGCATTTATTTCAGTCCACTACAATGTGCATTGTTATTTCTATGCAATTGTTATTGTTCATGTAATGTACCTGGTTCACCAGAAGGTAGCAGCAAGCATGGAAGAGCTACATTTATAGAGAATGGAAGCTTCTTTCCATTCCTGGTTAGTTAAATGTCCGTTCTGCTTACCCCTCCTAGGGGTTAGGTGTGCAGCAGGTGCACGTCCCTGTTGGACGAGCCCTGTCTAAGCCAGCTAGAGCACCTTCAGCTCTGCTGGATATAGAGGCCACAGCTTGGAGCTTCATTTACATATATGACATACAGACTGACGAAGGGATTTTATATGAATTTCGTTGTGGAATCCATGCCAAATCTGTCTCAAATATAAAACAAAATTAAAAAATCTTCCACCGATATGCTGCGAGAAAGCGTCTAAGGCCAAGACCTCTATAATATATCATGCATTTTTCTTAACAATTTCCTATGGTAAAAACCCAGGGTGGGTCCCTAGCAGTTTATAGGCTACAAACCTATAAAACACTGATTTGCAAAACAGTTGTGTGGATGGCCCCACTACTACTGTATGGTATGTTGCACCGCTGCATCCCCACAACAGTCATGAAGCTGCAGTTCTGTCCGTATTTTAATGCACCTGTGTTTCTGTTGAATGACAGCAAGCAGAGATCTTGGAAATCAAGAAGAATTGATCCATAAAGCATATTGCAAAACTGTCTATATTGGAATTTTCTATTGGAATAACCTTCATTTTCTAAGGCTAATATACCTGACTATCTGCCTGTATATCTCATTGAAACAGCAATTACTTTCCCTGAATATTAAACAGAAAATATCTACACGCCAGACAATAGTTTTATATATATATTTTTTTTATGTTCAAAGCAGAGCCGTGTCATTTTAGCATGTGCTCCCTTCTGCACAGCGCAGAGCTCGGTGGTATGGATCCCAGATGTACATGAAATAAAATCAATCCATCGCCCTGATTGTGAGCTCCAACAGCCTGCCAGTGAAGCCTTTCATTTGTAAGAGAGACAGTAGACAAAACAATGAGACAAGGTTAAGGAGAAGCTGGAAGGAGAGCATATAGCAAATGAATAAGTAATGCTTAAATGTCCAAGTCTGATTCACTTGGCAGAGATGTATGAATTGGAAATCTATCCTTCACACCAAGTCAGAGACGTAAGGAGGTACTGCATGGGAGGCTTCCAGTAGGAAACTTTGGGGCAGAATTATTAATCCTGCCTTATATGTAGGGAGTAATGTATCTAGTGTCAGACTGGGGTGCCTAGGGCCCACCAGTGGAAATCATTCTAGGGGCCCACCCTACAGCTGCCAAAAATAAATGAGCATGGGCTCATGCACATGAATATTTGCAGTTTAGCACACAATACAGTGTGCAAAACAGAACGGTATTGTGCACTGCTCTATAGCTATTGTTTCTCATTAAGCAGCTCACACCATTGGGACCCGCACCTAGATTGAGAACGGAGCCCTGAAAGTGGTGGAGGGCGCACTGCGCATAGGCAGCCGCCCTCCATTTATTTTCTATGGGGCCGCCACAAACAGCCATGCGTTGGGCCCATTGAAATGAATGGGAGCGGTGGCCGATCATGAGCAGTGCACTCCCATTCAATTCTATGGGGAGACCACTTGGTGGTGGCCAGACCAGAGTCCTCCAGCAAACACCTTGCAGGGCTCCGTTACTGATATAGGTGGGACCCACATCTATAACACAAGCCATATGCCCCCATTGTCTGAGATAAGACAATCCCTTTAAGCTTTACACAGTGAAAACATTTATGAAAAGAAAATATCTTTTTGTGTTACCATTTTCTTGTAATACGATTTTTAGATTGCTTGACATTAGACTTTGTTTTGGCACTGTTTTTATTTAGTTTTTTTATGGCATTCACCTGAGGGCATAAAGCGCGTCATATTTTTATAGAGCAGGTTGTTACAGACGCAGCGATACCTAATACTGTATATGTCTGGTTTTCTTTTTTTCTGTTATTTATAATTTTATATGACTTTATTATGGGAAAGCTGCGTTATTTTTATTTTTTTTACTTGAAATCTAGGTATCCTACAGGTTAATACCACAAAAAAAAACTAAAGCATATAATAATGAGGGGTCAATCTGTACTATATTGATACCGTATGTTGGAGTGTGTATCACTTTTTTAGCAATATTTATAAAAAAAATTGTAGCATGCAATCATAATTGTGATCTAAAATTACAGCATGTTGCAGAAAAACTACCACTCCCAGCAGGTCCTGAAGATTTGCATTTCACAGGGCATGCTAGCAGTTGTAATTTCCAGAGGGGAATGCAGTAAAATGTGAAATTATAATTTTATTAAACTATAGATTTACCTATATTTTTTATATTGTCTTGGGGGACTAGCGGCAGCTTGTGATCTATACCACTGAGTCACAGACAGCTTCTGTTTCATGGGAGACACAGCAACACCACCAGCAC
Organism: Bufo gargarizans; assembly: GCF_014858855.1. Taxonomy (NCBI): domain Eukaryota; kingdom Metazoa; phylum Chordata; class Amphibia; order Anura; family Bufonidae; genus Bufo; species Bufo gargarizans. The sequence continues at coordinate 30,273,040 of NC_058086.1, forward strand.
GTCTGCACACTCAGGAGCAAAGTAAAAGCATGCCGCCACGCTCTGCAGACCCCAGAATATGGGTGGGCTGCAGGGCTCTGTGAGGACTCAGCGTGCGTGCAGCGCAGGGAGTGAGAAGGAAGCGCAGGCACCACACCACAAGTATCAAGAAGCGGGGCCTGCCACTCACTGAAAGATGGCAGCACCACTATCGTTGCAGGGCAAGTTAAGTGGCGAGATGATCGTGACAGTCAAGATCATCTCACCACCCTCTGTATGTCTGTGTAGCTTTGCTATTCCTATTGAAGCGGCAGGCAGCGGCGCTTGCCAGCAGAAAGCTGGGGCTGCCTGCCGCTGCTGATTAATATGATATGTAGACTGTAACTAGGCAGGGGCCCACCAAGGATTTCCCCGGCTCCCCGGTGGGCCAGTCCCAGACTGAATGTATCAAGTCTGCTCCCAAAAAAGTGGAGTGATTTTGTCTATTATGTGCATCAGGTTTTGCACCATTTTTTGGTTGTTTTTTATTTTTTCCCACCAGTTTGAATTAACTAAGGGCCGGCTGGATGTTTTGTGGACGGAGCAATATTTTTAGCCAGATTTATCGTTGCAACTTTTTGCAAACAGTTGCAAGCGTACTCTAGTCCACTGTAGAAATGGCCTTGCGGTTCACCCGGCAGTCGTTTCACGTCAAACTTTGCGCTTTCGCGATTCGCCTAACATGCGAACATATGGCGATGTCCGCTGGCGCCATATTCTTTTGCATTGTGCCGAACTTTGACCCCTGACACATCCATCAGGTGGGAAAGGACAGCCAATTGAGACATTTCAGCTCATGGAAACGCCCCCACCCTATCACAGAACCCAATTTGGCAGCCATTTTACATTCTGTGTTTTGCCAGTGTAGGTAGAGGTTGCTTTGTGGAGCAGGGACAGGCTGTTAGGGACACCAAACGCTAGCTAATAGGGCCACAAAAGTCCTTTAAAGGACTGTTATAGGAGTGCTATCAATAGGTGTGATATACTGAGGGGTGTGATATACCTATAATATACTTTCTAACATAGAAAGTATATTATAGTGCATTTGTATTGTGCAGCAGTTGTGTGCGGTTCTGGTGCGATAACGCAGCTATATAGAGGGACAAGCGCTATTGGAACAAATAATTGCAACGGGTGTGATATACCTGTTGCCCCAAAAAAACTGATTGAGGGGTGTGATATACATTCTTCCATAAAATATTGATTGAGGGCTGCAATATATCTGTTGCCCCCAAATAAACAGGGTGGTATGATATACCTGTTGCGGCAAAAAAAATAAAAAATTTGAGGGGTATGATGTACCTGCTTCCACAAAATACTGATTAAGGGGTCCGATATACCTGCTTCCACCAAAAATTTATTAAGGCCTGCGATATACCTACTTCCACAAAATACTGATTGAGGGGATTGATATACCTGCTTCCACAAAATACTGATTGAGGGATGCAATATACCTGCTTCCACAAAACACTGATTAAGGGGATTGATATACCTGCTTCCACCAAATATTGATTGAGGCCTGCAAGATACCTGCTTCCACAAAATACTTATTGAGGGCTAAGATATACCTGCTTCCACAAAATATTGATTGAGGGCTGCAATAAACCTGCTTCCACAAAATACCGATTAAGGGGATTGATATACCTGCCTCCACCAAATATTGATTGAGGCCTGCAAGATACCTGCTTCCGCAAATACTGATTAAGGGGTTCAATATACCTGTTTCCACCAAATATTAATTGAGGCCTGCGATATACCTACTTCCACAAAATACTGATTGAGGGGATTGATATACCTGCTTCCACAAAATACTGATTGAGGGCTGCGATATATCTGCTTCCACAAAACACTGATTAAGGGGATTGATATACCTGCTTCCACCAAATATTGATTGAGACCTGCAAGATGCCTGCTTCCACAAAATACTTATTGAGGGCTAAGATATACCTGCTTCCACAAAATATTGATTGAGGCCTGCGATATACCTGCTTCCACAAAATACTGATTAATGGGTTTTATATACCTGTTTCCACTAAATATTGATTGAGGCCTGCAATATAACTGCTTCCACAAAATACTGTTTAAGGGGTTTAATATACCTGCTTCCACAAAATACTGATTGAGGGCTGCGATATACCTGCTTCCACAAATACTTCTCTTCTCTAGGGACTTAGGCACAGGGTGATTTTGTAAATGACAGGCAGTGGAAGAGGCAAGCCATTGTGCAGGGGTGGTATGGGTCGGGCAGGTGCACCAGGCCGGAGCCTAATTGGAAAGTTGGAGAAAGCGCGTGCGATTCTCAGACCTTACCAATGTGCAGCCATTCTTGACATCGGATGACGAAGAGGAGGTAGTAATGTACCTACAGTACCCAGATCAGCCCAAGAAGGGAGGTCCCCGCTGTTGCTGCCTACTCAGAGATCTCTAATGTCAGTATTGGTGAAGGTGACGATGATGACGTGTCGATGGACGTCACTTGGGTGCCCACAAGAGAGGTAGAGGAGATGAGTTCAGAGGGAGAGACAGAGCAACAGAGAGGAAGAAGAAGAATAAGCAGGCAGAGCTCGCAGGGCACAGGAGGCAAAAAGCAGACTGCAAATCTATCTGGAGTGAGTCTTTCACCATGCATGGTCATATCTTGCACTGCCAGGACGCCGGCACATGGCTCCTTGGTGTGCGCTTTTTTAAAAGTGTCAGCTGCTAACAATAGTGTTGCCATCTGCAGCCTGTGCTGTCAACACATAAGTCGCGGTAAGCCCAACACTCACCTAGGGATGACCGCCTTAAGAAGGCACCTGGCCTCCCTTCACTGAGCCCAGTGGGAGCAACGCCGTCAGAACCCACAAAGCCACACTCCCGACGCTCTATTTCCTGCCTCTTCTCCTTCTCCTCTCTCCTCCCACTTGTCCTCCAATCCTACTTCCACCGTGCCGTTGTCGCGTTCATCTGGCTGAAGGCAGGCTTCTGTGGCCCAAATGTTCGAGCGTAAAAAATTGATGACGCTGGATAACCCTCTTGCCCAACGGCTGACCGCTGGCTTGTCGGAACTGCTAGCCCGCCAACTACTGCCATATAAAATGGTGGACTCGGAGGCCTTTAGAAAATTTGTGGCCATTGGCAATGGAAGGTCCCCTGGAAGGAAATATTTCTCCCAGAAGGGCATTCCAGAGCTATTAGGCCACGTCCAGTGGTAAGTGAATATATCTCTGGCACACAGTGTTGGTGCCAAGATACATCTGACCACAGACACGTGGTCTAGCAAACACAGGAAGGGAAGGTACATAACTTTTACTGCCCACTGGGTGAACCTTCTGACAGCCGTCAAGCATGTAACCCATGGCTCCCGTGTGGATTTGGTGTTACAGCCACGGATTGCATGCAGGCCTGCCCCTTCTTCTCCTCCTCTTACTCCATCATTCGTCTCCTCCTCTTCCACTGCTACCGCCTCTTCCGCTGCGCCCCCCAAGCTCCCCAGAACCTATTCGACGTGCCAGGTGAGACATTGCCATGCTGTGCTGCGGCTGTTGTGCCTGGAAGCCAAGAGCCACACCTGTCCTGCATTGCTTTCAGCTCTGTAGTCACAGGCCAATCAGTGGCAAACCCCGCTCAACTTGACAGTTGGTAAAGTGGTGTGCAACAACAGTGCCAATCTTTTGAGCGCACTGAAACAGGGCAAAATGACACACGTGCCGTGCATGGCACGCGTCCTTGTGCAGCGAATCGTTGTCAAATGGGTTTGAGATGTCTTGCGGCTGGAGAGAAAATCTTGAACGGCCATGGCTCGCCTTGCTGACGTTCACCGGCGACACCACCTGCCCGTCAGACAAGATGAGGAAGTTGCAACGCTGGATGAATTCCCAGGGGGGCTACTCCATCTAAGACAAGTCAACAGGAGTCTGAAGAGTAGTCAGAGGAGGATGGTGCCGCGGCGGAGAAGAAGCAATAAAAGCAGGCTTTAAGGGGGACTTTAAACTTTTCTTGGATCCCTGGTGTTGTCCGTAGCTGGGGGGAGGAGACTGAGGACGACATTCTCCTGGGCGTTGAACAAGAGCCAGGGCGCTCCACTGCTTCCTATTTAGTCTAAATAATGACCTTCATGCTCCAGTGTTTGAAGAGAGACCCCTGTATAAAAAGCATAAAGGGCAAGAACCAGTACTGGGTGGCAAGGCACTTAGACCCCCAGTACAAACACAAAATGGCGGACATGTTACCAGCATCACAGAGGGCAGCATTTCCAGGCCTTACTGTGAGAGATGCTGCATTCTGCTGTTGCGGGCGCTGGCAGTGGAATTTCTACCCACAGTGAAACAGGTGTGGGTACCAATCCTACCACGCATGCAAGAAGAGGACGGTTTGAGATGTATTGGTCACTTCGAAAATTAGATCATTCTTGCAGCCAACCCATCGACAGCCGCCCTTTGGTTCCAGCCTCAGGGAACACCTAAACCAACAGGTGTCCAACTACATCAGGTTAACGGCCGATGTGTACGCTCTGAGAATCGAGGAACCCCAGGACTACTGGGTGTGCAGGCTTGACCTGTGACAAGAGATGGCACAATTTTTCATGGAACTCTTGGGCTGCCCCTCATCGAGTGTCCTGTCCAAAAGGAAGTTCAGCGCAGCAGGAGGGATCGTGACCGATAAGCGCACTTGCCTAGCTCACGACAATGTGGACTATCTCACATTTCTAAAAATGAATGAATACAACACCTGTGACGACCACGTGTAATTGAATTTCCTCATGGCAGCCCACACATATTCGCCGCAGCACGAACAAAGAATGGTCCTTGTCTTATGTATATACAGCAGCATAAAAGGCCTTTTCTGTCAAGTGAATGCCTAATTTTTGGGGCCTCTACTCCAGTGGCCTACAGTAAAAAAAAAAAACGGTGACCGCCTAATGTACCTCCAGCCATCTAATCACAAGTTCTTTTCTGTTAGGTGAATGCCTACTTTTTGGGGCCTGTTCTGGCCGACAGTAAATTTTTTAGCCAGTGACTGCCTAATGTACCTCCAGCCACATAATCATAAGTTCTTTTCTGTCAGGTAAATGGCTAATTTTTGGGGCCCGTACTTCCGTGGGCTAAAATAACATTTTTCTTTGATCCAGCAGAGCACATTTTTGAGAGTTTCCCTTTAAGATGCATAAAAATGGCCCCTGATTAAAATACATATTTTTTGTGGGAATTTTTGCCAATGATCCTCCTCTGGTATGTCACTGTCCATGTTGTGGGATTATTTGTGCACTTCTAGTAAGTATTTGGTGGCTGCAAATATGACCTGAAGGTTTTTCAGGTTCGCCTGCCATTAAAGTCAATGGGGCCCGCCGCGAACGCGCAGTTTGGGAACATTTGAATTTGCATTTGCATTTGCAAACCGTCCCGGACGATGTTCGTCCATCACTAGTTCCCTGGTGACACACAAAGTTAAGCTAGTTTTTCCTTTACACCAGTTTTGATAAATGTCACCCACTGGCTTTAAACCAAGCAAATAATAAAAAATAAAAAACAGCGAGTTTCAGATTGATACATTACCCTCTTAGACAGTGTAAACTTAGATTGTAGAATGTAAAGATGCGCTAAATGCATCACAGGGTCAGGCTGGATGATAAATTTGGTGCATTAGGGTACTTTCACATAAGCGGCAGGGGAGTCGAGCAGGCTTTTCCGGCGGGTAAACAGCCTGTCAGATCCATCCTGCCGCTAGTTCACGTGTGCCCCCGGACTGCCGCTCTGGCCCTATTGACTATAATGGGGCGGGGCGGAGTTACGGCGGCAGCGCACGGTGAGAGGCAGCCGGACTAAAAGTACGACATGCAGTACTTTTGGTCCGGCTGCCTCTCGCCATGCGCTGCCGCCAGAACTCCTTCCCCGCCCCTATTATAGTCAATGGGGACGGCAGTCCGGGGGCACACATGAACTAGCGGCATCATGGATCCGACAGGCTGTTCACCCGCTGGAACAGCCTGCCGGATTCCCCTGCCTCTAGTGTGAAACTAGCCTTACTAGAAACTTTTGGCTAACTTTAAATCACCTATTGCATGGGTGTAACTATAGCCATAGCAGTCCTAGCATTTGCTGTGAGGACCAGAGGTTGGGGGGACCCAATGAGGTGCAAGAACATTGCACCTTTTTGTAGGGAAAAACAATATTGTGGCTTTTCTCTTGTTGCAAAAAGTCTATAAAACAATAAAAATGGTGCATGGCATGCACTCCAGAATTCTGGTTCATTTTGATTAGTAAATATTCCCTAATATATGGAAAAATGAGTGAAGCTCAGAGGTGGAGCCAAAGGGGGCAGCAGTCATGCAGCGGGCCCCTGAGGAGCCAGATAGGAGGATGAGAGTGGCAGTAGCTCTAACTGTGACAGTTAGTCACAGTGGCTTTCTTCACACTGTTGTTCCCCAGGACCATGCAATGAAAGGAAGGTGTACCTTTTCTTCCTCCAGGGCACACCCTGGTTCTGGGACTACTGCATGATGGTAGTATGGGTGCCTGTGATGTTAAGTGTTTATAGGGCTGCAAGGCAGGGTGTGTAGAAGAATAAATGTCTCTCTTTACTCAAGTGCAAAATGGGAGTTGTAGCACATCCAGTGTTAGCAGATACAGTACCAACTGTACACAGTGCACATAGCAATGTATGGATTTTCAGCAAAGATGGGAGTTATGGCCCTCTTTCCTCTCTATCTTGCAATAGTCTCTCTAAGTGGAATCTATGGCTGGTAACAGTACCTTGGAAATACCGGCTGTAACAGTGTCCCTCACTACAACAAAGTCTGAATGGCTGTAGTAGCAAATTACCTTACTATCTCCAATATTCGACCAAGCAGATTCCAAGTACAACACATTAAATAACAATCCATTTGTGCAGCCAGCCAGTAGCAGAGGGGCAACACGTGAGGTGCACGGTGGACCGATGAGGGGCCAAATAATAACACACAGTTCATCAGTTTACTCACGGTTAGCAGAAAGCCTCCCGGGGCCGGCAGCACAGTGTTGAGGTGGACAGCACGAAATCCTCCGGGGCACGCTCTGTGGTAGGAAGCATCAGCCAAGATGGTGGTTGAGGTGCCCTTGATGTTAGGGGTGCTTAGGGTGCTTGTTGTGGCTGAGTCCCTTGATGGTAATTGTCGTGACGCCAGTACCGTTAATGGTGGTACAACCAATAGTAGTAAGAATGAGGTAGACAGTGGTAAGATACAACTCACAACTTTTACTGATGTTGGTTCCAGTTGCAGTAGGTACATCAATAAAAATGCAGCTTTTGGTTAGCAGTAGAGTTATTCTGAGAATCCACTGTTTATAGGCCTTTGGTTATGGAGTACCTTACTTCAGTTGGTATGCTCAGTCCTATACCTTGTCCTTTCCCTCCAAGCTGAATATTGGGACAGGTAGCTAGTCTGTTTCCCAGAATTATGGTGTGGCGGCCAGAAGCCCTAAAGTCCTCCACCATGCGCAAAGGTGTCTGTGGCCCTAAATAACGGCTATTATCACCGATGAACCTTTCTGATGCTTGGGTCTGTTCCAGGGAGGCAAACTCTCTCCTACTGGTCAGGGATGCAAGTATATAGTCCGGCCACAGAAGGAAAACGCTCTTCTGCGCCTCACACCTTGTTACTACCTCATAGCAAAGTTGGCTCCACTCACTAATCTGTGGTGTGAAGTCTTCACTCTGCATTATCTCTCCCACTAATCTAATCTCCACTCACACTCTGACTAACTAGGCCTGACCTAGGTTTTATCCCCATCTAGTGGTGGGATGTATAAATTACACCTAATCTGCCTGGTAACAGGGGTTTTGCAGATAAGTTACTACAAAATGTCATAACATAGCATAATACAATTCTTAGGGAAAAAAGTGCTTTTAAGCAGTGCCCACACACATGTAGTGGGACGCTGCACTTGCAGAGACCCTTTGCTCTATGTACTGTGCGAACACCCATTCTATTGGGCCTGAGGAATCCAATAAGCACCTCTGCCCCCATAAGAACCCAACACACACACACACACACACACAGAAATCCCACAGAGTACTATAGGTGGATGCACTACAGATTTGGCATTGGAGCCCACCTCTGGTTATGCCCAGTAAGTGTCTACATGGCTAGCAGAATCTTATCTTATAATTTGGTACAGTATTTGTCTGGCTGCAGTGATCACATCCTGCTGCGTTGGAATGTCATTGCTGGACCAGGAAACGGAGAGTGTTGTGGGACCAGGCAGCATCAGTATGGGATTGGTTTAAAGAGGTTTTCAAGCTGGGAAACCCCTTTAATGATATACCTGTTCACCCTATATTTAAGGGTGGGCTAAAAATCATACAGTGTCCATTACAATAAAAGTTCATTATTCCTTTAATGCCTGAGAATACATTTTGTTACCTTTTGAAACTTAAAGAGCACCTCTTATGTCTCCTGACATGTTTGTTTTAGTAATTACTTGCATTCTCCGTGTAATAAAAATTCTGGGGCATCTATTCTTATGGCCGTGTGTTGTGCCGTTCCTTTATTACTCCTGCTAGAAGTTATGACTGAATTACTAACAGTTTGCAATAAAGATCCTCCCGGGTGTTACCAGTTGGGGTGTGTTCCTTTCTCAAGAACTGATTGGATAGCGTCAGACTGTGCAGGGACCTCCCTCAACAGGTAACACCCAGCTGGACCTTCATTGCAAACTGCTGCCCCAATTTATTTATAAACTTCTAGCAGGAATGATAAAGGAATGGCACATCATACAGTCATAAAAAGCATGTATCTAGAACGGGGAAGGAAGAAAAGTGTCACTCAGACCTCTATAACTATACATGGTTTACTTAAGCTGTGGTCCCCTAATGCTTTTGGACCCTCAGACAGTACCAGCCCTGCCTGTATCCATAACCTGCCTAATGATCCCTGTTGATCAAGCATCTTTTGGTCCTGATAAAATGATTTCTTGGCCGTCACTGTCTGGATAGGAAATAAGGAAAGGGTTAATCCGCTCTCTTTTTGTTCATCTCCTCAGTCTTTGTTTGACCAACGAGAAACTGGCCAGCGTGTGACCGTAATTTACATTTCATATGAGAAAATGTGATGCATTTTTTATATATTTTGCTTATTTCATGGTGACTAATTGCCAATTACTATGGTAATGCTATAATTCAATGCGTGTGAGGTCTAGGAGTGAAAAATGATAGGTAACTTCTCCGCTCTCATTTCTATGGCAACAAAAGTTTATTGTCATTAAATAGCAGTTCCAATATATAGAGGCAGGACCCAGTAATTATAGATTTATATGGCCGTAAACATAAATAAGAGCGTCGCATTCATCCAGAGGTCTTCTCCTGTTTATTTCCACCGGGCCAGGCTGCTAGACGTGGTGACAGCATCTAATCAGACAAAATGTTTACTATAAAAATAAAAGATGGGATATGAATCTCCACAAACACAGGAGATGCTCCGTAGAACACTCTTTATGGTAGCCATGAACCATGGTCTTCCAGCTCCAAGACACCACTTAACTGGCAAATGAAAAAATATCACTAGATATATTACAGCAATGTGTCAAGTGACACTCCCAACGTACAGCTTTCATGGTGAGTACCAGATGAAAAATAATGAAAAAAAATATATAAAAATCCATGAAAAAGTCTCGGCCATATTTTGTTTGATAGATGAAAGAGATTATTGAGCCTATTTATAAAAAGCTCCGTGGTTAACTTAAATATTAAAACGTGGCAGAGTGTGTTCTGTCGGATATTAGAATGTTAAATCAAGGCTGATATTGCTGTTCCTGCTGGATTAGAAAATATTATTAAAATGCCGATGGATAAAATTCTGATAATAATGTAAAGGGTGGTAAAAAAAATTAATAATAATAATAAATAATAGTAATAACATCAATATTGACAATACTACTACTAATAATAAGGCTAGATAACAATAATAAAATTGTGACAAATAATAGTAATAATAATAATAACAATAATATTCCTATTTATAATAATAATAATTGTACTAACACTATTAATATTATTATGTGTTCTTGCATAGCAAGACCACATACTATTATCTCACATATATATTCTTATTCTTATTCTTATTATTATAGCCAAATTTGCCACCCTAACTCCTCCCACAGTTTTTACACTACATAGACAAAAATTTACCAAAACGTGCAGATTGTGCCCGATCGGATTGCTATTACTTTGTGGAGCGATCCCACCCCCGGGGCCCCCGTGGCGGGCCCCGGAAGCCCCCTTTTTTCCCATAGACTTTGACAGGGTACATTTTCAAATCGCTCCCACTCGCCAGGCTTTGAGGCTAAAGTCACCAAACTTGGGTCACTTAGTCATGGGGTCAACCCGAAAATTTTTGTCACATTTTGGGGGACATTAAAAAGTGGGCGGAGCTACAAACAACCAATCAAAATCTCCCCATTGACTTTAATGAGACCTTCAAATTGCTACTTCTCCCACATTTTTAGGAGTACAAATTCCAAACTTTGCAGACTTGGTCGGCACCCACCCGAGTACCTTGCTTTTGCTTTGTTACCCGATCCCACCCTCCGGGCCCCTGGGACAGGGCCCCCAAAATCCACGTTTTTCCCATTGACTTTGACAGGGACGATTTTCAAATCTCTCCCAGTCGCACAGATTTTAAACTAAAGTCACCAAACTTGGGTCACTTAGTCATGGGGTCAACCTGAAAATTTCTGTCACATTTTGGGGGACATTAAAAAGTGGGCGGAGCTACAAACCACCAATCAGATTTTCCCTATTGACTTCAATGAGAAACTTTTAAATTGCTGTCATTCTCACAGTATTTAAGCCAGAATACCCAAACTAGGCACCGTAGGTCATTGGGTGACTGGGGTAAAAAAAAATTAAAAAGTGGGCGGGGTCTACAACGGCCAATCAAATTTCAGCCATTTGTTTAAATGGGAAAAATTCAAACTGCCGCTGCTCTTAGACTGTTAATGGCAGGGTTCCCGAAACTTGGCACAGTTGGTCACTGGAGGACTGTGCCAATGTATATCTCATTTTGGGGATGCTAAAAAGTGGGCGGAGCCACAAACAACCAATCAGATTTTCCCTATTGACTTCTATAAGAAACCTTTAAACAGCTGTCATTCTCACAGCATTTAAGCCACAGCACCCAAACTCGGCAGGGTGGGTCAGTGTGAGACAAAGGTCAAAATTTATAAAAGTGGGCGGAGTCTACACTCCACCCAGTTACTCCGCCCACTCCAGTTGTAAGCTACTGGTGGAGGCAAGAACACATCACACAATTTCCCCAGAAATTGTACCTTTTCTAGTTCTTCTTATTCTTATTATAGCCAAATTTGCCACCCTAACTCCTCCCACAGTTTTTACACTACATAGACAAAAATTTACCAAAACGTGCAGATTGTGCCCGATCGGATTGCTATTACTTTGTGGAGCGATCCCACCCCCGGGGCCCCCGTGGCGGGCCCCGGAAGCCCCCTTTTTTCCCATAGACTTTGACAGGGTAAATTTTCAAATCGCTCCCACTCGCCAGGCTTTGACGCTAAAGTCACCAAACTTGGGTCACTTAGTCATGGAGTCAACCCGAAAACTTTGGGCACATTTCGGGGACCCCAAAAAGTGGGCGGGGCCACACAGAACCAATCAAAATCTCCCCATTGACTTTAATGAGACCTTCAAATTGCTACTTCTCCCACATTTTTAGGAGTACAAATTCCAAACTTTGCAGACTTGGTCGGCACCCACCCAAGTACCTTGCTTTTGCTTTGTTACCCGATCCCACCCTCCGGGCCCCTGGGACAGGGCCCCCAAAATCCACGTTTTTCCCATTGACTTTGACAGGGACAATTTTCAAATCTCTCCCAGTCGCACAGATTTTAAACTAAAGTCACCAAACTTGGGTCACTTAGTCATGGGGTCAACCTGAAAATTTCTGTCACATTTTGGGGACATTAAAAAGTGGGCGGAGCTACAAACCACCAATCAGATTTTCCCTATTGACTTCAATGAGAAACTTTTAAATTGCTGTCATTCTCACAGTATTTAAGCCAGAATACCCAAACTAGGCACCGTAGGTCATTGGGTGACTGGGGTCAAAAAAAATTAAAAAGTGGGCGGGGTCTACAACGGCCAATCAAATTTCAGCCATTTGTTTAAATGGGAAAAATTCAAACTGCCGCTGCTCTTAGACTGTTAATGGCAGGGTTCCCGAAACTTGGCACAGTTGGTCACTGGAGGACTGTGCCAATGTATATCTCATTTTGGGGATGCTAAAAAGTGGGCGGAGCCACAAACAACCAATCAGATTTTCCCTATTGACTTCTATAAGAAACCTTTAAACAGCTGTCATTCTCACAGCACCCAAACTCGGCAGGGTGGGTCAGTGTGAGACAAAGGTCAAAATTTATAAAAGTGGGCGGAGTCTACACTCCACCCAGTTACTCCGCCCACTCCAGTTGTAAGCTACTGGTGGAGGCAAGAACACATCACACAATTTCCCCAGAAATTGTACCTTTTCTAGTTATTATTATTATTATTATTATTATTATTATTAATGAAAAAAATGAAAAAAGTAATATTCCTGGTGAATTATAAAAAAAAAAAAGCATTATTATTATTATTTATTTATTTATTTTCTCACTTCAGTATTTGGTCAGTATTTTGCATCAGTATTTGTAAGCAACGGCCAGGAGTGGAACTTACAGAGAGAAAGTAAAGAAGGAAATATTTGTACCTCTTTCACATTCTGGAACCACTTCTGATTTTGGCTGATAAGGCCTCTTTCACACGAGCGAGTGTTCTGTCCAGATGTGATGGGACAACTGCAGCAAGCCCTTGGGGAGCTGGAACAGAAGAAGGTGGTGGTAGTGGTTCGGGCTGCAGAATGGCTATCACGGCTTTCTTCACACCGTTGCTCCCTAGGGCCAGTACAGTGATAGGAGGGCGCACCTTTTCTTCCCTCGGGGCACTATTTGTTAGGGCTCAGGTATGGATACAAGACAGAGCGTGTAGGTTGTGCAAGGGCTGGCATATGATGTACGAGTCAGTAACCAGGCCGGATTTAACTGAATAAATGTTTCTCTATATTATAGTGCAAAATAGGACTTGTGGTACTTCCAACAGTCTCCGAACACGGTTCCAACAAAGTTCAGTGCAAATGTCCCGCAGATGGTTTTGTATGGATCCGATTAAAGTACTCTTTACTTTCTATGTTCCCAAAGTCTCTTTCTGCAGAAGCCATGGCTGCCAATACCTTTACTACTTTTGCAATAGTGGCTGTAGTTTGGTTTTAAGATATGACTGCCCAGGTTATGTACAGTATTCCCCTCACAGCAGTAAAGTCTGTTAGCTTTAGATACCACAATATCTTTCCTTCTTGAGTACTATAGAAGTGGTGAGGTGCTTCTTTCAGTAGACAATCTTTAAATAAGGTGATTCTTTGTAGCTTTAGTCCAATCCTATGAGGAATGGAGCATATGGAATTGTTCCTTAACTGTGCTAACTCCAAACTAGATCTCCCTAGATCTCCCTAGGGGCAGGTACAGGATCCACACCCAAGCTTCCTTTAGGAGCTGTGCCAGTGTTTAACTCCATCACTTCAATTTATAACCATACAGAGTATACAAAGCATAGAATGACATAACTTACATGATATGAACATATGCTGGGGTACTGCACAATTAAAGCCAAAATATAATTGATTTCTATTCTGTTCAAGTGACGATACAAGTGTGCCTAAACCAGTGATATCTTATTACAGGTGTTCGCTGATGGGTTTTGATCTTAACAGACACTGGCAGGACCCGTCTCCTTGGGCCCACCCAACTCTATATGGAGTGAAGCAGCTGATCCTAGAGATGCACACTAGTCCTGTAAGTTCTACAGCAACTTTTATAGTAGGCATACTGTATATTGTGTTTATATGCAAATGCAACATTCCTGGAGTGTGTTGAAATGTCAAAATGGTGAATCGTACTGAATCAATACATAGTCACCTTCTCAGTCACCACTGGAGATACCATGAAAGCAAAATTACGTTGCTGACTCCCAACAACCCATAATCACCTGAAAGAAGGTACGATGGTTCTCCAGCAAGCACTGTGCCCCCTTCATTGTTCAGAGCTCAGCATTTTTTGGAAACAGTCGTGTCAAGGGTCACTTAGGCTAATTCTGAGACTGAGCTGCCACAAAAAGTGCAATCCCTTCAATCAGTCAAGTCGGACCCCCCACAGATCTGATATTTACGGCCTATCCTAAGGATAGACCATCATTGTCTAATAATCTGAGTCTCATTTCCTTCTGGGATTCGCGTCCTCACATATCCCTTGGTTGAACTTGATGAACTTAGGGTACTTTCACACTAGCGTTGTTAGAAGCTGTGTGCAAACGGATAGCTTTTTTTTTCCAGATCCGTTAGACAGATCCGTTATCATCCAGAATAAAGGATCCGGTATTTAAATTTTTTCAAAGATCAAATTTCCAGAACACTTGGTACTGGACCCGGCATTAATACATCTCTATGGAAATTAATGCCGTATCTGGCAAGTGCGGTATTGTCTGGGATTTTGGCCAGATAAAATACTGCAACATGCTGCAGTATTTTGTCCGGTCAAATACTGTACTAGGGACGGAACGGAAGACATCCTGATACTGAACGGATTGCTTTCCATTCAGAATACATTAGGATAAAACTGATGCATTTTTTTCCGGTATTGAGACCCTTAACCTGATTTCAATACAGGAAAAGAATAACGCTAGTGTGAAAGTACCTTTATGTCTTTTTTCAACCGTAATAACTATGTAACTATTGTCAAAGGCCTGGAAGATCCCCTTTGAAACAAATAGACTGCAATGACAGACATAGCCCATGCATACTGTAGGTTCAGAAATATTTCTGGAAATATAAGACATGTCTTTGTATTGTATTCCTTCCTCATGTAATAACAATTCAGGAGCATCTATTTTTATGACTCTATGTTGTGCCATACCCTTATTATTCCTTCTAGAAGTTCCAGCTGGGTGCTACCACTTGGGAGTGTGTCCCAACACAGTCAAACACTATCCAATTGTTGCTGACAGTGTTAAACTATACAAGAACCCACCCCCAACTGGAAGCACCCATCTGGACCTTCATTACAAATTTCTAGCAATTCATTCGTAACTTCTAGCAGGAACAATAAAGGAATGGAGCATCAAAGGATCATAAGAATAGATGGGAGATACAAGTAGTTACTAAAACAGACATGTCAGAGGTTACAGGTGCTTTATAATAACTTTTTAAGAACTTGTCATTATCTTTCTGCTGGTACCTCTAGTAAATCCAATATTGCTCATACATCTTCATATTCATCAGCTGTAGACTAGTGTTGAGCGAATCGAAGTTCACAAAGTGGACTTTGATCCAAATTTTTAGGTAAAATTCAATACATCGTGAAGCCAAATGTCCTTGTGCTTCATGGTGATGAATAAATTTTCCCTAAAATGGCGGCAAAAAACAAATGATACTCACCTCAACCTTTTGCACGCTAAGAGTCCACCGCGGCCATACTCATTGAAGATCCCGCTTGAAATCTCGTGTTCAATGACGTATGACGTAACCACGCCAGGCAGCATGATGACGTCGCCACATGCAACGGAAGATTTCACGCCGGATCTTCAATCAAGAGGGCCATGACAGACTCTTTGCGATCAAATGGATAAGGTGAGTATTTTTTATAACTTTTTTTTTATTAACCCCTGACAGCCCTCAATGGTCTTCTTAGTTGCCGCGATGAGCAATGAACGTGGCATCTTAGGGGTTTAATGATGGGGGTCAACACAATCGCCGTTCCCTGTCGCTACTCAAAAAGAAATGCGTTTTGTCATGAAGTGATTCGTCATGAAGCAAATTTCTTTGTGAAATTCGGCGAAGCAGCCGAATCAAAGTCGTGTGAGCTTCGCTCGTCTCTACTAAAGACCATTGAAATGTATCTGCAGTCTCCTCCGGCATCAAATGGATGAGTCTGAAATTATAAAATTGGAAATTGTATCAATCCTGGAAGGAACCAAATCCTGAACATTTCTGTTCTGCCTATTAACGCAGTAACTTTTTTAAGCATCTAGAAAAAAAAGAAAGGCTCTTGTTACTTAAATGAAAATCCTTCGAAATATTTAACATACGGAGCCCTCTGGGCATCCGTTTAAGCTTTGTGGGAGACCAGACTAAAGTTTTTTCATGAGTGTTTGAAATAAAGTTCTATTTAAGCTTTTGAAAGGAGATGGATTCTCAGTAATATTCCCAGAGAGCTTGTGTTCAAGACAAGTTAGGTCTTTGAATCATTAACCAGGCACTGATTGATTGAAACATCATATTTCTTTTTGCTGGCTGATTTAAATGATCTACGCAGGGCAGATTCTGTTCTGGTTGAGAGGATTATACCTCTCCGGATTTGAGAAGCTCAGTCCCCAGACATTTCAAACATGTATATTATGGAAAATATTTATTTATTTTCCATTGCATTGGCAGAAAATAATTGCCAATTATTCTAGATATTCAAAAATACTTATAGAAGTTGGCTGGTTCTAGGCTGTTGAGTTGCTCAAGATCAAGCATAGTCTTCAAGTACTAGTAAACTCAGGAGTATAAACATGTCCTAGATGCGTCCATATACAGTTGCAAGAAAAAGTATGTGAACCCTTTGGAATGATATGGATTTCTTCACAAATTGGTCATAAAATGTGATCTGATCTTCATCTAAGTCACAACAATAGACAATCACAGTCTGCTTAAACTAATAACACACAAATAATTAAATGTTACCATGTTTTTATTGAACACACCATGTAAACATTCACAGTGCAGGTGGAAAAAGTATGTGAACCCCTAGACTAATGACATTTCCAAGAGCTAATTGGAGTGAGGTGTCAGCCAACTGGAGTCCAATCAATGAGATGAGATTGGAGGTGTTGGTTACAGCTGCCCTGCCCTATAAAAAACACACACCAGTTCTGGGTTTGCTTTTCACAAGAAGCATTGCCTGATGTGAATGATGCCTCGCACAAAAGAGCTCTCAGAAGACCTACGATTAAGAATTGTTGACTTGCATAAAGCTGGAAAGGGTTATAAAAGTATTTCCAAAAGCCTTGCTGTTCATCAGTCCACTGTAAGACAAATTGTCTATAAATGGAGAAAGTTCAGCACTGCTGCTACTCTCCCTAGGAGTGGCCAGTCCTGTAAAGATGACTGCAAGAGCACAGCGCAGACTGCTCAATGAGGTGAAGAAGAATCCTAGAGTGTCAGCTAAAGACTTACAAAAGTCTCTGGCATATGCTAACATCCCTGTTAGCGAATCTACGATACGTAAAACACTAAACAAGAATGGATTTCATGGGAGGACACCACAGAGGAAGCCACTGCTGTCCAAAAAAACATTGCTGCACTGTTTACAGTTTGCACAAGAACACCTGGATGTTCCACAGCAGTACTGGCAAAATATTCTGTGGACAGATGAAACCAACGTTGAGTTGTTTGGAAAAAACACACAACACTATGTGTGGAGAAAAAGAGGCACAGCACACCAAGATCAAAACCTCATCCCAACTGTGAAGTATGGTGGTGGGGGCATCATGGTTTGGGGCTGCTTTGCTGCGTCAGGGCCTGGACAGATTGCTATCATCGAAGGAAAAATGAATTCCCAAGTTTATCAAGACATTTTGCAGGAGAACTTAAGGCAATCTGTCCACCAGCTGAAGCTCAACAGAAGATGGGTGTTGCAACAGGACAACGACCCAAAGCATAGAAGTAAATCAACAACAGAATGGCTTAAACAGAAGAAAATACACCTTCTGGAGTGGCCCAGTCAGAGTCCTGACCTCAATCCCGATTGAGATGCTGTGGCATGACCTCAAGAAAGCGATTCACACCAGACATCCCAAGAATATTGTTGAACTGAAACAGTTCTGTAAAGAGGAATGGTCAAGAATTACTCCTGACCGTTGTGCACGTCTGATCTGCAACTACAGGAAACGTTTGGTGGAAGTTATTGCTGCCAAAGGAGGTTCAACCAGTTATTAAATTCAAGGGTTCGCATACTTTTTCCACCTGCACTGTGAATGTTTACATGGTGTGTTCAATAATACCATGGTAACATTTAATTATTTGTGTGTTATTAGGTTAAGCAGACTGTGATTGTCTATTGTTGTGACTAGATGAAGATCAGATCACATTTTATGACCAATTTGTGCAGAAATCCATATCATTCCAAAGGGTTCACATACTTTTTCTTGCAACTGTAGTCCCATGGAGCCACGAAATGTTGTGCCATGAATGACCTTGATAATATTGAGCTTTGGTGCACTAGGGTACAGAGCTCAAAGTGTCCTACTGTTTTAGAATATTTCTGACCTGCCAGGCAAAGGTGGGATTCAAATTTTTAACAACAGGTTCCCTACTCAATGGCGGACACGCGGCGTCACAACACGCTACATACACATGCACAATATGCTACACATGTACGATACATATACATGCACCATATATATGGGACACACATACACATAAATACACCATATACATGGTACACATACATAAATACACCATGTATACACTACACACACATACCACTCAACTAAGGAGCTAAATTATCAGCTGGGGACAAAGCAATAGAAGCAATCATCTTCAGCTGCCCTGCTACCACCAGAGCACCGGATCGGGACTCACCCAGTAACGTGGTTAATTTTAACAACCGGATTTGGAGAACTGGAGTGAACTCGGGTTCCTGGACCCACTAATTTCCAGGTAGAACTCCTACATCATTATTAAAGTCTAATAGGCTTTGAATCCAAGAAATAAACCCTAGTGGCAAGTGATTATCATAGCTCAAAAGGCGACCAAATAGGTTTTTTGTTTCTCCTGGACCTTTAGGGCCCACGATGGTATTAGAGCCTGGGCCCAACGGAGGATCCTCTAGTACTCTGGTGGGCCAGCCCAACCCTGAGCATTGGGGAATTAGTTAGGTAAGTATTACTTCTTATATTATTTAACATCATCTGAGCAGTTAAAAAAAAAAAATAATCTGGTTTATTCAGCTGGAAACAAAAGCTTTTTAAATTTTTGGATATTTTCAAAAAATTTGGCCTACAATGAAGCGAAAAGAAATGGCTATACTGCAATGACGGGTGATTCACCTGAAGTGCTAGTGCGTTCTAGGGATTGAAGTACATGACTGGAAATATATTTCGCCATGATTATTGGTGAGAAGACCTTTACGGTGTGAGCGATGATGTCTGATGTAGGGGCTTGGGTGATGGATGTGTTCATAAAGGTCAGGTTAATTCCCAGTTCAGGCCTCTGACCTTTCCCTCTTGCAGTACTGCGGCTGGGACTCACACATTTCATTCAGCCGCACATTGAGTAACAGACAGGAGATGACAAAGATTTACTGTGGAGCGCTTTTGGATGATCCATCATGTTTCTATAGAAGTTCATGGAAGGTTCCACTAGAAAAGAGAACCCATTGTAGCAGGAGATGAGCATGTTAAAGGCACTGTACCCCCAAACCCTGTATTGGCATGCCAACTCTTCGACTTGCTGTACTTGGTATCTTGGTTACAACGGGACCCATTTATGTAAATTTTAATTCTAATGACTCGGAACATAATTTATGGATGGCATTCATGTAGTAGATCTGTGCTAATGACTGGCAATGGGCACATTACTTCTAAACCAAATTACCCGATGTCCACCATACAACATATCGATTAATTAGCGCCAACGAGTATAGTGTAGTAAAATGATACATATATCTAGTCTTCCCGTGGGGTAGCATGGAGTATCCTATGGGTGTCACAACCAGGATAGTAGTCATAGTTGGTACAATAGGTCACAACAACTATGGGTTAAACTCCATTTACAGATTAAAGACATGGAAGCCAAGAGTGAGAAAAGCGATGAAGAACAATGGCAGAAAAGACACAGGAGATCAAAATAATCTTAAGCTTTTCATGTCTAGTTGAAGCAGGGCACCATTTCATGTTTTGCAATTTTTTTTGCTATAGAGCCCGATAATTACTTCTTACACCCCTGTACCATCACTATATACTACATTCTATATATTCTTCCAAAATGAGTGGGGGAAGGGAAGTGACAACTGCTCTGAACTTATTTCTGCCTCAGAAGAAATTTTAACTTTTAAGACCATTCAGTTGTTCACTAAAAATGATCAGATTGATTCTAAAATTCTAACAAAAAATTCTGATTCTAATGGACTTGAGTCAAAGGCCATCTTTATTGTTGATTAAACTCTTACCCACAAAATTTTACCCAAGTCTAATCATTCTATAAACATATGGATCTTTACATATTTAGAGTTTTAATTCTATCATAAAGGGACCCATCGAGTTAAAAATTCATACAATCAACATGTTTCAGAGCAAAATGAGCTGAGCAGATTGATATATTTTTGTCTTAACTGATTTAGTATAAATTTATAATTTAAGTATGAATGTATAATTAAACAATTTAAACTTCTGCTTTTTCTATGCTTAGAGGTCTAGTGGGTGGTCCTATCAATGACTGACAATTATCGCTGAATCCATACTCCTATAGGGGAAGCAGTCCGTCCCCCAGAAACACCACCCACTGGACTTCTAAGCCCAGAGTGAGCAGAAATGTAGGTGGCTCAATTACTAGTTATGCTAAATCTCTTCCCATAGAACTGCTGTATATATCAACCTGCTCTATAAAATGCTATCTGCATACTGGACTGAGTTTTCATTGTGACGGGTTCCTTTTTCATATACACAAGATATGCCATAAATGCCTAAAAAGTGTGGGCCCCACCTCTGGAACCCCTTGCCTATATGAAGAACAGTAGGTCATCTTCTTTTTGCATATACTGCAGTTTCCATAAACTTTAAAGGGGTTGCCCCGCCAAAAATATTCTACAGTTTTCAAACCAGCCCCTTAATCTAAATCCTTTTGTAATTGCATGTAATTAAAAATTTTGCACAGCCACTGAGTTATTAAATAACATGTATCTGTATAGCGCCACCTGCTGCTTGTTGTCTTCTTATTTCTTTGTCCTGCTCACTGAGATGGCCGCACATGCTCAGTTTCATCCTTCAACTGCCTCCTGAGCTTTGATAGGGAGAGCATGGACACGCCTCCTGAACTGTGATAGGGAGAGCATAGACACGCCCCCTTAGCTGCAGCAGAAAGAGCACTCCCCATGAGCTGTCAGCTTGCTATAAATCTAGCCGAGCAATGAATGTGAATATCTGTGGACCCATGTAAGGTACAGGGCTGGTTCTAGCTTTGTTGGAAATAGATTGCCATGAACTATATGATGTCTAATTTTTATTTTTTGCATTAATAATGGAATAGCCACTTTAAAGGGGTTATCCGATTTCTGAAACATCCCCCCCATGTGCTGGGACCCTCACCGGTAATATACTTACGCCGCTCCTGGTCCCTGCACCACCGCTGCTGCATCTCCCTGTACACGGATGAAAAAATCAGCATACCTTGCATCCCCCATGTAATAACAATTCTGGAGCATCTATTCTTATGGCTGTATACTTTGCCATGATTTTATTATTCCTGCTAGTTTTTATGAATGAATTACTAGCAGTTTGCGATGAAGGTCCAGATGGGTGTTATCAGTTGGGGGGGTGTCCCTGCACAGTCTGGCAGCATTGATTGGATAGTGCCAGACTGTGCAGGGAACCACCCCCAACTGGTAACACCCAGCTGGACAATTCTTGCAAACTACTAGTAATTCATTCCTAACTTCTAGAAGGAAGAATATAGGAATGGCACAACATAGAGCCATAAGAATGGATGCTCCAGAATTGTTATTACATGGGGGATGCAAGTAGCTATTAAAACAGACTTGTAAGGAGAGGGGGCAGCTCCTTTTTAAGATCAGAATAGCCTAAGAATACATATGCTTTATTCTGCCCATGAGGAGCAATGCTGTAATAAAAGTTGAAGTAGATGTCAGGAAAGTCCTCGTTCTGTCCCCTATAAAGAAAATCTCAGAGAACTGAGCGTTAATATGTGAAGGATATCATACTATGCATGCACATACTCGGAAGGAGGAAGATTTGCCTTTTAGAAGTTATATTAGAGACATTCCATTAGCCAGGCAGGAGTCTAATTATCAAAAATCACAATTCAGGATCCATTACATACATTGCTATTAACATAAAAATCCATAAATGTGGAATAATCCGTTCAAATGTCACCATTTCGAGAAAACAGTCTAATCCTTTGATGGAACTGGGCTTTCAAGCCTGCAGCGAATAAGTTTCCGTAAGTTTTTTTTATGTAAGTTTGTCCTTTAATGACATGGCAGTTTAGTAAGTTGTCAAATCACAGTCTTCATTAATTTTCTCCCACTGCAGGGAAATGCATCATTTGAAGGTAATGTGGATAACTGCAAAGAACTTATTTGACAGTAAAGGTCACTTAGGAAAGCAATAAACTTGCGAGAGCACAGGCGTTCCTCTATGGGTACGAACGCTCCTCATTGTCTGACTATCAAACCGCCTTCATAGAGGCTCCCTTAAATTCTCTTTTCTACAGCTGCCACCAGAAAATCAGCCCGAACCTTTGGAACATTATGGTTCTAGTGGAAAAATACAAATTGCTAATAAAGTAAGGGCTCGTTCACACGACCATGACGTTTTTTGCGGTCTGTAAATTGCGGATCCGCAAAACACGGATGTCGCCCGTGTGCCTTCCGCAATTTGCTGAATGGAACAGGAGGCTTATTATAGAAATGCCTATTCTTGTCCGTAAAACGGACAAGAATTGGGCAGGATAATTTTTGCGGGGCCACGGAACGGAGCAACACAGTGCTGTCCGAATCTTTTGCAGACCCATTGGAATGAATGGTTCCGTATACGGACCGTATGTGGAATACAGAAAACGGCCCGTATACGGAACGCAAAATACGTTAGTGTGAACGAGCCCTAAGACTGCAAATCTGCAATCTGTTTCTTTTCTGTTTTTATGACATTTTCATCTAGAAACAG
The DNA here is from genome assembly GCF_014858855.1 of Bufo gargarizans. NCBI lineage: Eukaryota > Metazoa > Chordata > Amphibia > Anura > Bufonidae > Bufo > Bufo gargarizans. The sequence goes on from NC_058086.1 coordinate 30,296,056, forward strand.
CACCACACCTGTCCATGGATTACGTCTAGTATTGCAGCTCCGCTCCATTGAAGTGGACGGGGAAAAGTTGCAATACCACATACAACCTGTAGACTGGGATGGCGCTGTTTTTGGAAGAAAATAAAAACAGGCACATTTTTCTAACCTTTTTTTTTTTGGGGGGGGGGGGGGGGGGGCACTAAAACATTGTTAGCCATTCCCAATGAGCTGTGTCACCTGGCACAACTTCACATACAGATGAGCCAGTGTGCTAGATGACGATGAAAGGACTGGAGCACTACTACCCATTCATTTTGCTGACTGCCCACTGTGGACCCCCACTATATTAATAAGCCATCATTTTTTTAAAGCATGGAAACCCCCATTGATCAAATTGACATCAAATTTCAAATCCTCAGCTTTTTCAAGGTCTCTGCGTGTGGTTTTAAAAAAATGTTTTATTATTACATATTAAAAGGCATATGTCAGCAGGATCAACCCTATTAACCACTTCAGCCCCGCTAGGTGAAACCCCCTTCATGACCAGAGCACTTTTTACACTTCGGCACTACACTCCTTTCACCGTTTATCGCTCGGTCATGCAACTTACCACCCAAATGAATGTTACCTCCTTTTCTTCTCACTAATAGAGCTTTCATTTGGTGGTATTTCATTGCTGCTGGCATTTTTACTTTTTTTGTTATTAATCAAAATGTAACGATTTTTTTGCAAAAAAATGACATTTTTCAATTTCAGCTGTAAAATTTTGCAAAAAAAACGACATCCATATATAAATTTTTCGCCAAATTTATTGTTCTACATGTCTTTGATAAAAAAAAAATGTTTGGGCAAAAAAATAAATGGTTTGGGTAAAAGTTATAGCATTTACAAACTATGGTACAAAAATGTGAATTTCCGCTTTTTGAAGCAGCTCTGACTTTCTGAGCACCTGTCATGATTCCTGAGGTTCTACAATGCCCAGACAGTATAACTACCCCACAAATGACCCCATTTCGGAAAGTAGACACCCTAAGGTATTCGCTGATGGGCATAGTGAGTTCATAGAACTTTTTATTTTTTGTCACAAGTTAGCGGAAAATGATGATGATTTTATTTTTTTTATTTTTTCTTACAAAGTCTCATATTCCACTAACTTGCGACAAAAAATAAAAAATTCTAGGAACTCACCATGCCCCTCACAGGAATACCTTGGGGTGTCTTATTTCCAAAATGGGGTCACTTGTGGGGTAGTTATACTGCCCTGGCAATTTAGGGGCCCAAATGTGTGAGAAGAACTTTGCAATCAAAATGTGTACAAAAATGACCAGTGAAATCCAAAAGGTGCACTTTGGAATATGTGCCCCTTTGCCCACCTTGGCAGCAAAAAAGTGTCACACATCTGGTATCGCCGTACTCAGGAGAAGTTGGGGAATGTGTTTTGGGGTGTCATTTTACATATACCCATGCTGGGTGAGAAAAACATCTTGGTCAAATGCCTACTTTGTATAAAAAAATGGGAAAAGTTGTCTTTTGCCAAGATATTTCTCTCACCCAGCATGGTTATATGTAAAATGACACCCCAAAACACATTCCCCAACTTCTCCTGAGTACGGCGATACCAGATGTGTCACACTTTTTTGCTGCCAAGGTGGGCAAAGGGGCACATATTCCAAAGTGCACCTTTCGGATTTTGCAGGCCATTTTTTACACATTTTGATTGCAAGGTACTTCTCACACATTTGGGCCCCTAAATTGCCAGGGCAGTATAACTACGCCACAAGTGACCCCATTTTGGAAAGAAGACACCCCAAGGTATTCCGTGAAGGGCATGGCGAGTTCCTAGAATTTTTTATTTTTTGTCACAAGTTAGCGGAAAATGATGATTTTTTTTTTTCTCTTTTTTCCTTACAAAGTCTCATATTCCACTAACTTGCGACAAAAAATAAAAAATTCTAGGAACTCGCCATGCCCCTCACGGAATACCTTGGGGTGTCTTCTTTCCAAAATGGGGTCACTTGTGGCGTAGTTATACTGCCCTGGCAATTTAGGGGCCCAAATGTGTAAGAAGTACTTTGCAATCAAAATCTGTAAAAAATGACCGGTGAAATCCTAAAGGTGCTCTTTGGAATATGCGCCCCTTTGCCCACCTTGGCATCAAAAAAGTGTCACACATGTGGTATCGCCGTACTCAGGAGAAGTTGGGGAATGTGTTTTGGGGTGTCATTTTACATATACCCATGCTGGGTGAGAGAAATATCTTGGCAAAAGACAACTTTTCCCATTTTTTTATACAAAGTTGGCATTTGACCAAGATATTTTTCTCACCCAGCATGGGTATATGTAAAATGACACCCCAAAACACATTCCCCAACTTCTCCTGAGTACGGCGATACCACATGTGTGACACTTTACTGCAGCCTAGATGCGCAAAGGGGCCCAAATTCTTTTTAGGAGGGCATTTTTAGACATTTGGATCCCAGACTTCTTCTCACACTTTCGGGCCCCTAAAAAGCCAGGGCAGTATAAATACCCCACATGTGACCCCACTTTGGAAAGAAGACACCCCAAGGTATTCAATGAGGGGCATGGCGAGTTCCTAGAATTTTTTTTTTTTTGCATAAGTTAGCGGATATTGATTTTTTTTTTGTTTTTTTCTCACAAAGTCTCACTTTCCGCTAACTTAGGACAAAAATTTCAATCTTTCATGGACTCAATATGCCCCTCACGGAATACCTTGGGGTGTCTTCTTTCCGAAATGGGGTCACATGTGGGGTATTTATACTGCCCTGGCTTTTTAGGGGCCCTAAAGCGTGAGAAGAAGTCTGGAATATAAATGTCTAAAAATGTTTACGCATTTGGATTCCGTGAGGGGTATGGTGCGTCCATGTGAGATTTTATTTTTTGACACAAGTTAGTGGAATATGAGACTTTGTAAGAAAAAACAAAAACAAACAAAAAATTTCCGCTAACTTGTGCCAAAAAAAATGTCTGAATGGAGCCTTACCAGGGGGGGGGGGGGGGGGGGGTCACACCTCCTGTCACTGATCACCCCCCCTGTAAGGCTCCATTCAGACGTCCGCATGTGTTTTGTGGATCCGATCCATGTATCCATGGATCTGTAAAAATCATGCGGACGTCTGAATGGAGCCTTACAGGGGGGGTGATCAGTGACAGGGGGGTGATCACCCTGATCACCCCCTGTCATTGATAACCCCCCTGTAAGGCTCCATTCAGACGTCCGCATGCGTTTTGTGGATCCGATCCATGTATCCATGGATCCGTAAAAAATCATGCGGATGTCTGAATGGAGCCTTACAGGGGGGTGATCAATGACAGGGGGGTGATCAATGACAGGGGGTGATCAGGGAGTGTATATGGGTGATCACCCGCCTGTCATTGATCACCCCCCTGTAAGGCTCCATTCAGACGTCCGTATGCTTTTTGCGGATCCGATCCATGTATCCATGGATCCGTAAAAAATCATGCGGATGTCTGAATGGAGCCTTACAGGGGGGTGATCAATGACAGGGGGGTGATCAATGACAGGGGGTGATCAGGGAGTGTATATGGGTGATCACCCGCCTGTCATTGATCACCCCCCTGTAAGGCTCCATTCAGACGTCCGTATGCTTTTTGCGGATCCGATCCATGTATCCATGGATCCGTAAAAATCATGCGGACGTCTGAATGGAGCCTTACAGGGGGGTGATCAATGACAGGGGGGTGATCAATGACAGGGGGTGATCAATGACAGGGGGTGATCAGGGAGTGTATATGGGTGATCACCCGCCTGTCATTGATCACCCCCCTGTAAGACTCCATTCAGACGTCCGTATGCTTTTTGCGGATCCGATCCATGTATCCGTGGATCCGTAAAAATCATACGGACGTCTGAACGGAGCCTGACAGGGGGGTGATCAATGACAGGGCGGTGATCAATGACAGGGGGGTGATCAGGGAGTTTATATGGGGTGATCATGGGTGATCAGGGGTTTATAAGGGGTTAATAAGTGACGGGGGGGGGGTGTAGTGTAGTGTAGTGTGGTGCGACTGTACTGACCTACCTGAGTCCTCTGGTGGTCGATCCTAACAAAAGGGACCACCAGAGGACCAGGTAGGAGGTATATTAGACGCTGTTATGAAAACAGCGTCTAATATACCTGTTAGGGGTTAAAAAATTCGGATCTCCAGCCTGCCAGCGAGCGATCGCCGCTGGCAGGCTGGAGATCCACTTGCTTACCTTCCGTTCCTGTGAGCGCGCGCGCGTTCACAGGAAATCTCGCGTATATGCGTCCAGGAGGAATAAAGCAACCACCTCCCGGACGCATATATGCGTACAGCGGTCGGGAGGTGGTTAAACCTGTCATAATGCCTGGTAGGGCTGACCTAGCTGATTAGAAAGTAAGTAAGTGTCCCAAACAAAATATAAGTCCCAGGAGACCAGAGAATGTCATATACCGACTTTCACGGAAACCGGAGCATAATTGATTCAGGTACATGCACCCGGCTGTGGTTTCATTTCGTGTCCGTTTTTTGTGATTTTCTGCGGACCCACTGACTTTCAATGGGTCCTTGAAAACTCGGCTAATGCACCGTTTGTCATCCGCGTCCGTGATCCGTGGTTTCAGTCCGTCAAAAAAATATAACCTGTCCTATTTTTTTCACGGAGAACGGTTCGCGGACCCGTTCAAGTCAATGAGTCCGTAAAAAAATGCAGAGGCACACAAGATTGTCAGCCGCATCCGCGTCCTTTTTTTTTCCTATCATTTGCATGGCAAACTTGACTTAGATTATTTTTTTTTACTTTCCTTCATGTCTGGAGATCCTCCAAAAATAAAGGAAGACACACGGAAACAAAAACGGACACGGATCACGGAACAACGGAACCCCTTTTTGCGGTCCGCAAAAAAATACTGTCGTGTGCATGAGGCCTAAAATAAATTTGCACCCAAATCACTTTTTCAAACATTTGGCGAATCAGATCCTGAAATGAATAAAAAAAAAATATATGTTCATTTCTAGTTTTAACCCAAAGAACTTACCTTTAGGGCTCATGCACACGACCATATGTATTTTGCGGTCCGCAAAACACGGATCCGCAAAAAAATACAGATGACGTCCGTGTGCATTCCGTATTCCGTACTGGCCCCTAATAGAACAGTGCTATCCTTGTCCGTTATGCAGACAATAATAGGACATGTTCTATTTTTTTTGCAGAACGGACATTCGGACATACCGAAATGTAAGGCACACAGAGTAACTTGCGTTTTTTTGCGGACCCATTGAAATGAATGGTTCCGCATACGGTCAAAGAAAAAAAACGGAACAGACACAGAAAGAAAATACGTTTGTGTGCATGAGCCCTTATACATTGTACTTCTCTTCCCCATGGAGTTTATGCCGCACTGCAGCCAAGATGGGCAAAGCCATTTTGTATTCGGAGAACGCTCTCGTAAATAATTACTGGGAAAGTTCTGATTTTCCTTTCTTTATACTTGCTTTCCCTTGTCCCCAATGTTTGACATGTAAATGTATATACTGTGTTAGGCCTAAAGAGCGGATTCGACATTTTTTTTCTTAATTATCACAAAATGGGTTTTAACAAGAGATTTAAAAAATATATATATTTTATTGATACAAATCAAAATATTCCAGTGTAAAATTTTCATAAACAACACACAAAAGTATCAGTAAAATTCCTGGAGAAATCAAATCAAAACATACATATATCGAAATAGAGAAAACTGTCCCTTTAAAATGAGTCTTAACTAGACAGCAGTGGGATGATTCTACTGATTTCAAATTCATCCTGAATTTCCCAAAAAGTATGGACTTTTTTTGTGTGATTCGTTTCAGGTAATGAGAGCGAGAGATTCTTTCTGCTATCAGAAAGTATTAGGCTAGGGCTACTCGACGACATGTGTTGCGCGACATATTTAGTAATGCTAGTCTATGGTGTTGCACTGCGACATGCGACATGCTGCGACTGAGACATGACATTCGCAAAAAATCCATCCACCATAGACTAGCATTATAAAATATGTCGCACGACACATGTTGCAGTGTAGTTGTACCCTATACGTCATGCGACATGTTGTCGTGTAGCCCTAGCCTTAAATATCTTATCCTTTTTGTGAGGAAGGCTAATTTGCATTTCCTTGGCTTTTTGGGAATGATATTCAAATTCGTTTTTCTGACAAAAAGGATAAAAAAAGGGAATTCTTTTTGATGGCAGAAAGATTCTCACTCTCTCTCTTTCGTGTTCCAGATACAATGTAAGTTCTAGGAGACCAGAGAGGGTTTTACACCAACTTTCAAAGCAATTGGAGCATATTTGATTTGGGTAGAAACCATACAATCATTTTCAAAAATTCGGCGTATCTTCCCATCACAAATTTGAACCCAAGAAAGTAACCTTTATACCTCTCTTCCCTGTGCAGTTTGTGTCGCACTGCAGCCAAGACGAGCAAACCCGTTTCCTCAATTGTGTATTCGGAGAACATTCTCTCAAGTAATTACATTGGGAAAGTTCTGCCTTTGCTTTTTTTATTTATTTATTTATTTATTTAAACTTTTCCCTTTATTGTCATCATAAAATACCCATTTACGCCGACTTGTGATATTTGTGTTTTTATTATTAGGGAAACTTTTATTCATTCAGCAAGTTGACAGCATAATTATACACCATATCAAATAAAAATGAGGCTACTAAATATTTTCAATTCTTACAGCTCACTGTCACTTCGCTCAGTAAATAATGATTTCTTTACTGCTGCATTGGGTTTCCTACCATAGAGCCCATGAAAAGTAACCGCTTGTATACATGTTACCAGACACAAGCTAATTTGTATTGTTCCAACCCTCTCGTTTTCCTGACGAGAGGGATATAGACACCCACCAGCCATAACATTAAAAACAGGTGAATGACATTGATTATGTGGATACAAGGGGTGGGATATATTAAAGGGGTTGTCTCATCTGAGATAATGGGGGCATATGCTATATGATATGCCCCCACCTATCTCCTAAACAGAGCCCTGAAAGTGGTGGAGGGAGCACTGCCCATGCGCAGTCACCTTCCATCCATTTTTATAAGGCCGCTGAACATAGCCGAGCGTTGGCACGGCTATTTCCATCTGGCCCTTAGAAATGAATGGGATCGGTGGCTGGTCATGCGCAGTGTGCTACCATTCACTTCTATGGGAAAGCACTTGGTTGGGCTAGATGGGAGTCTTCCAGCCATCACCTTGGCCCGCACCATTCTCGATATAGGTGCGGGTCCCAGCTGTAGGACCCGCACCTATTAGACATATCACTAGGATATGCACCCATTGTCTCAGATGAGACAACCCCTTTAAGCAGCAAGCGTACACTCAGTTGTTGAGGTTTGTCCATTGGAAAAATGGGTAAGCTTGAGGGTACAGCGAATCCCGGTGTGGCTGTCCGTATACGACTAAAGCACGCCATCCCTCATGGTAGCCAATCCCCACATAATTTTAATGCAAAATTATCACCGTTGGTTGCTGTGGGCAGGCATGGTTTGGGGTTGTAGTTGTACCCTAAGGAACCGTGAGGCTTTGAGAGGGTTCAAATTGTGGACAATTAAAGGGAACCTGTCATCAACTTTATGCTACCCATACTAACAGCAGCATAAAGTAGAGACAGGTGAGTTGATGTCAGCGGTCTGTCATTTATAAGTTAAAAGTAAGTGGTTGCCGAGAACCAACATCACAATCATTGTAGACTGGGCCTGGAGAAGAGTCCTGGCCACCTGAGAAGAGTCATGGTTATTCATAGATTCCTGCTTTCCCTGCCCACCTGTTGAGTTTTCTCCCATTGTCTCTAGGAGAGAACTGCCAATCATCAGCAGATGGTCGGGGAGAGCAGGAGATTAGGAATAACCAGGACTCTTCTCAAGTAGATTTGACTCTTATCAAGGCCTGGGCTGCAATGATTATGAAGCTGGTTCTCAGCAACCACTTACTTTTAGCTCATGAGTCACACACCGCTGACATCAGCATTTCTGTCACTATGTTATGCTGCCCTCAGTGAGATCAGCATAAAGTTGATGACAGGTTCCCTTTAAGTCAGCATTGTGGACAGGTTTTGATGGCTGTTCCCTGTGTGCAGAGGTTAGTACCTACCAAAAGTGGTCCAAGAAGGTACAAACGATAGACTGATGAAACGGTCAAAGGCGCATAAAGCTAACTGATGTATGTGAGGCGTGAAGGCAGCGCACCGCCAGGCCCTATTGACTATAATGTGATTTGGCTGGGCAGATATAGCTGCAAGCAGCAGTTTTTGTCCAGCTGAATCCTGGCGCTAATGCCGGAAACAAGCCGGGTCCCTGCCAAGTTCCATTATAGTCAATTGGCTCCTGGGATACGATGTCTTCCGGCTGGCTCTTCCTCTGCTGGAACAGCCTGTCGGAAGAATTTACCACTAGTGGGAAACTATCCTTATTGTAGAGTAAAATACTGAAAAAGTTACTGCTGGTCATGATAATAAAAAAAGGTGTCAGACCACAAGGAATCCCAGCTTGCTGTAAATGAGGCTATGTTACTGCACAGTAAACAATATTAGGTAGTGTGGGGGGTGAGCTCTTCTCCGGGGGTCACTTACACAAGAATCTTTGCCAGACACCAAGTTTAAGGTCCAAATGTCGCTTTTATTTGCTACCTTAGCAAAACAAACATAAATCATACAAAATAAACACCTGCCCGGCTGGGCTCTAACTAAACAAAGTATATCCCTGACTCACCTAAAGCATCGTTCACACACGGTTATAACATGCGGCTTTCCCAGCCCAATGTCCATCAGTCTCCTGGCTGTACAGAGCACCATTCACACACTGTCTCAAGTCCAGTACCTTTATGGGGGAGTGTGGTCCAGTAGTCCTCCCGACTCTGGCCTCGTGATCCTTACGCCCAGGCGTCACGGCGTCTCCCAATGTTCCAGCTAGCACCTAGCCCCGTAGCCCCTCAGCCAGCCCGGCTGAGACCACTCGTACTGAGCCTCCAGCAGGACTCTGTTTCACAAAGACTCTGTCTCCTTCCCCTAGACCGGGAGCCACACCCAAGTCCAGCAACAGGATTAAATAGCATCCCTGGACATGGGCATATTCCAAAATCCTGGACTGGAGCATAGGGAACAGGCACCCACCCAACACATTGCCTGTTCCCAGTAAAAGCCCGGACCAGACTAGCTGGAGCCAGCTAAGCTAACTATCTTGGTGTCCACCAACTAACTTGGTGGCCACCTATAACTATGGCCTTTACTCCACCAAGGCTGGGCCCCTTGGTGACATGTTCCTGGTGCAAACAACACCCCTTTTTTATGCTTCCCCAGAACTTTACTGCACCCATCACTATTAACATTGCCACAGTAGGTAGTATTAATGTTGTGGCTAACCAGTGCATGGTGGATGATTTGGAAAGATGTAATTAGTGCCTCTCCCTAAAATAACAAAAAGGAAATTTATATATAAAAAAAAAACTTGAGTAACTTTGTATATACCCTACATTGGTTATTTTGTACCGAACCTGAATTATAGCCTGTATTGTTCTCAAGAGCTGCAATCACTATTCAGCAGTAGCGAATTGGCCATAGATCCTACAGGGAAATTTCCCAGTGGGCCGATGTCTAGGAGGGCCACCAAAACCCACCTCACGGCCGCATGTTGGGTACATAATGATCTGATTCTCTGCTACTCACCTAGCAAGCAAACCTCTTGAATTAAGCTGTATCAACATCCTCAGGACAGCTATACAGTTAAATCCTGTGGCACAGGTGGCAGCATTTTGTGCTGCACTGTGGTATTTGGTTCAGCTGGGGTGGTATATTGCTCTTTCCTATAGTACTTCTGGCTCTGCTTACTTCTGTTGGCCCTGATTAATTATGTTGCCTTCTTTCAATGTGGACCTGCCTACAACATGGGCCACTTTCAGGTTTTTTTTACAAGGCCACTTTTAGTTCCCAGTCCACTCCTGCTATTCAGTAGTTGTAACTGAAAACACACTGTTGTCAGACACACCCTCTATACAGCTAGGTGGAGCTTCTATAATGTAGGAGGGTTTCTATATGAGATAACTGTTCAGTTCCTGCGGTAAAGACAATAATTCCCAGAATTCATATCATCTGGGAAAGCTCTGTGCAGAGACATAAAGAAGAGGTATTGCCAGGAGTTTTCAGCTCTGAAGCTTGCAGAATTAGGATGCCACCATTCACAGAAATTTATTCGCTCCTTGACATTCCACTGTCACCTGTGAGCCGTATTGTTGTAAAATAGAAGAATTTAGGAGCCACAGAAACTCAGCTCTGAAGTGGTGACCATGTAAAGTTACACATAAAGTTCTTTAAGATAGACCATTAAAGGCTTCCCATCTCAACATTGATAGTATAGGATATGCCACACATGTCAGATGAAGGTCCCACCTCTGAGACCCTCTCCTATCTCCAAAAAAGAGCCCTCCCACACATGTCAGATAGGTGCAGGTCCTACCTCTGAGACCCTCTCCTATCTCCAGAACAGGGCCCTCCCACACATGTCAGATAGGTGCAGGTACCACCTCTGAGATCCCAGCTCCTATCTCCAGAACAGGGCCCTCCCACACATGTCAGATAGGTGCAGGTCCCACCTCTGGGATCCCAGCTCCTATCTCCAGAACAGAGCCCTCCCACACATGTCAGATAGGTGCAGGTCCCACCTCTGAGACCCTCTCCTATCTCCAGAACAGGGCCCTCCCACACATGTCAAATAGGTGCAGGTCCCACCTCTGAGATCCCAGCTCCTATCTCCAGAAGAGGGCCCTCCCACACATGTCAGATAGGTGCAGGTCCCACCTCTGAGACCCTCTCCTATCTCTAGAACAGGGTCCTCCCACCCATGTCAGATAGGTGCAGGTCCCATCTCTGAGATCCCAGCTCCTATCTCCAAAACAGGGCCCTCCCACACATGTGAGATAGGTGCAGGTCCCACCTCTGAGACCTGCACCTATCTCCAGAACAGGGCTCTCCCACACATGTCAGATAGGTGCAGGTCCCACCTTTGAGACCCGCTCCTATCTCCAGAACAGGGCCTTCTGAAGTGAAGGGAGAGCAGTTGTGCATGCGCAGTCTCCCTCTATTCCCCACTTTTGGATTTTTGAAAATAAACAAGGGCTTGCTTGGTTATTTCCAACTGTACCAGAGAGGAAAAACGGAGGGTGGCTGCTATTGGGCATCTACTCTCCCTTTATTTGGGGTGCCCCATTTTGGAGATAGAAGTGAATCCCAGACGTGGGACCTGCACCTATCTGAGATTTGTGAATATACCCTAGCGAAAATGGTTGAGATGCAACAACTCCTTTAACTATATCTCAGTGGGGGTCAGACTCTTGGTGCCCCAATAGATCAGATGATTGAAGGATGCCCTGGAAAGCACTGCATCTCCTTCACTGTTTACCACATGGGCTGTCTTACATGTTGTAAGGGCTGTGCATGGTATTTCAATTCAGTCTCTTGGATGGGACTGAAGTACTTAAGCTGCAGTACCAGGCACAGCCACTACATAATATGTGGCACTGTGCCTAGTAGACAACAAAGGAGAGGTAGCTCAGCCCCTTCAATCAGCTGATTTGTGGGGGTACCGGGAATCGAACCTACCAGCCATCAATATCAGTGCAGGAAAGCCATGCCACCTGTAACGGTCAGCAGAGGAAGAGACCGTAGAGCAGGACTCAAGTACAGTGCAGCAGACAAGGAGGCTGAAGTAGAAACCGGCTTTATTAAAAGAGAACTCTAACTGCCGGAGAAGCAGATTTACAATATGAACAGCTTGGGAATTCACAATAAAGATAATGGAAATTTGCATAAAGAACACAAATGAATCACAAACACAAGTACAGACAATAGCAGGCTACTCTCTTCTAGGTAGTCCTATCTGTCCCCGCTACCCGGGGTGCACCTCTACGGTGCACTAAACTAAATCCTATTCCACTATGCCCTAGCTCAGGTTAGCATCAGTGCACTCACAGTTCGGTGTCCGCACATGCAGGCAGGTACAGTCTGGGTCCCGATCTGGTTGCTTGCTTGCTTGCTTGCTTGCTTCAGCGTGGCTCAGCTCTGGCCTCTCTTTGTAGTCTCTGTAACTCTGGTTAGAGATAATCAGCAGCTCTGGACGTGTAATCAGGCAGGGCCTGGAATTCACTCACAGTTCCTCTGGTAAGTGCCTCACACTACAGCAGTCTCTCTTCTACACCAGGACACATCAGCTCAGTCAGAGAGCAAACACACTCTAATGTCCCAGATACTGTGTCAGCAGGCAGGGAGCAATCACTCTAATCTTCCCTGTGGATCTCCCTCTCAGTGCACAGCGTCCTTCTTCCTGTGTACTCAGACACCTTCAGCCCAGGCTCTCTGCTCAGCCCGGGAAAAACACTTAACTCCTTGTCCTCTGGAAACAACTCCTCTCACTGTCCTACTCAGCCACAGTGGCCTCTGGTGGCTGGAGGGAAACATGACAGTCTGCTATATATATATGTGTTGGAAATGTTGCTGGATGATCAGGGCTGCCTCTTACATGCCTCCCCACTTAAAGGTGGCCGTCCTCGGCCTTGTTATATAGTCCATAGAAATAATGGTTAATGTAACTTTTTATACAGCAGTACAACATTGTCCACAATACATACAGGTGGACCAAATGAACTCATCAGCAGCGTACCTGTTTGGTGGAACCCCTGCAGTAAGCCTACTGGATCTCCGGAGGTCCTGGCTATCTGTTACGACCTGACTCTCTCCACTAGGAACTGCCAGTCTGGATTCACCCACCACAATAGGAGGTTCGGGTGTGACCGAGGGCCCCTCTCCATTACGGGCTGGCAATGGTTCTGTGACAGTGCCTTCATCACCTGTAACCTGGGAGGCTTCTTCAGTGTTGGGAGCAGTCCACCAGTCTTCACCATAATCTCCATCAGAGATAACAAGTTCTGAGTATGGGGCAGGAGGAGGTGTCCTCTGAACAGGTGCGGGATCTTTGGACCGGCATGGCCGTAACATATTCCTATGTAGAGTCCGTGAAGCAAATTCCTCATTCTCAACCTGCACTTCGTAGACCGGACCATTAGGGTACACTCTCTTGATCACTTTATACGGCTGTACTTCCCAAAGCTCACTCAACTTGCCTCTGGGACGTTTCTCTCGTACCAGTACCCGATCCCCAGGCTGCAATGGAACCTCCTGAACTGGAGGACGGTCTGTATGAGCTCTCTCCTGTAACCGCTGACCTGCCAACCGGCGAATGGTCTGGAGACGCCGACGGTGTTCTTTCACCCATGAGGTGGTTGATCGCTCTATTAGGTCTTCTGGCTGTTCTAGGTTTAATTCCACGATCTCTCGACCAGCCCTACCGAACAGTAACATGTATGGGGTGTAACCGGTGGTGGTGTGGACACGATTATTGTAAGCCCAGACTAATTCTGGCAGGTAGTCAGGCCAGTGTGCCCTCTTGTCTTCCTCTAGTGTCCTCAGCATTTGCAGCAATGTGCGGTTAAAGCGCTCACAGGCTCCGTTTCCTTGGGGATGATAAGGAGTTGTCCTGGATTTTTCAATGCCGTACAGTCGATGTAGCTCTTCCATCACTTTTCCTTGAAAGCACGCCCCTTGATCTGAATGGATCCGCTTTGGACACCCATAGACCCGAATGAAGTCTTGACAAATGGCTCGTGCAGCGGACTCGGCCGTCTGGTCCCGAGTTGGGGTGACTACTGCAAACTTGGAGAAGTGGTCGATCATGACCAGGCAATACTGTGGACCTCTTGACGATTGTCCCACAAGAAGATAGTCTATCATCAACACTTCCAGCGGTTCTGTGGTCTGGATGGACTGTAGGGGTGCTCTCTGTTCTGTACTCTTCGTGAGTTCACACACTCGACACTGTCGGCAAACTTCTTCAACTGTGGCCTCCAGTCGCGGACAATACACATAACGCTGCAGCCAGTGGTATGTCTTGACTGGCCCGAAGTGAGCTCCAAACTCATGAGCCTCTTTGGCTATCTCCCGTGCCATTCTTCTGGGTATCACTACCTGCCACCTCGCCTCTAGGTCGGCAGGCTGTTGCCACTTGCGGAACAAAACAGCTCCATGCACTTCCAGTCTGTCCCATTGATGTAGAACGGACTTCATCTCGGCATCCAGATCAGTCCTTTCTTCTTTGTTGGGTTTCCTGCACTGGGTTACCCAGCTTTTCATTTGCTGCAGTCCAATGTCTTCATCTTGCAATCTGCCCCATTCTTCATTAGTTCTCCCCAATGCTTTGGGTAGCTTACGGGCCTCCCCACTTGTCTGGGCCGCGACTGTTGGGGGAGCGAACTTGCGGAAGTCAGGAGTTTCATCTTCTTCCTTTTGTTCATCCATATCCCCTACTGGAGTTTCAAAAGTAACCCTCGAGAGACCATCAGCATTAGTGTTCTCTGTAGCGGAGCGGTAGCGAATTGAGAAGTCATACTTTGCGAGGCGAGCCGCCCAGCGTTGCTCCAGGGCTCCCAACTTGGCCGTACCCAGATGGGCCAGGGGATTGTTATCCGTCCGTACGAAGATCTTAGCTCCTGTCAGATATCCTGCAAATTTCTCCGTCATAGCCCACACCAGGGCAAGGAGTTCCAGCCGGAAGGAACTGTAGTTATGGGGGTTTCGCTCCGTATCTCGCAAGGATCTACTGGCATAAGCGATCACTCTCTCATGTCCATCCTGTACCTGCGACAGGACTGCCCCAAGTCCGTAGAGGCTGCCATCAGTAGCTAAGATGAATGGTTTATCAAAATCGGCATAAGCCAAGATGGGGGCCGATGTCAGGGCTTCTTTCAGGGCCTGGAAGGCCTCTTCCTGTTTCTGTCCCCAGGGGATACTTTGGCCCTTGGGTTGCCCAGCCGTTCCTCTCAACAACTCATTCAGAGGGCCCGCTATTTTTGCGTAGTCTTTGATGAACCGCCGGTATTACCCAGTCAGTCCCAGGAAGGCCTTCAACTCACGCAGTGTTCTCGGCACTAGCCATTGTCGTATTGCAGCCACTTTGTCTTGGGACGGTAGCACTCCGTCTTGGGACACCCTATGGCCCAGGTACTCGATCTCCCTCTTGAAGAGATGACACTTCTTTGGCTTTACCTTCAGGCCATGGGATCGCAGTCGCTCGAGTACCTGCCCTAGCCGATTCAAGTGTTCTTGAAAAGTAGCAGAGTATACGATGATATCGTCTAGGTATATCAGAGTGGCTTCAAAATTCAGGTCTCCCAGGCATCTCTCCATCAGCCGCTGGAAGGTTCCAGGGGCATTAGTCAGTCCGAATGGCATCCTGTTGAATTCAAATAACCCCATGGGGAGTATGAATGCTGTCTTTGCCTTGTCCTGCTCAGCCACTGGTACTTGCCAGTACCCACTTGCTAGATCCAGGGTGGAGAAGTATTTGGCTCGTCCTAGAGCCGTCAGAGACTCCTCGATGCGTGGCAGAGGATATGAGTCTCGCGCAGTGCAAGCATTCAACCGCCGGTAATCCACACAAAATCGAATAGTGCCGTCCTTCTTCTTGACAAGCACCACTGGGGCTGCCCAAGGGCTCTGGCTTCCCCGCACCACTCCGGAATCTATCATCTGTTTCAATAGCGTCTTCACTTCCTGGTACAACTTGGGCGGAATCTGTCGATATCTCTCCCGAATTAGTGGAGTGTCCCCCGTCGGTATATCATGTGTGATAGCATTCGTGCAGCCAAAGTCATCGGCGTGGCGGGCAAACGCAGCCTGATTCTCCCACAGCATGGTTTCAACTACTCGCTGTTGGTCTAAACTGAGAGCCTTAACATCTATCTCCATTTGACCCAAGATGGTTCCCCCATTCCATTCTGGGGTCGGCGCCTCTTCTGCACTGGCAGTAACTGCCAGGGTCCAACCAGCATCCCCTACCGGAGCTAGAGTCACTTCTCTCTGACTCAGGATTTCTCCCTGATGTAGGTACACACGAGCCAGTTCCACCCCTGGCGTCAAGGGAACTTCTAGATATCCCACATTCACAGCTCTTATGGGTACTCGTCCATTCTGGACCACTCCCAGTGTCCGGGCCACCAGGACGTCCTGACCCAGCTCTCCTAGGCCTGTTGGTTCAACGAACACCTCCATGCCTTCAAGATTACGGAAAGTTCCCACGGGTAATGTCAGCACGGTCTCCCGACCAGGGGGAAGGGTGAAGGTAGCCTTTCCTGGCGCTCGGATCGTTCCCACCGCCTGGTGTGCTGGTACACTTTTCTGTGTTCCACAAAAACGGATTAGCCGTTGAAATGCTTTCTGGGTAGGTTTGTGCAGGGTGGCTTGTTTCCAGTAACCCGGCCCCCGTTTGGTGAACATGATCTGATCCAATTCTCGCAGGATATTCATGCCCATTATCACCGGCACATCTTCTTTGAACGTTTCGGGGACCAACAAGATACCTTTCCGCCCCACTTCCTGTCCACATAGCCGTACATTCATCCACACGACCCCTGTGACAGGAATCTCCTGTTGGTTAGCCGCTGTAACCCGGACCAGTGTCTCTCGTTCTGGCTTGGCCAGCGCTTGAAAGTAACGGTAGAAGAATGACTCGGGCATAGTTGTCACCTGAGACCCAGTATCCACTAAGCAGTCGACAGGAACACCTTCGAACTCAGCTCGTATAGTGGGGCACCCTGCGACCAGGTGTTCGGAGCTTTGCTGGGTAACTTGGCTCTCCACCTCCCCTGCAGTACGCCCCACTACTGCAGGGGTCGGTAGTTTAACGGCGGCTCTTGGCGTCCAGCTGGATTATTCCGACACTCTCTGGCGAAATGTCCTAGATCTCCACACCGCCAACACTGTGCCCCTTGACGGCCCACTTTTTGCCTGCGAGTGGGAGGTGCCCTCAGAGCTTGGCTGGATGGCCCCACTGAAGGGTAATGAGGGGCTTGATGGTATGGTAAACTAGCATAAGGGCATTCGGGTGTAGGAACCCACGGAGTCGCCTGATAGGTTTGTTGTCGGGCTGGATAGGCAGCCTCAGTAGTATGGCGCGACTCTATCCGTTTCTCCAGGTGTGTCAACTTTTCGTGCATGGCACTCAGGGAGCTCTGCAAGTCTTGTACCACTCTGACCAGGGCTTCCTCATTTCTCGTAACCCCGGGGGGTGTAACAGTCTGGGTCCGTATTACTCCAGAAGCATAGCCGTCTTCTTTGTTTCGCGTCACGGCCTCTGCCAAAATTTGTCGAAAGGTTAGGGTAGGGTCTACTCTGACTCGTTCCCGCAGAGCCTGTTTCAGGGGATTGCTGTAGAGCCCCAGAATAAATTGTTCCCGCAGTATCCGGTCTATGGGTCCCATGCCAGTAACCCCATCTGCCTCTTTTTTTTGTACCTCGGCCAACACTTCCTGTAGGGCTGTAGCGTACTGAGAGACACCTTCGTCTTCCCGTTGAATCCGGTAAAAAAACTTCGCCCGGAGGTGCCCTGCACTGGCTGTTTCCCCATATATTTCTTCCAGGAATCTCACCATCTCTTGCAATGTATTGCGCGTGGCTTCTGGTTGTAGGAGAACATTTCTTCGGGCCTCACCCTCGAGAGCGGCCAAAGCAATTTCTACTTGTAGTTCTGGGCTGACATTGTAAATCCTAACAGCACTCTGTAACCTTGTCACCCAGTCTGACAGTGTCATGTTCTGGCCATCAAATTTGGGTAGCAAGTTGAACAACGTGCCAATAGGAAGGGCCCTTGCAAGGGTTCCACCATTGCCTGAGGTACTCACATTAACATCATGCACATTGCCTTCAGCCGCCTCCATCTCTGTGACTGTACCCTGCTCGCAGCGCCACATGTAACGGTCAGCAGAGGAAGAGACCGTAGAGCAGGACTCAAGTACAGTGCAGCAGACAAGGAGGCTGAAGTAGAAACCGGCTTTATTAAAAGAGAACTCTAACTGCCGGAGAAGCAGATTTACAATATGAACAGCTTTGGAATTCACAATAAAGATAATGGAAATTTGCATAAAGAACACAAATGAATCACAAACACAAGTACAGACAATAGCAGGCTACTCTCTTCTAGGTAGTCCTATCTGTCCCCGCTACCCGGGGTGCACCTCTACGGTGCACTAAACTAAATCCTATTCCACTATGCCCTAGCTCAGGTTAGCATCAGTGCACTCACAGTTCGGTGTCCGCACATGCAGGCAGGTACAGTCTGGGTCCCGATCTGGTTGCTTGCTTGCTTCAGCGTGGCTCAGCTCTGGCCTCTCTTTGTAGTCTCTGTAACTCTGGTTAGAGATAATCAGCAGCTCTGGATGTGTAATCAGGCAGGGCCTGGAATTCACTCACAGTTCCTCTGGTAAGTGCCTCACACTACAGCAGTCTCTCTTCTACACCAGGACACATCAGCTCAGTCAGAGAGCAAACACACTCTAATGTCCCAGATACTGTGTCAGCAGGCAGGGAGCAATCACTCTAATCTTCCCTGTGGATCTCCCTCTCAGTGCACAGCGTCCTTCTTCCTGTGTACTCAGACACCTTCAGCCCAGGCTCTCTGCTCAGCCCGGGAAAAACACTTAACTCCTTGTCCTCTGGAAACAACTCCTCTCACTGTCCTACTCAGCCACAGTGGCCTCTGGTGGCTGGAGGGAAACATGACAGTCTGCTATATATATATGTGTTGGAAATGTTGCTGGATGATCAGGGCTGCCTCTTACACACCCACAGTGGGTACTGTCTAATAGGCACAGACAGCATTGGCCAACAGTGTGCCCAGTTGTCCTCTTATAGTATAGCAGAATACTGCACTTTGCCTCTTCTAGATTTGTTTTCATGAACCCCTTCGTTGGCGCATAGGCTCAGATAAAACGTGTAATAGAAATTGCCACAAGGAAGAGGCCCTGACATTTATGAACATTACTTGCTTGCAGAAATTAACTCTGACCATGTATTGTAATCGGTTTAAACATTTATTACTCACAGTGCCATTGCCTATGATGTGACAGGCCCGTTTCAGGTAATTTGTTAGAGGTGACAAAAATGCCTCATATTGCTGTAGTTTCACCCTGACCTTCTCTCATACCAGAAAATTAATTTTGGAGCTGAAACAAATGCATTAGTGTTGTCAGATAAATGCTTTGCCTGGAAGCATCTCATTCACGTTAATCTATCATGCAGAAGTGTATGGCTCTTTTTACATCCAGAAACTTTTCTTCCTCCATCAAAACTGTCTCAAAAAGACTCATCTAAAAAAAAACTACCCCAGAAAACAGTGCAAACATATGGGGCATGATAACCTGTTTCCCAGTGTAGGTTGGAATGGGGCACAGCCATAAGAGATAAAGCGATAACAGCATCCGACTGGCCCACCATAATACCAGAGGATCCTCCAGTGGACCCAGGCTTAACGGGGTAATCCAATCCCTATAATGCCCCCCAAAATGCCTGGGCCCCTCATACTGGTCATACTTACCCCGCTCCCCGTCACCTGCGTTGCCTCTAATGACCTCACGGCCACCACTGCATCTCCCTGCCATGCGGATCCAAACATCCAGTGACAGGGGGCAGCCAATAGCAGGCCACGACAGGGACAAGCCTCCCAAGCATTGCTGGTGACGCTAGGGAGGCTCGTCCCCATCGCAGCCTGCTATTGGCTGAACAACCCCCACCCCACACCCCCGTTGCCGGATGTTTGGATCTGCACGAGCAGGTGCCAGGGAGCAGGGTAAGTTTGACCAGTATGAGGGGCCCGGGCATTTTGGGGGGCATTATAGGGGTTGGATAACCTCTTTGAAGGTCCAGGAGAAACAAATCATAAGGAGCTGCCTTTGAGACCAATTTTGCAACTAGGGTCTATTTCTTTTAATCAAAACCTGTAAGACTTTATTGATGAGATAGGTAATTTCCTCTGGTGGGGCTAAAGAACCGCAGTCCGACACTGAGCAGTAGCAGTTGCCTCCTGGCCCTGGCGCCCATTGGGGCTTGAATACCTTTCTTCCCATAAGAAACCACCAGTATTATAAATGGTACATGTTTGGTGGGGACCCAGTTACAGATTTTACATTGGGGACATGGATCCTCATGTTATATCAATAGGTTAGAAAATGAAGGAAAAGTGTTTTTGAGCTTGTAAGATATCCCCTGGGGTAGTTTGTTGGCCTCATAATGAGGTCCTAGATATAATGCATCTCAATCATGAACTTTTAGAAAAATTCCTCACTTGTGTGCAAATCCCCTACTAATTGTGAGCCATAGGATCATTAGCCCAGTAGACGGTAGGGGGTGCTATTATTTTTACCATAAAGTGATGGTGGAGTCCAGGGGCGGATTGGCCGTAGACCTTACAGGGAAATTTCCTGGTGGGCCGATGCCCATGGGGCTGCCTGGGCCCTCCTGACGGCCGGCCAGTGGAAGTTATTGGGGATGCATTTTGTGCTGCTGGCAGTATATTCTGATTGACTGTGGTATTTGGCTCTGTTGGGGCATAATGTGCCACAATATGGTATTGCTGGCCCTGCCTTCCATCAGTTTATAGCCGACTACAAAATGGGCCACTTTTAATATTTTTTCCAGGACCACTTAAAGTTCCCAGTCCGCCCCTGGTGGAGTCTCTTAGCTAGTGGGCTTCTATGGGCACTGGTGCCAGGTTCTCTGTAATAAATGAAATCAAGTTGTTAGTGCCCTATAGTTAGTAACACAACCCCCAAAACCTTTTGTTGTAAATTTTATACAGTATCTAATTTTCAGGGAAAAATTAAGTCGTTATATAATTATCCATAATTTTAAACCCTTGTAAGATGACGGTCAAGACAAATTCAGTTCATACTTGCCAACTATCCCGGAATATTTGGGAGACTCATGGAAAAAGTGGAAATCTCCCGGAAGATGGGTACCCCTTAAACTCATCTCTCCCTGTTTCTGCACTTCTCTTGGTTCCTGGGCGTCACAGACAACGGCTGAGTGGCATCAGGGCGTTATCTACAGCAGCATCCAAGAACATAGGGAAGAACAGAAATAGGGAAAAGTCAGGACTGTCTATGCACGTAGTGGAAGACCATCCTTATACTGATGTCCTATGTTATGTGACTTTTTCCCAGAATTGTATTAACTGGTATTTGATTTTTAAATCTGACGCATTTTGAGCATAAGATTCTTACTCATAGTTAAATGTTAGACAAGTAAAATGTTTAAAAAACATTTCATTGACTTTCCCCTGTAACTATGATTAAGAGCCTTGTGCTTGAAACGCGTAAGCTGTAAGCTATGCCACGTGAGTTTAATCATATGTAATAAAAGTGAAGTTGTATCCCTTTGACTGACGCTACAGAAACTGACTTTATTGGATGTAAACCTTAAAGAGGTTGTCCAGGATTTTACTATTGATGGCCTGTTATCAATATTTGATCTGCGGGGGTTTGACACCCCCCACCCCGACCATCAGCTGTTTCAGAGTAGCACTGTCTAGTGGACGGAGCGGGCCACTGCAGGGCTGCCCGTAAAGAAGTGAATGAGAGCAGCGCTGCAATATCCAGCTATGTCCACTAGACAATGGATGAAGCCCTACTCTGAAACAGATGATGGTCAGGGGTGTGGGGTGTCAGACCCCCACAGATCAAATAATGATGACCTACCCTGGAGAACCCCTCCTTTGGACTGCATTTACCAAATCCCAATGTGTAGCCTAGGTCGTATAAACCAGAAATTACTCAAGGGAAACATCATCTTGCACTGGAAACAGTTGGATTTATGCAGATACAAAGAAGGTAATTGATTAACGACTCCCTGATTTCCTTCAGACTTATTTATGATTCAAGGCGATTAGCCAAGGCATGTATATACATAGCTAAGTCTACGGCGGGACGCGCTGCACATGTATAATTCATACGAGGGAAAGTCACCTTGGTAATATAATTACAAGAATGTGAATAACTGACATACGGTTTATGATGCTATAGGATATTAAAAATGAAGCAAATTCTTCAAGCAACTTCTAACATCTAAAACTTTTCCAAAAGTACGTAACTAAGCTTGTTTTTCTTTTCACCACATTTGATAAATCTCCCCCTGTTCTGTCTTCATACACGTTCACACAGTGTGCAGTCTGACATTCAGCATAAACTATTCCTGTCTTCCAAATAAGAGAACTGTTCTTTGTAGTCTAACTTGTTCTTTGGTCAACAAGTTGTACCCTCTGTGCGATGTGAGTGAGAGATTGTACAAGTGTGCAGTAAAACGACAAAAAAAACAAATAACATGCATAAGTACTGTATAACGTATAGAATGCCATGTACTGTAACATTTGCATAACACTGAAGCACATGGTAAAATGGCTGCCTATACAGAAGACTAACAGTAGTAACAACTCCCTGAGTAACAATTACAACTGACTGAACAGCTCTGCATAACATAATATCCCTGAAACAAAGGTAGATCTCTCACCAGATATGCTTTTAAAAAGGATGGTGGAGTTTAAGAAGGAGATATGTAGAAGGACAGGTCTGCTGATGTGTCCTGGTGACTGGAGACTTCTCTTTGCCAGGATGCTTTTCACTCCCACAATGCTTTGCACTACCCACAAGGCAGCAGTCTTTGTAACAGGAAAAATAAAGTGTAATATAGCTTAACACCGCTAGATAGTGCTATAGCCACATTAAACACTCGAGAAATACCAAAACCCTGGCAGAATGAAATAGAATAATTTTTTAACCCTGCTGGGCAGAACATCCCCAATGAACCTCATATTAAAAGGGTTATCCAAAGTATAAAACATGCCCCTCCCCCAATTCCTGGTCTACTCTTATAGATTATACTTACCCCGGTCCCCGGCACCCGGGTTATTTCCTGATCCCCGCACTGCTGCCGCTGCATCTCCCCGACGTGCAGATCAAAACATCTGGCGATAGGGGGAGCAGTCAATAGCAGAACGCGATGGGGAGGAGCCTCCCTAGTGCCACCTGTGATGCAGTGGCCGTGTGGGGATCAGGAGGGACACCTGTGCCAGGGAGCAGGTAAGTGTAATGTATATGAGGGGACTGGGCATTGGGGGGTCAGTATAGGGGTTGGATAACCCCTTTAATGCCATCGCAGATAAAGTTCCCTTGCACAGAAAACATTTTCCAAACTGCACTACAATATGAAATATGGACTCTGATTGATTGATTATTTAGTTGATTGCCTCCTCTCAATGCATTTGTATGGGCAATTTACCCATGAGTTGTGATATTTACCCGCCTTGTATACGGGTTTGATGTGCTCCCTAGAAGGGATCTTTGCATAGTAAGTATTCCCTTCTCACACATTATGGCACATGACATGTCAATAAACAACTGAAAGATGTTAGTTCCACCTCTGAGGTCCACACATCACCAGAACAGGGGTCCTCCAACCCCCATCAGACAAGGCAAAGTGGCCTCTGGCTGGTTCTTTCTCATGGAGAATGAATGGAGAAGTGGCTCATGGCTCTCTCGTTTTACTTCTATAATAGTCAAGGTCAGTTGTTTCTGCAAGTTCCATAGAACTGGAGTGAACGCTTCACATGTCCAGCCATCTGTCCGAGCCTGGATGTGGTGGGCAGTCAGGAGAGGAGTCAAAGGACCTGTAATGTATGGAGAGGTGCGGTAGAAAGCTCCATACACCTGTACACAGAGCACACAGAGTACGGCAGCTCTGAAATGTGTGCCTCTTTATATGCTCAGTGCACCCGCCTCAGCTGTGTGGTGTGCCTAGAGGCCCATTACTACAGAGTCGACTGTTTGTATTCTCAGGTTGATCTAGCAATTCGATGCTATGGGAGATGAAATTGTTCATATGCATGCAAGCTGCGTGTCACGGATGGTGTAACAGAAAGCAAGAAGTTACAAATAAGGATCCGACTGGCTTGATCCGAAACTAAGGAACAAAAGGGTGACCCCTATTTAAGCCCTGAAACTCTCCCTGTCTTCTCAGCCCATGCAAAGATCTCTATGATAGAAAATTGCATGCCCTCGTGCCTCGACTGTATGACACCTGAACACCCTATAATAGTGAGGGGACACGACCACCGGCTCCCTACACTTAATACGGAGGGAGTCAGGGTCACCTAGGATCAAGCAAACAGGAAAACACAAATCAATGAACAGACTTATCTGTAGAAGGATCAGTTGTAGCATCCAGCATGTACACACTCCAGGAAGTTGTATAAACCGCAAAGTGATGCAGTATGGGAAGGGATTTAAAGGGATGCAATCAGTGCAATTACATGACAGCTGAGAGAGGCTAACGAGATGACAAAATGAAAGCAAAACAAAAGAACCTCAAGCAGGAGGTTCTGAAGAACGTCTGTCAGAGCTTCTCAGATGTCTGGTGGTGACACTGCGTCTCTAGGGCTACGTGTTGGAACCCTTTATACAAGTCTTGAAACATAACTTAGGATATAAGCTAAGCCAGTCACTCATCTGCAGACCTGGTGCTTTCCCTTCACCATCAGTGTAGAGAACTGATTTACCAGGGATTTTGACTAATACGATAGCTGCCTTCCAGCGGTTGTCACTAGAGGCAGAGCTTTCTCTTTTTTGAGGGTGGGGAACTAACTTGACTCCTTCTCATAAGTAAAAATTTTACATGTGTTATACTCCTACTCGAGGTAATGGACTGCTAACTTATATAGAATGAGGTTGTTATATACATGTGTCTACTGGTTCTCTGCTACAGGGAATACGAGTGCCTGTTAACTGTTCATGTAGATCATCCATTATCTGTGATACATCCATAATGCTTTATTGTTAACCCTTTTAGGGGCCTCCGCCATACATGTATGGTGAAAGTCTAGGCTTTAAAAATGGACTCGAGAGTGGCTTGCGAGAGTGGTGGTCCCCATAGCCACTGTGTTTCTGCTGTTTTAAACAGCAGACACCTGGAGCTAATGTCTGCAATCGGCGCTAACGCTGATTGCAGACATTTAACCATTTAGATGCTATGCAGCATTATTCTGTCCACGATGGGGAGGCAACTAAACGAAATGAAATGCAGTCTGGTGCTTTCCGGATCTCAATAGCAGAAAGGGAAAGCGCAGATGTAAAAGTAGCCTAAATTGTAAATCTTTGTTGTTCATGTGTCGTCTGCTGAAACGTTCCTACAGAGAATGATGGATTCATAGGTAGATTTTCTAGTGTGGTCCAGAGCAGTCCAAGGCAAGTCAGTGGTGCCATTATATTCCCTGCCCCCGGCCCCTCCAGCAGCGACGGGCTGGAAACTGTCTACTTTCATATTGTTTGATAATCAAATCCAAATTCCAGCCTGAAGCGCAGAATGCTGACTCTTAACAACCTTTCCTAATGGAAAATGTAATTTATTTTCTAAATAAATGCCACATCTGCACAAGAACACATATTGGAAGACTTAATGTAGCTGAAAGTAATTTGTCTTAGGTTACTTTAAAAGCTTGCACTTGTCTTTTCTTGTGATATATAAGAACATCGCTGGATTTACATGGCATCCACAAACAGGCTTTTTACATTCCACTAACAATTGGCATTGTGTTATTTTGGTTTATTCCTGATGCCAAAATCTAGATGTGATACTTATATTCAATTTTTGTTTTTTATTATTTCCTTTCTTTATGTCACCATGTGTATTATACTGTAGGACCCTACTTCTATCAACACGCACTACGGTATTCGTATTAGAGCTCATGCACATGGCGGTTGTGCGGCCGTTCCGTGCATTGGGGACCACAATTTGCGGTCCCTAATGCACGGGCAACATCCATGCGGCCTGGACGGTCCGAGACCCATTCAACTTGAATGGGTCCGTGATCCGCCCGCACTGTGAAAAAATAGAACAGGTTCTATTTTTTTGTGGTGCGGAGGCACGGACAGAAACACCATGGAAACACTCATTAGTGCTTCCGTGGGCTTCCGATTTGTGCTTCCATTCCGCACCGCATCTCCCATTCAAGCGAATGGGTCCGCATCCGTGATGCAGGGGTGCACATGGCCGGTGCCCGTGTATTGTGGACCCGCTGTATGCGGGCCGCAATTCAGCCACGGGTGGGCAACGGCCGCATGCATGAGCCCTTAAAGGGCTTGTCTAAGATATTGGTATTGATGGGCTATCTACAGGAGAGGTCACCGATATCAGATAGGTGCGGTCCGACTCCTGGCACCCCCGCCAATCAGTTGTTTGAAGAGATTGCGGTGGTCAGGTGAGCGCTGCAGCCTAGGCCAGTGATAACAAGTTCATTGGTCACATGGCCTACCAGTAATGTCTAACCTCCGGCACTCCATGAAAGTGTGGTGAAACTATGACTCCCAGCATGCTTCATTCATTTCTGTGGTGTTCTTAGAACAGCCAAGCAAGTGTGCATTTTGGGAGTTGTAGTATAATGGTCTGAGGTCTGCAAAGGGGAAGTTTGGTGTCTGTTTTGGGGTCTATGTACAAGAGAGAGGGTTGGCCTGGCGTCTTTCAACTGGGCACATCTCCTAGCACCTGTTCTTTCAGCTGTATATGAGTCCCCGGGACAACAGTTGGTCATACCGTAGCCCGTTGTGTGGCTGCAGCAGTCTCTCAAGCTTCTGCTGTAAGAGGCAGTGACCTGAGGACTGTCTTCATTTTGTGTTCATGGACTGCTGCTTCCTAGATGGTGCAGGAATGAAAGGAAAGGGATCCACGCAATATACTTTTTCTTATCCGGTCTCTGCAGGAAGTACTGGACTATAAGACCCTACAGAGTACTCTATGGTTCTCTGTGACTCTTGTTTCTACAGTGGTATGTAGATATTGATTAAAAGTGTTGTCTAGGATTACTAAAATATCAACACATTCTTTAATAACAAAATGCAAAAAGCAAAACAAAACATTCCTCAGGTTGTGCAAAATTTTGCAGCTCAGTCCCATTCACTTCAATGGAGCTGAGTTTTCAATACCAGACACAACCCATGGACAAGTGTGGTGCTATTTCTGGAAAAAGAACAGCCTTTTTATTTTTTAACCCTGTATAACCTCTTTAAACTACAGGGTGGGCCATTTATATGGATACACCTTAATAAAATGGGAATGGTTGGTGATATTAACTTCCTGTTTGTGGCACATTAGTATATGTGAGGGGGGAAACTTGTCAAGATGGGTGGTGACCATGGCGGCCATTTTGAATCCAACTTTTGTTTTTTCAATAGGAAGAGGGTCATGTGATACATCAAACTTATTGGGAATTTCACAAAAAAAGCAATGGTGTGCTTGGTTTTAACGTAACTTTATTCTTTCATGAGTTATTTCCAAGTTTCTGACCACTTATTAAATGTGTTCAATGTGCTGCCCATTGTGTTGGATTGTCAATGCAACCCTCTTCTCCTGTGCATATGCTGTGAAGATACGAGATGTGCAGCACCTGAAACTCCAGATACTGGAAGCCTGTGCTAGCATTACTCCTGCGGTGTTGCTATCAGTGTGTGAAGAGCGGGAGAAGAGGGTTGCATTGACAATCCAACACAATGGGCAGCACATTGAACACATTTAATAAGTGGTCAGAAACTTGGAAATAACTCAGCAGCTCCCTCTACAATTTGATTGATAGGACCAGACAGTGTAAGCATGATCTCACCTGGTCCTGTCAATCAAAGTGCAGAGGGCGCAGCAGTTGCAGAGAGAGCTCAGCCTCTAGGTGTAACGGCAACGCCTCCGTTGCTCCTAGAGGCTCATTTGCATATATTAAAGCAGGATTTTTCTCAGCAATGCGGGCACATATGAATATGGGAAAAACACAGATGCCTTCAGCTGCCAAGCGCACATGTAACAGGTCAGCCAGTGTAATGCACTTTAATATTAAAATCGCAGTCCAGAAGCTGTAGTCAGGACTGTATAACAAGCCGGTGACCGCTTTTTATAATAACTTTTGTTTGTCAAATTGCTGAATATGAAAACATAGCAGGATTATCGTTCCCATAGAATTACCCACATTACTAAACTGGGATTTATTGTTGGTTTAAAAAATGTGCAATTTAATTGTGTGATTATAGCTTCTCATCAAAAAACAACACTAACAAGCAGCAGCCCCAGAGATATAAAATAAACATGGCTCATGTATAAAATGTCTAGCAATCCACGCTGTTCCCAGATCCGCTTTTGTCTTATTATTATACTTTATTTATGAAATCTCGTCTTATTCCGCAGCGTCGTCCATTAGGGAGCTGCGCGCATGTGAAACTAGGCTCAGTAACTGCTGACCCTGTTCAGTTATCAACAGCCAGTGTCATTATTTTGTTTTATATCATTTTCAAATGTGACAAAATTCTGTTTGCTTTACAAAATCGTTTGGGAACTTAATATAATTATTGTCTAGAATACCTTCAAATATAGTGAGTGAGGTAAGAAAAATTGTACAAAGTCATTGAGAATGATGCAGTAGCAGCAGAGGAAGAGTGTGCTGATCTTGTGGGAGGCAGTGACCGGTCCGCATAGATGATTTTTAGTGGCCACTAGATCAAGTGTTAAAGAGTAGTGTTGGTCGAGTACCAAAGTGCTTGGGTGCTCGAGTAGAACACCTCGGGATGCTCAGGTGGTCTACTGAGCACCCGAGCACAATGGAAGTCAATGGGAGAACCCGAGCATTAAACCAGACACCCCCTGCTCTGAAGAGGGGAGGGTGTCTGGTTTATAGGAAAAGGTCAGAAATTTATGGAAACACCACTGAAATTATTCAGGAACAGCATGGTAAGGGTGTCTGGATGCATCTTGGATTCCAAGGTCGCTGCTGGGAACGATGTCCGAGTAGTACGCCACTTTTACAGACTGACAATACAGGGAGTGCAGAATTATTAGGCAAGTTGTATTTTTGAGGATTAATTTTATTATTGAACAACAACCATGTTCTCAATGAACCCAAAAAAACTCATTAATATCAAAGCTGAATATTTTTGGAAGTAGTTTTTAGTTTGTTTTTAGTTTTAGCTATTTTAGGGGGATATCTGTGTGTGCAGGTGACTATTACTGTGCATAATTATTAGGCAACTTAACAAAAAACAAATATATACCCATTTCAATTATTTATTTTTACCAGTGAAACCATTATAACATCTCAACATTCACAAATATACATTTCTGACATTCAAAAACAAAACAAAAACAAATCAGTGACCAATATAGCCACCTTTCTTTGCAAGGACACTCAAAAGCCTGCCATCCATAGATTCTGTCAGTGTTTTGATCTGTTCACCATCAACATTGCGTGCAGCAGCAACCACAGCCTCCCAGACACTGTTCAGAGAGGTGTACTGTTTTCCCTCCTTGTAAATCTCACATTTGATGATGGACCACAGGTTCTCAATGGGGTTCAGATCAGGTGAACAAGGAGGCCATGTCATTAGATTTTCTTCTTTTATACCCTTTCTTGCCAGCCACGCTGTGGAGTACTTGGACGCGTGTGATGGAGCATTGTCCTGCATGAAAATCATGTTTTTCTTACCTTGCAGACTTCCTCCTGTACCACTGCTTGAAGAAGGTGTCTTCCAGAAACTGGCAGTAGGACTGGGAGTTGAGCTTGACTCCATCCTCAACCCAAAAAGGCCCCACAAGCTCATCTTTGATGATACCAGCCCAAACCAGTACTCCACCTCCACCTTGCTGGCGTCTGAGTCAGACTGGAGCTCTCTGCCCTTTACCAATCCAGCCATCTGGCCCATCAAGACTCACTCTCATTTCATCAGTCCATAAAACCTTAGAAAAATCAGTCTTGAGATATTTCTTGGCCCAGTCTTGACGTTTCAGCTTGTGTGTCTTGTTCAGTGGTGGTCGTCTTTCAGCCTTTCTTACCTTGGCCATGTCTCTGAGTATTGCACACCTTGTGCTTTTGGGCACTCCAGTGATGTTGCAGCTCTGAAATATGGCCAAACTGGTGGCAAGTGGCATCTTGGCAGCTGCACGCTTGACTTTACTCAGTTCATGGGCAGTTATTTTGCGCCTTGGTTTTTCCACACGCTTCTTGCGACCCTGTTGACTATTTTGAATGAAACGCTTGATTGTTCGATGATCACGCTTCAGAAGCTTTGCAATTTTAAGAGTGCTGCATCCCTCTGCAAGATATCTCACTATTTTTGACTTTTCTGAGCCTGTCAAGTACTTCTTTTGACCCATTTTGCCAAAGGAAAGGAAGTTGCCTAATAATTATGCACACCTGATATAGGGTGTTGATGTCATTAGACCACACCCCTTCTCATTACAGAGATGCACATCACCTAATATGCTTAATTGGTAGTAGGCTTTCGAGCCTATACAGCTTGGAGTAAGACAACATGCATAAAGAGGATGATGTGGTCAAAATACTCATTTGCCTAATAATTCTGCACGTAGTGTAATATGCACAAAACCAAGCACTCTGATACAACCTGTATATCACATAAAGGAGGGCCTCATTCACATTGTGGCACAATTGTTCAGTAGTGGGACTCCTACACTCATAAAGCCTATGCATTAAGGAAAGGGGCTGCCAAAAAATACAAGGAACCTGCACTCCAAAACACCCTTTATTACACATAAAGGAGGGCATCATACACACCCTTTGAAAATTATGATTGATGGCCTGCTGGTGACCCTCAAATAATTAGGAGCAAGGGCCTGCTGGTGACCCTCTAAAACATTAGGGGTCAGGGTCTGCTGCTGAGCTGACTATCTAAAACATTAGGGGTGAGGACCTGCTGCTGAGCTGACCATCTAAAAAAGTTTGTGGGTGAGGGCCTGCTTGTCACGGCTGAGGATGGGGAAAACCCTCAGCCGTGCGATGCCAGAAGATGTTAGTCGCCACTTGGCCAGGAGCACAGGATCAGGTCACCTCCTATAACGTCCCTAATCTGACCCTGACTCCTAGCTGTATGAGCCGACCCTGATGGTGGGAAGGCTCATACTCTGGAACCTTGAAGTCCCTACTAGCCCTCAGGGTGGCCCTTAACTAGGAGCAGGGTAAAACGACCTGTTCCTCCTGGATACGGAGGAATGGGAGTCTCACTGTCCAAGCTGCAAGGAAGGGGAGACATATACAGACATATAGATATGGCAGGTGAACAACACTAGTTCCAAACTAACCTGCCACAGCCTTGCTGACTGGAACCCATGCACCAGGTATTGCTGTCCACACAAACACTAAGGAGACAGAACACACAAAACACACAGGAAACCAGGACATCTATAGCTGTAATAAACATAGAAAGGAACACATCAACTAGACATCATACATGGGTTTTATGACCACAAGGGTGGCCCTCACTGGCAGATGGAATAGGATACCAGGAGGATGACTCCAGCAACATGCCTGGAGTACCCCTCAGACTTCTGATCTCCACAGAGGCTTTATAGCCCAAAGTGGCCACACCCAGACAGAAACACACAGGAAAGGGTTAACCCTTCCAACACAAACCAGGGGAGTGAAACAACTTAAAGGGGAATACACGCACAAATATGACACTGCAGCTGTTACCGCCGGCAACGACATGCGTGGCAACCATGTCCTGGAAACAGCCAGAAGGCCGAGACACTGCCACCACATGTACACAGACACGAAGTTGCCGCAGACAACCGCAAGTGAAAGGAACAACACAGTGCACACACACATATAAACCCTGTGCACACCAAACAGATAAAAAGCACACCTATAAAGACAGGTTGCCGGGTACAACCGCATGCACCTGGCAGCAAGCTGCCCAGAAACAGCTCAGGCTGCTATACTGCCAAATGTAACAATGTTGCCAGCGGCAACCACACGTGAGGCAACAGACAAGCAGCCCTCACCATGTGGTTGACAACAACACCAAACCGCAGGCAACCGCATGCGGATCAGGAGTCACGACCATAACCATGGTCGTGACACTGCTGCCGAGCTGACCATCTAAAAAAAATTGTGGGCGAGGGCCTGCTGCCGAGCTGACCATCTAAAAATTTTGGGGTGAAGGTCTGCTGCTGAGCTGACCCTGTAAAACATTATGGTTGAGGGCATGCTGGTGACCCTCAAAAACATTACGGTTGAGGGCCTGCTAGTGACCCTCAAAAACATTATGGTTGAGGGCCTGCTAGTGACCCTCTAAAACATTATGGGTGAGGGCCCGTTGCTGACCTGCCCCTTATAAAACATTAGAAGCGAGGGCAGCATAATAAGCATGTTGATATGATGGAGGAGGAGGACGAGAAATGGGAGATTGAACCATATACCCTTTTTAGTGGTGGGAATACAGTATATTGAATACACCACATTTAGAGTGCCTTTGCAGCATGCCGGGGCTCCCTAGGGAGGTTGCACGTGTGAGCGTGCTAGTGATAACGTGCCAAGGATAGTAGTACTCATGATTTAGTTGTCCCTTGGGGCCGGCAGTACAGAGGATGGGAAGAGAGCACAAAATCCTCTGGGGCACTCTCGGTTGCAGGGAACACCAGCCAGATGTTGGTTGAGGTGCCCTTGATGGTAATTGCTGTAAGAGGCTTTTGCGGCTGGGCCCCAGGTCCGTGACGCCAGCACCGCTAGGTGCAAATGTTGAGAGTAGTAGTGGAAATGATGAGGAGTCAGTTGTAAACCAGTTGAACATTTACTGAAAATCAATAGTCTCTGGACAGTTGGTACAGTTCATCAATAGAAAGCTTTTTGTATAGCACAAATAATAATAAGTCCACTGGTAATCCTATTATCAGGTAGTGGTAGTTGTCAATGAAGGGATTCTCCTAATGCTGATACTTTACAGGCAAGGTTCCTGGTGGTAATGCCAAGTTTACTCTTTACAGCACTCTGGCACTAAAGATGCTATTAACTATTTATTTGGGAGTTATCCTTTACGGGTGTTCCCCTGACGGCAGGCAAACACATCTGCTTCATTCTTTGGCAGGAAACTCTTCTAGAAAGGTTTTAGGTTTTCACTACTACCCGGAAGGTTTAGTTAGTGATAAAGACAATTCTGCGCATCAATTATCCATTTGTGTCCAGGTACTCGGAAAGCTACTCCTGGTCACTTGTGCTGATGACGTCCATTAGCTATAGTTAGCTGTTACCCTCACTAGTCTCTCTGCATCTTGGTGTATAGACTTACTGTCTGGTGCTTGGTTTCTGTAGTTCTCTTCTCCAGGCTTGATCAGGGCCCAGAGGAAAGGAACACAGCTACATGGTGACTTTAGCCTGTCTCTCTTCTCCATGAACTTGCTTCTCCTCCTCTCATCAACTACTGACTAACATCCTCCCTCATTCTGCTCTCAGCTAGACCCCCCCCCCCTCACTATATATTATGTGGTGCCAGCACCACCTAGGGGCGAGTGAGTGTAAATGAAATTGCCAGCCAGGTAATAGAGAATACCATAAAATGCAAATAAACACATGTATATACAGAGATGTTTGAAGTGTCCCAGGTACACACATATGTGGGACACTGCACCTATATGTTCAGCCGCTTTCCTCTGTTGGAATAGAGAAGTCAGGGGCAATCCAGGCCTTGTTCTTTTTTATAAGAGTCAACCGGTCAGCATTTTCAGTTGACAGGCGGATGCGCTTATCATTTATTATGCCCCCAGCAGCACTAAATACACGCTTTGACAAAACGCTGGCGGCCGAGCAGGCCAGCACCTCCAAGGTGTAGAGCACCAGTTTGAGCCACTTGTCCAGCTTGGACACCCAATAGTTGTAAGGCACACTGGGATCACTGAGGACGCTGACACGGTCTGCTACGTACTTCTTCACCATCTTCCAAAATGTTTCCCTCCTTGTGACACTAGGCCGCGCATCAGGTTGAGGGTGCTGGCGGGGTGTCATAAAACTGTCCCAGGCCTTGGAGAGTGTTGCCCTGCCTCTGTGTGGACTGCTGTGTGTCCCCCTGGTCTCCCCTCCTCGGTTGCCCAAGGAACAACGTACTCTGCATCCAGCTTTGCCAGCTGGAAATTTGTGGAGCAATTTTTCCACAAGGACCTTCTGGTATTGCACCATTTTGCTCGTCCTCTCCACCACAGGAATGAGAGATGATAAGTTCTCTTTGTAGCGGGGGTCGAGAAGCTTGAACAACCAGTAATCCGTGTTGGCCAAAATGTGTACAACGCGAGGGTCACGGGAAAGGCAGCCTAACATAAAGTCAGCCATGTGTGCCAGAGTCCCAACAGACAAGACTTCGCTGTCCTCATCAGAAGGACGACTCTCAATCTCCTCATCCTCTTACTCCTCTTCTACCCATCCACGCTGAACAGATGGAATAAAACTTCCATGGTTACTACCCTCTGTAGCAGAGGCAACTGTCTCCTGCTCCTCCTCCTCATCATTCAATTCGCGCTGAGAAGACAAACTGAAGATGGTCTGGCTATCACCCTGTGTACTGTCTGCCCCCCATTTCCACATGCAAAGCATCCGCCTTAATTGTGAGCAGCGAGCGTTTGAGTAGACACAGAAGTGGGATGGTTATGCTGATAATAGCGTTATCGGCCGCTCACAATCTGTATTGATTAAAGTTGCGTAAAACCTCACAGAGGTCAGACATCCCTGCCCATTCGTCGCTTGTGAAGAGCGGAAGCTGACTGGAAAGGCGATGACCATGTTGCAGCTGGTATTCCACTACTGCCCTCTGCTGCTCACAAAGCCTGGCCAACATGTGGAACGTCGAGTTCCAGAGCATGTGCAGCCAGCCAGTTGTAGGGGCAACACCGCACGTGAGGCGCACGGTGGAACGATGAGGGGCCAAATGATATAACAGACAGTTCATCAGTTTACTCACGGTTAGCAGATAGGTTCCCTGGGCTGGCAGCACAGTGTTGAGGTAGACGGCACGAAATCCTCCGGGGCACGCTCTGTGTAGGGAAGCATCAGCCAAGATGGTGGTTGAGGTGCCCTTGATGTTAGGGGTGCTTAGGGTGCTTGATGCGGCTGAGTCCCTTGATGGTTTTTGTCGTGACACCAGTACTGTTAATGGTGGTACAACCATAGGTAGTAATAATGAGGTAGACAGTGGTAAGATGCAACTCACAACTTTTACTTTGGATGTCTTTTGGTTGCAGCAGTACAAATATGCAGTCTCTAGATGGTACAGAGTTAATTCTGCAAATCCACTGTTTTAGGCTGTTTAGGTTTCTTGGTTTTGGAGCAGTGAGTTAGGTGTACCTGGTTCCTTTAGATGTGTTGGATCCTATTCCTTGTCTTTCCCTACAAGCTGAATATTTTGGACAGGAAAACTCAACTGTCTCTCTGAAGTTTGGTGTGGCTGCCTGAAGCTATAATACCTCCACCATGCAAAGGTGTCTGTGGCCCTCAATAATGGCTCTTATCACCGATGAATTCCTAGGAATGCTTGTTTCTTTTCCACGGAGGCAAACTCTTCTCCTACTGGTCAGGGATGCAAGTCTATAGTCCAGCTACAGAAGGAAAATGCTCTTCTGCACCTCACATCTGAGTATCACCTACTAGCGAAGTTGGCTCCACTCACTAATCTGTGTCATGAAGTCTTCACTCTATCTTTCCTCCCACTAATATGATCTGACTACCTCAGATCTGCTCTCTTCTGAACTACATCTTTCTAACTGCCTAATCGCAACTCCCTCCTGGTCTCAACTCATCTGTCTCACTAGGCCTGACCTGGTTATATATAGGATCTGAACTTTACCCCCATCTAGTGTGCTCACATCGCACAACAGTCGGTGACCTGGTAATTGTAAGCGCTGCTGCAGCGTTGCCAGACTGGAGGAAGCTGTCGATGACTTGCGGAAATGGGTACACACGCAGGGCACCTTCACCAGTAGCTCAGCAAATTCGGATAGGTTTTGAGAAACTGCTAAACCACTAGGTTGAACACGTGGGCTAGGCATGGTATGTGTGTGAGCTTGCCGAGCTTCATAGCCGCCATCAAGTTACGGCCATTATCAGACACAACCATGCCTGGTTGTAGGTTGAGTGCTGTGCTGTTTGTCACCAAAGCAGATCAGTTTAAGCACGACTTGTTGCCGCTTCCCCACTGAAGTGCTACACTGCTTCCAGCTACTGACTGATGGCTGACTGGTGCTGCAAGATGATAATTCAGAGGTGGAAGTGGAGAAGGAGGAGGAGAAGGGGGTGTTGCAGCCACTAACATAGGTGGCAGCAGAAACCCTGATGGAAGTAGGGTCCGCAATTCTTGGCCTCGATAGCACCTGTGCCATCCTAGGGTACGACTCGCTCCCGGCCTCCACAACGTTCACCCAGTGTGCCATCAGGGAAATGAAGCGTCCCTGGCCAAAAGTACTTGTCCATGTGTAAGTCGTTAAGTGGACCTTCCCAATAACTGTGTTGGTCAGGGCACGGGCGATGTTACGGGACACATGCTGGTGTAAGGCTGGGACTGCACACCATGAAAAATATTGGCGGCTGGGGACAGAGAACCGCGGAACAGCCTCACTGTCCACAAGCCTAAATGGCAACATTTCCATGCCAGCAATTTGGAAAGGTGCGCATTTAGTGCTATGTTCTGTGGGTGGGTGGCTGGGTTTTTGCACTTTCGTTCAAAGGCCTGGGGTATAGACATTTGTACGCTGCACTGGGACACAGAAGTGGATGTGCTAGCTGATGGTGCTTACGAAGGTCTAGGTGCATGGCGGTAGGCATCCAGGCCTGCGTATTGGACAGGGGATTGGCCAGCACGCAACACAGGGAAAGAGGAGGAAGTG
The DNA here is from genome assembly GCF_014858855.1 of Bufo gargarizans. Lineage (NCBI taxonomy): Eukaryota > Metazoa > Chordata > Amphibia > Anura > Bufonidae > Bufo > Bufo gargarizans. The sequence continues at coordinate 30,332,635 of NC_058086.1, forward strand.
GTGGGACCAACAAACACTTGTTGTGGACCCAGGCGTTCGGCCCACCTATTAGGGTGCTTTGATGCCATGTGGCGGATCATGCTGGTGGTGGTGAAGTTGCTAGTTTTCACGCCCCTGCTCATTTTGGTACGGCACAGGTTGCAAATGACAATTCTTTTATCGTCCGCACTTTCCTTAAAAAAGTGCCAGACTGTGGAACACCTACCCCTTGGCAAGGGAGATTGCCGCAAGGGGTTGCTCCGGGGAACAGCTGCCGACCTGTTTGGTGTGGCCCGCCTTCTCTCTTTTGCCACCCCACCGCCTCTTCCAGTCTGTTGCGAATCTACGGATCCCTCCACCTCTGTACTGCTGTGCTTGCTCGGCTTGCCACCTTCCCAGGTTGGGTCAGTGATTTCATTGTCCACCACCTCCTCTTCCACTTCCTCACTCTGGTCATCCTCCTGACTTGTTGACCTAACAACAACCTCAGTTATTTACAACTGTATCTCATCCTCATCATGAACCTCTTGAGACACTAACTGCGGTTGACTCATTGGCAACTGTGTCTCATCATCATTATCCACCTCGTGAAACACTAATTGCCATTCCCCACCATCATCTTCTGACTGTGGATGCTTCAGAGTTTGGGAATCAGGGCACAAGATCTCCTCATGTCCCTCTTCAAGCGGGCTTGGCGAGAGGCCCAAATTAAGGAATGGCGATGAAAAGAGCTCTTCGGAATATCCGAGTGTGGGATCACCTGTTTGCCAAGACTCTCCATGGTGAGTAGAAGGAAGATCAGGGTGAGGATTCTGTTCACCAGACTCTTGGCTACTGAGACTGGACTTTGTAGAAGACAGGGTGGTGCTTAACCGACAGGAAGCATTATCTGCTGCAATCCAACTGAACACCTGGTAGCACTGGTCTGACTTCGAGAGTGGTGTCCTGTGCCGCCCTGCAAACTGGGACATGAAGCTAGGTATCGTGGATAAGTGTTTCTTGTGCTCTGGCAGCAGGCACAGTTTCACCGTGCCTAGGGCCATGGCCTCTGCGTGCACCATCAGCAGTACGGCCACTTCCCCCTCCCTTACTGTTCGCCTTGCGCATATTAAATGGTATATATGCTTGCAAGTATGTCACACGTACAGTAGCGCAGGTTTTGTAAGTGTATGCGCAAATAAAGTACACAGAATGTCAGATATTTCTTTAAACAGACATTAAACAAGAGATATAGTGCAAGTAATGTCGCTGTCACCACCGACTAATAAAAAATTACACTGAATTAATGTCACTGATATTTAGGTTGCACAAACGTTATACAGGAGGTATTGCGCAAGTAATGTTGCTGTCACCAGCGGATAATAAAAAATGACACTGAATGAATGTGACTGATATTTAGGATGGGCAAACGTTATACAGAAGATGTAGCGCATATAATGTCGCTGTCACTAGCGGCGAAAAAAATTACACTGAATGTCACTGATATTTCGGATGCACTAACCTTATACTGGAGATGTAGCGCAGGTAATTTCTAGTGTTGGGCGCAAATATTCGAATAGCGAATATTAATCGCGAATATCGGCACTTCGAGAATTCGCGAATATTTAGAATATAGTGATATATTCGTAATTTTGAATATTCTAGATTTTTTTTTTCCATCGGTAACATCCTTTCTTGCTTGTCGGCCAATGAGAAGGCTGCAATGTCTTTGTCAGAGCTTAGCAACAGCCCTAGCAACCAATAGGAAAGGTGCCTACCCCTTACTATATAAGAACCTCCCCAGCAGCCCTTGTATGCAGTATTTGGCAGATCTGTTAGGCTGGGTTCACACTGGCGTGTCCGGATTAGGTCCGGATGCGTCCCGGTGTATTGCGGCAAACCTGCGCGATTAGGTACGCAATTGCAGTCAGTTTTGACTGCGATTGCCTTCCGATGTTCAGTTTTTTTGTGTTTTGCACGCGCGTGATAAAAAAACGACTGTGGTACCCAGACCCGAACTTCTTTACAGAAGTTCAGGTTTGGGATCGGTGCTGTGTAGATGTTATTATTTTCCCTTATAACATGGTTATAAGGGAAAATAATAGCATTCTGACTACAGAATGCTTAGTAGGTGATCAATTGAGGGTTAGAAAATGTGATCTGACGTCACCACAGGTCCTTTAGCCGGTAGTTCATCATTAAAGAAGTAAAGAAGAGACCGGGAACTACGCGATCAAGAGGAGAAGGTGAGTTATTTTTTTTTATTTTTTTTAACCCTCAATTGTGCCGATTTCGCAATCGCGAATATATTGGAGCACTCTATCTGCATATAAAGCAATTATAATGTTCTGCCGGGCCAACCATTCTAGCAGCTTGAAAAATGTAGCTATAGTGACCCATGCCTGTATTTCGCACGCATTACACGAATATTAAATTGAAGATTTTTCGCGATCAAGAAAAAAATTCTACCAAATATTCACAAAATATCACGAATTCGAATATTGCCCCTGCCGCTCATCATTAGTAATGTCGCTGTCACCAGCAGCAAAAAAAATTGACTGAATGTCACTGATATTTCGGATATGCAAACGTTATACAGGAGATGTAGCGCAGGTAATGTAACTGTCCGCAGAGGACACCGTCTACGTAAAAAGTACACTGGATGTCACAGATATTTTTAAGCTGCGCACATGTTACACAGGAGATGTAGCACAGATAATGTCGCTGTTTGCAGCGGCCAAACAATTGCAAGCTATTTAGCCCAGGTCGCGCTAAATATATATATTGCTGCCCCACACAACAATAGTGCTTAAAAGCACTTTTGGGTCTATAACAAATATAAAGACTAAAATATTCCAATTTCACTTCCTACACTATCTTTCCCTTCTGCTCTCCAGCTCTCCCCGGCTAATACTGAGCCGAACACATGTCATCGGGTGCTATATAGCACCCAATGACGCGTTCCGGCCAGCCAATCACTGTAATGCCAGTAACCAGCATGGCTATGGCATTACAGTGAATGGCAGTACTTACCTGCACATTTATTGGCTGCGTTGCAGCCAACAAACGTGCGGGGAGGAGTCTCGAGCATCGCGCTCGAGAACACGCGGTATGCGGCCAAACACTGCGATGTGCCGAGCATCGCGCTCGAGTAAAATTAGTGTTCCGCCGAGCATGCTCGCCCAACACTATTAAAGAGACATTATCAAAAACTGGCTGCAAATACATTATTCTGGTGCTTCTTTAATCATAGAAATGATTAAAACAAAAGAGGAAGAGTGTGCCGATCTTATGGGAGGCAGTAACCGGTAGACGTACAATATACGATTATGTTAGTGGGCACTGGATCAGGTGTAAAAGGGGCAGTAACAAAAAGTGGCTGCAAACACATTAACTTGTTGCTTCTTTAATCCTAGAAATGATGATGACAACAGAAGAAGAAGAGTGTGCTGATCTTGTGGGAGACAGTGACCAGTCCACACATATGGCTATTTTAGTGGGCACTGGATTGTGTAAAAGGGGCCGTGTCAAAAACTGGGTGAAAATTCTTTATCCTCTTGCTTCTTTAACCTTAGAAATGATGCCGACAGAAGAAAAAGATTGTGACGATCTTATGGGAGGCAGTAACTGGGCGAACGAGTGGATGAGGTGAGTTTAATAATTTTTTATTTTTTTTAACCTCTTCATCCCTAATTTACTTTGCATTCTGTCCTAAGAATGCTATTATTTTCCCTTATAACCATGTTATAAGGGAAAATAATACAATTTACACAGCACCGATCCCAAACCCGAACTTCTGTGAAGAAGTCCGGGTTCGGGTCTGGATACCAAACATGCCGATTTTTCTCACGCACGTGCAAAACGCGGTAAAACATTTTGCACTCGCGCTGAAAAATCGCGCATTTTCCCACGACGCACCCGCATCCTATCCAGCCCTCGCACGCGACGCCCCTGTGAAAGAGGCCTTAGAGTTTCCCTGGATCTAATTTTTCCCAATGAAGGAATTACGGTAATAAAGAAAAAACTGCACAGTTTATTACCAAATGAACTATGAGCAATGGATTTCTGGTCACTGTGTGAAGTTCACCTGTGTAAATTGGTGCATATTGTGGAAGAGCGTGGCGGAGCTCTATACCAGGTGGCAATTGATGATCAGTTGTGTGTGGACATATAAATAATTGGTTACTCCAATGTATCCCCATTAGATGTCGGGAGGAGCAGCTTTCAGTAAGGCTTCATTCACATCACCATTCAGCCTTTCCGTTCTCCTGCTCGTTTAGGGGCAGGAGAACGGAAAGGACGGAAAAGGCACATAACTGTCACCAAACTGAGCCAAACTGAGCCCTTAGGCCCCCTAGACTATAATGGGGTCCGTTATGTTTTCGCTCAGAAGATGATTTTGAAGCGGAGACAAAAGTCCTCCATGCACAACTTTTGTCTCCGCTCCAAAATCATCTTCTGAGCCGAAACATAACGGACCCCATTATAGTCTAAGGGGCCTAAGGGCTCCGTTTGACTCAGTTTGGCGTCAGTTATGTGCCTTTTCCGTCCTTTGATGGCTGAACGGTGATGTGAACGAAGCCTAAGGCGAGCTGCCATGTGAGTCTACTAGGTGGTGGCATTGGGGTAATTCGTTGTTTAGTATGTGGAGGTTGATACTTCCAAGCAATCCGATGGCATCTCTCAGCAGATTTGTGCCTATGAAACCGGCTAACCTGTTGCATGTGCGCTTGGCTATGCCCTTAATCATGGCATAACTCCTTTAAAGTGCATCTGTCAGAGGATTTGTGAACGTTCGGCCAACAGCAGTGTAGGATGAAGGGTGGATGTCAAAGATTTTATGTGATTGATCATGACGCCCTCTTTTTAGGCTCCACCAGTCAATCAATGGACATTACCCAGTTAGTCAATGTCCTAGGGTCTTGCAGGTCAGTGACACGGCATGGCTATGATAAGACCCGCCCCATTACAGACATATAATATTACCCTTTATCATTTCTGCTCTCAAGAAATCAAATATAAAGCAGTGGTACTGTATCTCTGTCTTCCTGGCGTCCAGAACAATCTGTCCCTTTTGTACTCTTGAGAATATTTTGCTGCTGTCAGAATAATAATCTATAAGCAACAATTGTTAAGACATAAGTTCGACAACTTACTAAGAGTTTGACTGTTTTCATAAGTATAATTTCATTACAATACATGACATGACATTCAATGCTATGTATAACGATTTTATTTTCTGTATATATATGACATTGATTTACTTTTTCTCACATAGTAAAGAAAATTGTTGCTTTTTGATCTTTGCAAAATTCTGAATAAATAAAGAATTTAAGCAGAATAATAATCTAAACGATTTATATCGGCAAAATAAAAAAAAAGAGAAAAAACTTGGCACCCAGACCCCCCCTACCCCCCCCTACCCCATAGGATATACTTGCGATTGGCTCCAGCAGCTTCTGCCCCTTCAGCCCCTTCAGCCCCAATACCGCGTACCCGGAATCTCGACGCCTCCTTCTGCCTCCACCTCTGCTTTCCTTCTGATGGGACCCGTTATTGCTCACTCGGCTGATGATGCCTCTGACAGCTCTTTCTGTATGTAAATGAAACACAATTCATCTTGAGGCCATTGCGTTCTGGCAGGCTCGTCAAAAAGGAGGGGGGAAAATAATGGTGCAATGAAAGTTATTTAATTTTAACCAATTCCTAACACTTATCCTGTATCGTTCACGGTGCAAATGATTGAAAGGTTTTCCAAAGAGTTTCTGCATCAGCTGTAGTAAGGGTACTTTCCCACTTGCGTTTTTCTTTTCCGGCATAGAGTTCCGTCACAGGGGCTCTATACCGGAAAATAACTGATCGGTTTTATCCCCATGCATTCTGAATGGAGAGTAATCCGTTCAGTTTGCATCAGGATGTCTTCAGTTCAGTCGTTTTGACTGATCAGGCAAAAGAGAAAACCGTAGCATGCTACGGTTTTATCTCCGGCGAAAAAAACTGAAGACTTGCCTGAATGCCGGATCCGGCATTTTTTTCCATAGGAATGTATTAGTGCCGGATCCGGCATTCAAAATACCGGAATGCCGGATCCGTCCTTCCGGTCTGCGCATGCGCAGACCTTTAAAAATGAAAAAAAAAAAAAAAAACTGATCCGTTTTGCCTGATGACACCGGAAAAACGGATCCGGTATTGCAATGCATTTTTCTGACTGATCAGGCATTTTTCTGACTGATCAGGATCCTGATCAGTCAGAAAAATGCCTGATCAGTCAGAAAAAATGACATCCGTTTGCATACAGTTTGCCTGATCAGGCAGTCAGTTCAGGCAACGGAACTGCCTGCCGGAATCAAACAACGCAAGTGTGAAAGTACCCTAAGCCGACTATTTCCAGAACAGGCGGTTCACCATGACGACCTAAATTATTCTAATCCCAGTAAAGGTAGAAGACGGCTCTTCTATCCACCGCATAATAAAGATACGGATTTTTCTACCACTATCTCCGGAGCTGGACATTTTCCTTTTTTTCCGCTAAATTATTCTAATGAATCCAGAGCATTGCCCCTAGATGAGTTAGCCTTCCGTGCTCGCGGATCCCGGAGCTAATTAAACTGAACCCATTTTTGGGTTTATTTCTTTGTGTTGAGAACGGAGCGGCAGCTGCGTAAGGTTTGTCAAAATCAGTTACGGGAAATCTTGTTACTGGGGGGGTCAGAGAAAGTCTACGACTCTGCCTTTTGGGCAGCGAGCCACTGTCGCTCATGTTCATATGTAATCAGGCTCATTCTGGTACCACAGGGGTCCAGCGCATTACAATAATACAGCGGGTAGATCTGGCCTTAACTGCAGGCCCACCGTGCCCTTTCAAAACTAATTTGAAACTTCAATTAAAAAATAGCTACAAAATCTCATCCCGAGTCACATTAATATTGAGCTTCACGTTTTTATGGAGCCGTGACATGCAGAATTGCAATCACATGCTGGAAAACTCGGGAATAATAGCAAAAATATAAGCAGATTTTTCGATAAAACAGTAATGTTAGGTACAGGAGCGACAATAATGGGATGCAATATGTAGTCAGATCTCACACATTCAGATTTTCTGAAATACTGAATATCCACACATATGAAATCCAATCTTTGATAAAATAAAGAATACATTCTGTGCTCATCAAAGAATAGGATAGTCCAGTGCCGTCTCATCTGCCATTTGAGTCTGGGGGGTGGTGGCTTTGGGGCAATATTTTGTTTAGTATGTGGAGGTTGATACTTCCAAGCAATCCTATAGGTTCATATGCTTAAAGGGCATCTGTCAGCAGTTTTGTAACTATGACCTGTTACATGTGCACTTGGCAGCTGAAGGCATCTGTGTTGGTCCCATGTTCATATGTGTCCGCATTGCTGAGAAAAATTATGTTTTAATATATGCAAATGAGCCTTTAAGAGCAATGGGGGCATTGTCATTACACCTAGAGGCTCAGCTCTCTCTGTAACTGCCGCGCCCTCTGCACTTTGGTTGACAGGGTCAGACAGTGAAAGCATGATCACACCTGGCCCTGTCAATCAAAGTGCAGAGAGCGCTACAGTTGCAGAGAGCAGAGACTCTAGGTGTAACGACAACGCCCCCATTGCTCTTAAAGGCTCATTTGCATATATTAAAACTTATTTTTTTTCTCATCAATGCGGGCACATATGAACATGGGACCAACACAGATGCCTTCAGCTGACAAGTGCACATGTAACAGTTCAGCCAGTGTCATAGGGACAAAGCTGCTGACAGATGCCCTTTAAAGGGGTTATGCCATGATCAAGGGCATGGTGCCAAAGGTCAGAGCGGAGAGTAGAATGACTGGTACAAGATGAACAATCCAGAGGGAATAGTTGAAGTAATATCAGGAAACAAGGCAAGGCCTGGATCGGGGTCAACCAAGGAGTCCAAACCAGAACCAATAGGCAGGGCCGGCCTTAGGTGTTCAGGCGCCCTGTGCGAGCTAACCTTGTGGCGCCCCCCCCCCCAAAAAAAAACAAAAAAACACTGCTTGTTGCTGGCATCATGGCATAGGCTGGCTGACTATCCAACCAAGTAGTTACCAGCCCGCACACCCCAAAGGCCGGTGTAATGTTATACTCCCCTACTTCGTGAGATTTCCCTACCTTCGTCACTTCCGGTCGCACCGGACATGACGTGAGGAGGTGTGCAGCGCCGTGCAGGCGCACAACGACAGGTTAGGGAAATTTCACAGCAGAGTGCACATGCGCCGGGAGCCTCGCCGGCGGTTAGGGTAGGGAAAAACTATGGGCCAGTGTGCAGGCGCAGTGATCAGATGGATGTTCTCAGCTGGACACCGGCCGACACTGCGCATGCACCGGGAGCCTCATCCAGCGGTTAGGGAAGGGAAAAATTACGTACGGGCCAGTGCTTTTTCCCTACCCTAACCGCTGGTGAGGCTCCCAGCGCATGCGCAGTGTCGGCCGGTGTCCAGCTGAGAACATCCATCCGATCACCGCACCTGTGCACTGGCCCATAGTGCGCCCCCCCCAATACCCCAGTATAATAAACATTGGTGGCGCAGTGGGCCCCCCCCAATATAACAAACATTGGTGGCGCAGTGTGCCCCCCCAACACCCCAGTATGATAAACATTGGTGGCGCAGTGCGCCCCCCCAACACCCCAGTATGATAAACATTGGTGGCGCAGTGCGCCCCCCCAACACCCCAGTATGATAAACATTGGTGGCGCAGTGCACCCCCCCCCCCAACACCCCAGTATAATAAACATTGGTGGCGCAGTGGGCCCCCCCAACACCCCAGTATAATAAACATTGGTGGCGCAGTGCGCCCCCCCCCCCCATATAATAAATATTGGTGGTGCAGTGGGCAGTGCCAATGAGGGTTAAAAAATAAAAAAATAATTAACTCACCTCCTCCAATTGATCGTTTTCTGTTCTTTCTTCATGACCTGTCAAAGGACCTGTGGTGACATCACTGTTCTCATCACATGATCCATCACATGATCCATCACCATGGTAATGGACCATGTGATGAGCTCAGTGACGTCACCAAAGGTCCTGAAGAAAGAACAGGAGACCGGCAGCTAGGCGATCAACTGGAGGAGGTGAGTTAATTTTTTTTATTTTTTTTTAACCCTCATTGGCACTTCCCACTGTGCCACCAACGTTTCTTATACTGGGGTGTTGGGGGGGAGGGGGCCGCACTGTGCCACCAACGTTTCTTATACTGGGGTGTTTGTTGGGGGGGGGGGCGCACTATGCCACCAACGTTTCTTATAAAGTTATACAAATACAGGAGGCGGGTGCCGGAATCAAATAGCCGGCACCCGACCTCTGTGACAGGGAGCTGCGATCAGCGGCAGTTGAGTTAACCCTTCAGGTGCGGTACCTGAGGGATTAACTGCCGCTGATCGCAGCTCCCTGTCACAGAGGTCGGGTGCCGGCTATTTGATTCCGGCACCCGCCTCCTGTATTTGTATAACTTTATAAGAAACGTTGGTGGCACAGTGGCCACAGCCCCTCCTCTCCTCCTCCCATCTCTCTTCTTATTGGCAGCGGCGGGGGCAGCAGGCAGGTCAGACACAGGGGAGGAGGAATCAGGTCAGACAGGGGAGGGGGAGATGGAGGGGGCGCCCCGAGGTAGAACACAAGTGCAGCCTCGCCTGCCGCTGCCGCATATACATTGCGAGCTGTCGGCCGCCCAGCGCCCCTGTTGCTATGGCGCCCTGTGCGGCCGCACAGCCCGCACACCCCAAAGGCCGGCCCTGCCAATAGGTCATGGAACAAGCGCCAGAACAGGGGGTGAACCTAAATAAGTAGGCAAGGAATTGCAGGATGATTCCCTTTTAAATGGGTCACCTGGCCTCACGTCATGCTTGGTTGCTTTAGCAGCCGGTACAGGGGATCCACAACCCAAGCCAGCAGATCTATGGCAGAAGACAGGAGCCATAAGAGTGGAGGATGTGGCAGTGCTGGTATCAAGCAATGTGAGTAACCAGTACAAAGGTAATACTCCAGAATTCACTTTGTAATTACAAGTAAAAAAAAACGCAAAGCCTTCATATATGGTCACTGTAGTTCCTATTTCATCTAAACATTTTGAACGGGCTTAGTTACATCTTAGGAGAAAGCTCATTAAGAGTCGTTACTGTACAGGTCCTATCCGTCTTATAGTAATTACCTTCCGCTACTCAATAAGAATAGAGATGTGTTTAAAAAAAAAAGTAATGACAGATTTGGAAGCCTGACACCAAACTCTACAGAACAGATCATTTACTTCTTCCATCTAAGGCCCATGTTTTCAGTCTTCTGTGAAAAAACAGATAACAGCTTTGCTCATCCAAACACAAAAATAGTCGATTCCCCAGAGATCCCTTCCCAGAAGACGCAGAAAAAAAAAAAATAACAGAGTTTGCAGCCCAATGGCAAATGATCACATTTCATTCTTAATAGACAGTTCTGCTGGGATCCGACTAATGGCATTTCTTCAACATGGTATGGACAGTCTTCTCCCTATAGGTTAATATCTGCGCTGCATCTGTCATGCTTCTGTTTTATGAGTTATGAATAGCTATCAATCATGAAGTGAAGCGTCTTGTAATTCAAAATGAATTGTAAAAAAGGGCGGTGGGGGATGCAAAGTGATTCGGTTACTCAGTATCTAACCAGAAGCAGGAGGGGTTGTCATGTTGCAATGAAGGGCATAGATCTTTCTATTGCCGAGTCAGTAATCCCAATCACTCTGGTCACCCTGGCACTTATCTAGAAAGGCAATAAGTCGATATGCGGTTATAGATGGAAACATTTGGAGAGTGACTTGATCGAGTGGTAAATCTTTGAGGTTCCCTGTTTTTGGGGACTCTAGATATTGCTCTACTAGCCATTAGGTTACATCATTGGAAGCATGAGATCTTACCTATAGCCTTCAGGTGAGATTTTGGTTGTTAATTATTACAGACTTGCAACTGGTTTGTAGGTTTAGGCCCCTGCACTTAAATCAGGGACCATCGCCAAGTTGTGGGCCGCCATTTAGGGTAGATCGTGCAAGTAGGCAGGGACAGTGGTCTGGGTGGAGTACAGGGATGCACTGTTCCCTACCTTTTATGACATTTTACAGCAGGGGTGCACAACCAACTATTGCGGCCCCCGTCTTGCTGGGCAGAGGTACAGCTGATCGTGCGATCAGCTGTGTTTCTGCCTAAAAACCACATGACGATGGATGACCCCTTCTGCTCCTGAGCTGTAGCAGGAACAGGTCGGGCCCCCCCATTAGAAGTGATGGTGAGGGAGCAGAGGAGAAGCCAGAAGCGCTTTATCAGTGCTTCTGCCTTCTCCACAGATAGATGAGTGGCACGATGAGTGGCTTTGGGCAGAGGAGTGCAGAGCTGCAGGGTCAGGAAACCCTAATTAGCTCTGCCTTCTACAAACTCCCACAGGAGACTGGTTTCCCCTGTATCTGGGGCTACTTTGGGTGCAGCAGTTACAGTGGAAATAGTACAAAAAAAAGTCTCTCATTGAAACCCAAAGGTCTTTCAGTGACCTCTTGGGGACAAATTATGTGGAAAAAATCTATAAAAAAATAAGTTAAAAAAAATTATAAAATAAAAATTTGAATACTGAATAAAAAAAGAAATAAAATATTACGTGGCAAAAATAGAATATTATAAAAAAAACATAGAAATAAAAAAAGTAAAAATGCTAAATAAAAGAGTGTTCACTGTCACCCAACAGACTTTTAATAACCATTTTGGGAACCTTTTATTTAGCATTTTTACTTTTTTATTTTTATCTTTTTTTTTATAATATTCTATTTTATGTGGCAATATTCTATTTTATGTGGCAAAAATATATTTAGAAAAAAATAATAGAAAGTAAAAAAAAAAAAATACAAAGGAATTTAAAATAAATAAATAAACTACAAATAAAATAAAAATTAAAAAGGAAAAAGTGCAAAATAATAGAGTGTTCATTGTCGCCAACAGATTTTTTATGACCTCTTAGGGGACATTTTATGTGACAAATATATTTTTAAAAAAAAGTAATAAACCAATTATGAAAAAAAAAATACAATAAAATATTAATAAAAAACAAATATAAGTAAAAAATTAAGAGAAAGGCCTTTTTTACACAGGTGTTGCGGGAAAATGTGCGGGTGCGTTGCGGGAACATGCGCAATTTTTCCGCGTGAGTGCAAAACATTGTAATGCGTTTTGCACTCGCGTGAGAAAAATCGGCATGTTTGGTACCCAAACCCGAGCTTCTTCACAGAAGTTCGGGCTTGGGATCGGTGTTCTGTAGATTGTATTATTTTCCCTTATAACATGGTTATAAGGGAAAATAATAGCATTCTGAATACAGAATGCTAAATAAAATAGCGCTGGAGGGGTTAAAAAAATAAAATAAAAATTAAACTCACCTTAATCCACTTGATCGAGCAGCCGGCATCTCTTCTGTCTTCTTTCTTTGTGCAGGAACACGACCTGTGGTGACGTCACTCCGGTCATCACATGATCCATCACCATGGTAAAAGATAATGTGATGGACCATGTGATGACCGGAGTGATGTCACCACAGGTCCTGTTCCTGCACAAAGCAAAGAAAGAAGACAGAAGAGATGCCGGCTGCGCGATCAAGTGGATTAAGGGGAGTTTAATTTTTATTTTATTTTTTTAACCCCTCCAGCGCTATTTTATTTAGCATTCTGTATTCATGGTCACATGGACCTCTTCAACCATTGACTGGCTTCAGCAGTGACATGCTGCTTGTGGCCACATCACCGCTGAAGCCAGTCATTGGCTGGAGAGGTCCATGTGACCATGGCCATTCACTGACAGGTGTAAACAGCACGGGGACCGGAAGATGGAGGCAGTGCGGAGGACCAGAGGGGCAGGGAGCAGGTAAGTATAACTCTTTGGTTTCAGGGGCTATGCTGCAGGATGATATTCGGGACAATTACTGGGAAAAAGTGTTCATAGGAGCGCTCATGTCTTATATCTGGCTGGTATAATCGTGACGCTGATCGGTCGATAAACAAGGTATCGCTCATTTGTCGGCTGATTTGCATATTTTATCAGGATGAAAGGTTTACAATTATTAGCAGCACATCTCCCTGTGTAATGAGGGATAGGCTACCAATAATCAATATAACTAAATGAAGGCGGAATGACTGACAGTGATCATTCCTCCCCAATCACTTTGAATTGGCTTGTGTAATAGGCTGATGCAAATGAGCGCCGATTGACATTTTTTTTATTTGCGGCCACTTGAAATAGAGCGATGTGACAATGCGGCCCTCAGACCAAAAAAGGTTGTGCACCCCTGGTTTACAGTATGCAGTGGTTAGTACCTACCAAAATTGGTCCAAAAATGGAAGACTGGTGCCATGACCTTGGGCGTCAAATGTTCGGTGAAGTGTGTGGGGAGCGAGTGGCTAGCCCAGCTGGTCCAATCTGCCAGAGGAGCCACCGGGTAAACAGTTATTGTCGGCTATAACAGACGTCAGAACACACAGGGCATCATGGCTTGCTGTGTATGGAGTTATGTAGCTCCAGATCATTCAGAGTGCCCATGCACTACCATAGCGACAGGGGAACCTGTTTCCTTGCGCTAATTGACCGAAGCCTCAAGCAGGTTTCAGAGTCAATTAGATGTATATATCAATACAGGCCACTAGGAGGCAGCCTTGTATTGATATAGTGCAAATGAAGTCTTCAATGATGGCTATTAAGCCATCACTGAATACTATGAGCAATCGAATGATTGCCAGTTATTTTCACCCAAGATGACTTAAAAAAAAAGTTAAAAAAAAAGTTTTTACAAATATAAAAAAAATACAAAAACCTAAAAGTTCAAATCGCCCCCCTTTCCTTAAAATAAAAATACTTAACCAATAAAAAAATAAACATCATGGGCATTGCCGCGTGCGTAAATGCCTGAACTATTAAAATATAACAATATTAATGGCGTACGGCAAATGGCGCAGCGGACAAAAAAATAAAAACAGCCAATTTGCCATTCTTTTTCCCTTCAACTACCTAATCATTTTTTAATAAAAAGTTATCAAAAAGTTGCATACACTTAAAATTGGTATCACCGAAAAGAACAGATTGTCCCGCAAAACATGAGCCCTCACACAGCTCCGTACAGATAGCTGCAAAAAAGTTATAGGGGTCAGAATATGGGTATGAAAAAAAAGAAATCCTCAAAGTTTTTATTTTTTTCAATATTAAAATGCAAGAAAAATTATACAAGTGTGGTATCGTTGGAACCGTACTGACCTGGAGAATGAAGATAACAGGTCAATTTTACCGCATAGTGTACAGTGTAAAAATAAATAAATAAAAACCTTTATCAGAATTGCGTTTTTTCCAAATTTTACCCCATTTGGAATTTCTTTCCCACTTCCTGCTAAATGGTATGCAACCGTAAATGGTGCCATTAGAAACTACAACTTGTCCTGCAAAAAATAAGCCCTCATAAGGCTGTGTGAATGAAAAAAGAAAAAAGTTAGGACTATGGGAAGGCGGGGAGTGAAAAACGAAAACACAAAAATGGAAAATCTTAGGGTCCTGCAGAAACCTTCCCGTCCTGTGTGGGAACCTGGTTTGATCCTTGCTATGGGGCCCTTACTTCTCTATGTACGCTCACATGCTGACTCTTTTCCACCACTCAACGCACCTTCAGGGAGCATCAGAACTGCGGCTTATATCACGTTGATGTTTTCATGTAGATTTTCTACACACAAACCTAAAGGGGTAGCCCAAGTTCATAATAAAGGGTCTGCTTTTTTTAACCTCTGAAACCCACGGCATGCTTGCCTATGAGATGTGGCTTGCATTGCAGCTCATCACCATTTAAGTAAATAAGGCAGAGCTGTAATACCATAGACTACCTATAGTCAAGAGTGGCGCTGTTTTTTTTAGGGGTTGAAAAACAACTTTTTCCTATTCCTGAACACTCTTTCAACTTTTTGGTAACAGAATAAAAAATAAAAAAACAATGTTGTGGTGCCTTCCCCTTTTTAAAACAGTTCTCACCGATATTTTTGTTAACATCTGCGGCACTTTAATCCGCAGCATTTGTGCTGATTTCGGATCTTTGGTCAAGTAGGAATATAAGCATGAGCCGGGCAATACTTTATTGTGTTCAGATCGAAGCTCGGTAAGCGGCAGAGCGCTGATTTATCATGATGTGAGAGAGAAATAAAACACCTTCCTGTGAAATCTCAAGATTTAGCTAATCCCAAATTGAGCTCACAACATGGGCTGTAAGCAATGAGGCGCCGCTGGAGAAAACTCATTTACGATATGTTTAATTTTTTTTGCGGGATAAAGAAAATGCAGTTTCGGGATAAGAGGTTGATATTTAAATCCGAAAAAATAAAAAAGATATATAATAAGTTATGAAATTGCAGAGGGTAGATTTCAAAGACTATAAAGGGGTTGTCCACATGCTTGCTATTGATGACCTGGCTTTAGGATAGGTAGGCCATCAATATCTGATTGGTGGGGGCCCGACACCCCACCAGTCACCTGTTCTGCAGTAGCTCCTTTAAGTGACTAGGAGCTTCCCTTGCAGCAAACTGGAATGGGAGGCGAGGATGGGAGGAGTGGTAGTGGCTATGCTGGTGGTAGTAGGACTCACAGTTCACAGTGGCAATCTCCACTCCCTATGTCCATGCAGTGACTGGAGGGTGCACCCTTTCGTCCCTTGAGGCACACACTGGTTTCAGGGCTAATGCCTGCTGGTACGGTACTTTGGGTGCCCTTGGTGGCAGTTTGGAAAGGTGGGGAGCAGGAGGGGTAAGGCAGAAGACCAGCAGATGTACGGTAGAGTCAATAACCAGGCCGCAATAAATTAAGTCTTACTGACTTGAAGATAGGCAGAGTAGTACATACGACAGTAAAAGGCACAGTTTCCAGTACATATCACAGTGTAATCTCCCGATAGCAGCATATAGGCATCAACAATGATGGTAGTTGTAGTACTCCCTGTCTCTCTCTAAAGACACTTTGTGGTCTCTCATGTTCTTGTTAAGTTCTTCTGCAGTTCCCAGGCTGAGGGGTGCAGATTTTAAATATGGATGTCCATTTCGTCTCAAAATGTGGGTGATGTTTTTGCAATATTCTCTCTCACAGCAGCAAAGTCTTTCTGCCATAAACGAGTGTGATACCTTGTTGTCTAAAGCCAATGCACGTCTTGGATAAAGTTCTGGACCTTCTTATCTACTTCTCTCAGGGGTACTCTGGTGTTAGAGTTGCTTCCTTGGCAGTTAGTTGAAGTCTAAGAGACAGAGGTTCTCTGAACTCGGGCCCAGCTTTCAGGAGTTAGCACATGAAGTATTTGTCGGTAGCTCTGTTAAACTAGACTGATTGACTAACTAGGGGGCGGACCAGGTCCACCACACTGGTAACCTAAACAGCCTGCCAATTTGCTAACAGTTTGGTTGCCTTATACATTGCTATTGAGTACATGATAAAGTACGATAAATCGAAACATTTAACTCAATAACATTGCACCAACTCTTGTTGCATTAGTTAACCTTTTGCAGTAGTCTTTCTAGGGTAATGCACCTTGCAGTTACAAGCTCCATCCCCTATACAATGGACAGAGCTGTGTAGTCAGCACTGGAGCTACAAGGTAACATCAGATCGGAGGGAGTGCATGGTGTCAGGCATCAATTTAAAGGAGTGGAGAACCCCTTTAACCATAGCTGACTTTAAAGTCAAGATCATATTTATTTTTTATGTGTTGCTTTTACATATGTGTGCAGGGAATGCAGAAGTATTGGTCATACAAGGGCCCTGGTTCCTAAGGGGACCCAAAGAGCCATTCCCACATTAGAAGTATTGTAAATAGCAAATGGTAGATGGGAAGCCCTGCTACAGATTTTGCATTGGGATACAAGCATAGCAGGTGCTATGTAGCCCAAGATCTAAAGGGGACCATCTCCACTCATAAAATGTGTCACCCTAGTGATGTATGGACACTACATTTTGCATTATTTCTGTGCTGTGACAGCGCTTATTTATTTCTGTACATCACCGGCTGTACAGAAATAGTCTCACAGTGATAATGCTATTGCAAAATCACTGTGAGCCTTATTGCTATACTGTGACATCACTGTGCACATCACGCCTGTGCTTTAACTTTACTATGCACATTATGCCACCATTGTGATATCACTGTGTGCATTATTTCAGTACATTAGGGAAACCAGCCTCAGAGTATGTTCAAACAATGGATTTTGCAAATCTGCCTACAAATTTTGCAAATCTGCCTACAAAATTCAGAGCGGAATCCCCATGTTTTCTTCTTTTTTTTGTGTGTTTTTTGAGCGTTTTTGATGCGTTTTTATATTTTTTTTCACCAAAAGGTATTTACTGAAAATGCTCAAAAACTACTTGGATACATACAGATCTATTTTCATTTTACTGGGAGATTCAGCGTGGATTCTGCCACAAGATAGGGCGTGCCGGTTCTCTTTTCCATGCTTTATTTTTCCTTGTAGAAAAAAAGCAAGTGCCGTTTCTCATAGAAATGGAGCTGATTTTGAGGCGGAAACGCTCCAAACTCAGCACCAAAAAACTCAGTGTGAACTGGTCCTAATCATAAGTTTTACATGTTCTGAATGTGCTACTGAAATTGAACAATGTGGAGTCGGGCCACTTTCCAAGGTTTGCTATGGGGTCCAGACTCCCAAGGATCCTAGTTATGCCCCTGAAGGTCACGTCTCTGTCGAACAGTAGCATCGGACCACAAAAAGATCCTGGACGCAAGTGATCAGGGTGTAAAACAGCAGCCCAAATTTTTTGCTCTCTTCTAAAAATGTGGAACTGTTCACAAGTGTGAATTATAATATGATAAAAAAACAAAAAACAAAACATGGATTAATTTATTTCTAATATGGACCCTGGCTAAAAGTGGCTAATAGTTTGGGAGGTCTCTTTTTTTCCGGATGTTCCAGGAGAGTTGGCAAGTATGATTTATTCTAGACTCCTGCATTCCAGCTTGGTGTATCATCTCCTTCAATGACCATGCTAGGAAATGCAATGTGCCGCCCCCTAGGGCATGATCGGTCCAGTGTGTAGGAAATGCAGAGTGGTGATGGGGCCTTACTAGTTTTGTGTGTCATGGTGCTCCTACCTGGATACTGTTGCTCCCCAGGGTCAGGCTCCACAGCATTCAAAGGAGCTGTAGTTGGAGGAATGAACAGAGTTCAGACTTGATAAAGTTCAACAGTTTTACTTGAATAAACTCGCATCCAGACAATATTCGATCTTCTTCTTGGCTCCGGCAGGTCAGCTCAGACACCTTACCTTGTCTTTCTCTACTGTACTAATCTCTGGCTTCTGTCTGGTATCTGGACTTTTTAGCAGTTCTGGTAGCTTTGAATGGGGTGCCTTTGGCCATTGACCCCCTCGTAATATACAGTCTCTAACCTGTATGGAGTTGTGGTGCTCTATGAGCTGCTTCCCCTGGAGGACTCCTGCTGCAGGAGGGGGAGCTCCTCTCCCTGCACCATGTCTCATCTTCCAACTCATAACTCCCTCTGAACAGACAAGACACCCCTCCCCTTGGAAGAACTGGGAGGGCCCACTCCTCCAAGGAGGGGGAGAAAATTGAATGGTTAATTCCATTCTACCAATACAGTAGCTCACTGCCATGCACGCTGCCACCTGCTGGTAAAACCAGGCACAGTGCATGTGATACAATAAATAACATATACATTTTTTAACAGACCTGGAAACAAAAAATATTATGGTGTCACACATTGGTTAGGCATTAGAGATAGTAGCAGGTTGTAGAAATGGTAGTGCCCGCTCTAGGGTACTACGGAAACATCTTGGCCCACAGGAGCAGACATAGGAGGACTGGCCTTTCCATTCATTACATTTTTTTAAAGGTGTAATGCTCCCTTTCCCCTGTGATGGCACTGCAGAGAAATCAAACACTTCCTGCAGAAGATCCTGACAGTTCGCAGCTACTGTGATTGGTGGCGGTCAGCAGCCGGATACAATGTAGACAACTGCAAGTAGTAATGTAACATTTTGTCAGCCTACACATCACTTTCTTTTTATAAAAGACCAATTTAATAGATAAATATAATGAATCCATAAGCAAATAAAGTACAAAAAATTGTCATTTTTAAAATAATGTATATTATTGTACATTTGTATATTTTATTGTACCTTTATTAGCATTAAGTACAATTACGTGGTTTTTCATAGTGATCAAAGAAACATTAACTTGCAAAGGCACTTTTGTGCTGTTGCTTTATTCCATGTTTTTACAGCCATCAACACGCTACCACGGTAAATGACAAGCAGTGACCCCAGAACGGTCCTTCCAGCTGTCCTGTTACCAATTCCCAGGTGCTGTCTGTCAGCGCAGGACTTCACTATAAAAGTTCAGTCATAAAAAAAAAAAAAAAAAGAATTGTTTCAGCCTAAACCAAGCGAGTCATTGTATCACAGAGTCTAATAATTATGTGACAAAGTCGGCACTGCTACATCTGTATACATTTATAAGAATATCTTCTTTTACATGGAGGAGTGATTAACCACCTCAGCCTCCCTAGCTTAAACCCCCTTAATGACCAGACCACTTTTTACAATTCTGCACTACACTACTTTCACGGTTTATTGCTCGGTCATACAACTTACCACCCAAATGAATTTTACCTCCTATTCTTCTCACTAATAGAGCTTTCATTTGATGGTATTTTATTGCTGCTGACATTTTTACTTTTTTTGATATTAATCGAAATTGACCTACATTTTTGCAAAAAAATGACATTTTTCACTTTCTGTTGTAAAATTTTTAAAAAAAAACTACATTTCTTTATAAATTTTTCTCTAAATTTATTGTTCTACATGTCTTTGATAAAAAAAATGCAACAAGTGTATATTTATTGGTTTGGGTAAAAGTTCTAGTGTTTACAAACTATGTACAAACTATGGTGCAAAAAAATCAATTTACGCACTTTGACTTTCTGAGCACCTGTCATGTTTCCTGAGGTTCTACAATGCCCAGGCAGTAGAAACGCCCCACAAATGAACCCATTTCAGAAAGTAGACACCCTAAGGTATTCACTGATGGGCATAGTGAGTTCATGAGAGTTTTTATTTTTTGTCACAAGTTAGCGGAAAATGATTATTTTATATATTTTTTTTTTTCTTACAAAGTCTCATATTCCACTAACTTGTGACAAAAAATAAAATTTTACATGAACTCACCATACCCCTCACGGAATACCTTGGGGTGTCTTCTTTCCAAAATGGGGTCACTTATGGGGTATTTATACTGCCCTTGCATTTTAGGGGCCCTAAAGCGTGAGAAGTAGTTTGGAATCCAAATGGGTAAAAATGCCCTGTGAAATCCTGAAAGTACTCATTGGAATTTGGGCCCCTTTGCGCACCTAGGCTGCAAAAAAGTGTCACACATGTGGTATCGCCGTACTCAGAAGAAGTAGGGCAATGTGTTTTGGGGTGTATTTTTACATATACCCATGCTGGGTGAGATAAATATCTCTCTAAAAGACAACTTTTCCCATTTTTTTATACAAAGTTGTCATTTGACAGAGATATTTCTCTCACCCAGCATGGGTATATGTAAAAATACACCCCAAAACACATTGCCCTACTTCTCCTGAGTACGTCGATACCACATGTGTGACACTTTTTTGCAGCCTAGGTGCACAAAGGGGCCCAAATTCCAATAAGTACCTTTTAGGAGGGCATTTTTAGACATTTAAATTCCAGACTTCTTCTCACGCTTTAGGGCCCTAAAATGCCAGGGCAGTATAAATACCCCACATGTGACCCCATTTTGGAAAGAAGACACCTCAAGGTATTCCGTGGGGGGCATGGCGAGTTCATAGAAGATTATTTTGGCACAAGTTAGCGTAAATTGTTTTTTTTTAGTTTTTTCTCACAAAGTCTCCCTTTCCGCTAACTTGGGACAAAAAGTTCAATCTTTCATGGACTCAATATGCCCCTCAGCGAATACCTTGGGGTGTCTTCTTTCGAAAAAGGGGGTCATTTGTGGGGTGTTTATACTGCCCTGGCATTTGAGGGTCTCCACAATCATTACATGTATGGCCAGCATTAGGAGTTTCTTCTAGTCTCCTTATATTGAGCATACGGGTAATGAGATTTATTTATTTTTTCCGTTCAGCCTCTGGGCTGAAAGAAAAAATGAACGGCACAGATTTCTTCATTCGCATCGATCAATGTGGATGAATAAATCTCTGCCAAAAAATGTGCAAAAAAAAAGAGGGGAAAGGCGTCTGCCAGGACATAGGAGCTCCGCCCTACATCCATACCCACTCAGCCCGTATGCCCTGGCAAACCCGATTTCTCCATTCACATCAATCGATGTGGATGAAGAAATCATTGCTGGAATTTTTTATTTATTTTTTTATATACAAAGTGTTTGCCAAAGCATATGAACACCGCCCCTCAGCTCATATGCCTCGGCAAACGTATCTTTTTTACTGCAGAGGAGAAATCTCGTCTTGCAGCGCCGCATACACCGACTTTTGTGTAATCTGACAGCAGCGCAATGCTTCTGTCAGAATGCACATCAGTGCTGCAGCTGGTCGATCGGTTGGTCCACCTAGAAGGTAAAAAAAAAAAAAAACAGGCCGCAACACATTAAATTTATTAACATTAACTTTATATAACATTTGAAACAGAACATTAACTTTTATAAACTTTATTGAACTTTTGGAACATTAACTTTTTTGCTTACCTGTGATTTTTTTTTTACCTTTATAGGACAAACCTCTCCTTCCCCATGGGACAATGTGCAAAGCGCAAATTGCCCAGAGATGTGGCGAAGTACATTATGCACTTTGTCCTAGGTGAAAGGAGAGGTTTGCAGCAGCTCTGTGTGAAAGGCTCCTAAGACCCCTGTGTGCCTGTCCAGTGTCACGCAATCCCTATGCTAAGTGTACCTGTGTGTGGTACTTCCGGAAACACTCCCCTAAGCATAGGGCAGGGTGGTCAGGGCAGTCAGGACAGAAATAGCGGGTGTCACGCCTTATTCCACTCCTGCTACAGACACATCTTTTTCGGGGTGGCGCTTGGTTTGAGGTACCAGCAATGACATTGGGGAAATGTCGCTCGTGTAGACGGCTCACTACACTGGTGGATGGGGCCACGGAACCTCCTGGATACAGGAGGTTCTCGATGATCTCATCCTGGAATTTGAGGAAGGATCCTGTTCTCCCAGCCTTGCTGTAGAGAACAAAACTATTGTTCATCGCCAATTGAATTAGGTATACAGACACCTTCTTATACCAGCGTCTGGTCCTGCAGGAGAGTAAATAAGGAGCCAACAGCTGGTCATTGAAGTCCAGCCCTCCCATGAGCAAATTATAGTCGTGGACCAAGAGGGGCTTTTCAATGACTCCCGTTGCTCGTTCAATTTGTATTGCTGTGTCTGCGTGAATGGAGGAGAGCATGTAAACGTCACGCTTGTCTCTCCATTTCACCGCAAGCAGTTCTTCGTTACACAAGGCAGCCCTCTCCCCCTTTGCAAGATGGGTGGTATTGAGCCATTGGGGGAAGCCCCGGTGACTAGGTCGCGCGGTGCCACAGCAGCCAATCTGTTCTAGAAACTTGTGTAGAAATTGTCCACATAAAGATGGTACCCCTTGCCAAATAAGGGTGACACCAAGTCCCAGACTGTCTTCCCACTGCTCCCCAGGTAGTCAGGGCAACCGACCGGCTCCAGGGTCTGATCTTTACCCTCATAGACTCGAAATTTGTGCGTATAGCCTGTGGCCCTTTCACAGAGCTTATACAATTTGACCCCATACCGGGCACGCTTGCTTGGGATGTATTGTTTGAAGCCAAGGCGCCCGGTAAAATGTATCAGGGACTCGTCTATGCAGTTGTTTTGCTCAGGGGTATACAAATCTGCAAATTTGGTGTTAAAGTGGTCTATGAGGGGCCGAATTTTGTGGAGCCGGTCAAAAGCTGGGTGGCCTCTGGGACGAGAGGTGCTGTTGTCACTAAAGTGCAGGAAACGCAGGATGGTCTCAAATCGTGTCCTGGACATGGCAGCAGAGAACATTGGCATGTGATGAATTGGGTTTGTGCACCAATATGACCGCAATTCATGCTTTTTTGTCAGGCCCATGTTGAGGAGAAGGTACAGAAAAGTTTTAAATTCGGAAACTTGGACGGGTTTCCACCGGAAAGACTGAGCATAAAAGCTTCCTGGTTTGGCGGCTATAAATTGAGTGGCATACCCGTTTGTTTCTGCCACAACTAAGTCAAAGAGCTCCGCAGTAAAGAACAGCTCAAAAAAAAAACTGTGCCGATCCGATATGAGCTGTCTCAACCCGAACTCCAGACTGGGCGGTGAAAGGGGGAACTACTGGTGCGGCTGAAGTTGGGGACTGCCAATCAGGGTTTGCCAGCACCTAAGGGACTCTAGGGGCTCTAGGGGCCTGTCTGGGTGGTGGCTGCGACAGGGGAACTACTGCACGTGCCACCGTACCAGCTTCAACTGCCCTTCTGGTACTCGCCACTTCACCATGTTCTACGGCAGTGCTGGTACTAGGTCCAGGATGGGCTGCGCTGCTGGTGTATGCTTCACCACGTAATCCAACAGCGCCAGCCCCACTCTGCTGCCCTTGAAGCGGATCCTGCGCAACCTGTGGTCTAGCAACACGGGGCCGGGTACGTCTGGTGGTATCAGGGACCTCAACCTCATCGTCCGCACTTTGGGTCAGACTGCGACTGCTTTCTACAGGTTCGTATTCTGACCCGCTGGATTCGTCAGATGAGGGTTCCCATTCCTCATCCGACTGGGTCAGAAGCCTGTAGGCCTCTTCAGAAGAATACCCCCTGTTTGACATTTGGTCAACTAAATTTAGGGGGTATTCCCTGAGACTACCAAAGAAAAAAAGCAAGCCTGTCTTACAAATGGGAGACTAGCGAAGTACAGGAAGCCGCTGCGATTTCTAAAAAATATCAAAACTGTTTTTTTTTATCGCCGCAGCGCTTGTGTAGTGATTACGCAGTGATAAAAAAAAATTAAAAAATTTGTCACTGCGGCGGGCGGGCGTGGGTGAACACACGTGTGGGCGACGGATCAGGCCTGATCGGGCAAACACTGCGTTTTGGGTGGAGGGCGAGCTAAGGTGACACTAATACTATTATATATCTGACTGTGATCAGTTCTGATCACTTACAGATACTATAAAGTACCAATGCTGATTAGCGATACGCTAATCAGCGAATCAGTGACTGCGGTGCGGTGGGCTGGGCGCTAACCGATCGCTAACTACCTAACCAAGGGGCCTAAACTATACCTAAAACCTATCAGTCAATACCAGTGAAAAAAAAGTGACAGTTTACACTGATCACTTTTTTCCCTTTCACTAGTGATTGACAGGGGTTAATTGGGGTGATGGGGGGGGTGATCTGGGGCTAAATGTGTTGTGTTTTGTGTACTTACAGTGATCTGTGCTCCTCTGCTGAGACAAACCGACGAAAATGAACCAGCAGAGAGCACAGAAGCCATTTAACATTATATTTATAAATATAATGTGTTAAATGGCTTGTGATTTGATTTTTTAAAAGTCACCACCCTGCCAGCACAGATCATTGGCTGGCAGGCTGGTGACGAACTTATGCTGCAACTTTTCCCGGCCCGCACTGCGCATGTGCGGGCCGGCTTGGCGCGTCATATCGCGTCTCGCGAGATGGCGCGCCGATGCATCGAAGAGGAACAACCCGACCGCCCGCAGGACGCATCCCTGCGTTAGGCGGTCGGGAAGCGGTTAAGCAATAGGGAGATTGGACTATGCAGATGATAAATTCCCTACCATGAGCAGACTACATACTACAATGTACAGCAGCCTGTACTAAGTCTATAGAGCTGGAGGGCTGGCCATCATACACCAAGCTTACAGGGAATCCATGTGTTCTCTTTACCAGAATACACACCGGAGTATCATGGAATTGCTTTTCATGCAATTCCATAATCTGCTAACGTAGGTTCCCTAACATGCTTTCTTAGGAAGGACATGAATTGTTGCATAAATGTGTTATGTCATTCTGCTGGTGTGCAGAAGTAAGATAGAAGTTTTATAACCAGATTGTAAGCTCTTGGGCCCAAAACGTGTTGTGTTGTCATAATGCTCTAGGTTTACAGCTCCTTTACCCTCGATAAATATGTGGTTTGCTCTAATCCTGTACCTAAATGCTCTTGCCATGTGTATTGTAAGGGTATTGTTGAAGTACTGATTGGTTCTGTCCCTTTAATTATGTTCCATTTTATTATTACCATTCTGTGAAATGATGTGCCTTGTAAGTCCAGTAGCCATCCCCCATTGTGCTGATAAGACCACATTCCTGAGTGATCTCAGAGACACGTGTGCTGCACACTGGAGGAGGGGCTAACAGGTTTAAACTCTGTGGCACACATACATTTCGGGAGATTCCATTGAAGAGTTTATTCTAGGTAGGATATAAGGATTGATTTTTTCTATCTCTTCTACACCCTGGAGTGTTGCTCATGTGTTAGACGAAGTCTCCACCCCATTTAGGCTAGTGATGTATTTACTTTTTTATTATTCTGTATGTGATTTGTCTGTGTTATCTTATATTTAATCACACTTAGTAAATATATTTATTCACTTAACCTGCGTAAGCTTATTCATTCTCAAATCTTTTGAATTCATGTTACGTTACACCATGACACCATTCTCCCTTTCCTCTAGTTCCACCCTAAGTTAAAAATGCTTATTTTTGTCTGCAAAACAGACAAGTACATTCAATCTTTTTTGCAGGATGGCGGAATAGACATATGGATGAGGCCAGCATAAACATATCTTTATTAAAAGTTTTTTTTTCTGCATTGAAAATAAAAAGTGGAAAAAAAATCATGTCTGAACCTGGCCTAAATGAAGTTAAAAATAGCAAACCCCAAATAAGGATCATTTACTGTATCCTTGCAACTCATCCATAGAGCCAGGAACGTAGCTATAGGGGGTGCAGAGGTAGCAGTCGCTACTGGACCCAGGAGCCTCAGGGGGCCCTTGTGCCGAATAAGAAGACACTGGTGTTATAGAAAGTGCATGCTGGTCAAGTTACTCCTCTGGCTAGAGGGAAGGAGTTAGGTCACGAATTTGGCATGAGGGAGGGTTGTCGTATACATTTTTGCCTCAGGCAGCATGAAGGCTATGTGCTTCCCTGCCCCTGGCCACAAAGCACTGAGGGAAGGGGGACCCAAGCTAAACTCTTGCACCAGGGCCCATGGGCCTTTAGCTATGCCCCAGAATAGAGTAGATTTCTTACTTGAAGCACATGGACCCATCTTGAAGATGCAGACGCAGAAACCAGTGCAGCATCTTACCTCAAAGTTCCTAAATCCCAATGTAAAATCTGTAACATGCCCTTCCCAAGTGTCTTGTATCCCACCTTGGGCTGTGGGGTCCAGGTGCGACCCAAACAACCTCAGCACCTAGGGTGGCCACTTGCATAACTCCAAAAAGACTGGCATCCTGGGCCACACCCTTCCTCACTAAGTCACGTCCCTTAGGCCTCTTTCACAAAACTGTTTTTTTTTCCCGTTTTCTGCCCTTTTTTTGCGTTCCGTAAATGGTCCGTATACGGAACCATTCATTTCAATGGTTCTGCAAAAAAAACTGAATATACTCTGTATGCATTCCGTTTCCGTATTTCTGTTTTTCCATTCCGTTGAAAGATAGAACATGTCCTATTATTGCCCGCAAATCACATTCCGTGGCTATATTCAAGTCAATGGGTCCGCAAAAAAAACGGAACACATACGGAAATGTATCCGTATGTCTTCCGTATCCGTTCAGTTTTTGCGGAACCATCTATTGAAAATTTTATGCCCAGCCCAATTTTTTCTATGTAATTACTGTATACTGTATACCAGCGGCGTTGCTAGGGTCTGAAGACATCCGGGGCACAATCCCATGTGAAGCCACGCCCCCATCCCATGAAGCCACGCCCTCATCGCCACTGGGGGGGGGCCTTCATAGTAGTTATTAACCCTTTTCAGCAGTCCCCCCTTAATGGGGAATGGGGGACTGCTGAATGGGGTTAATAATTACAGTGAAGGGCCTAGCCGTCTGGGCAACCCCACAGATCATCCATAACAGTGCCATCCACAGATCCCCCTCCCCATGACAGTGCCATCCACAGACCCCCCTCCCCATAACAGTGCCACCCACAGATCCCCCTCTCCATAACAGTGCCATCCACAGATCCCCCTCTCCATAACAGTGCCATCCACAGATCCCCCTCTCCATAACAGTGCCATCCACAGATCCCCCTCTCCTTAACAGTGCCATCCACAGATCCCCCTCCCCATAACAGCGCCATCCACAGATCCTGCTCCCCATAACAGTGCCACCCACAGATCCTGCTCCCCATAACAGTGCCACCCACAGATCCCCCTCTCCTTAACAGTGCCATCCACAGATCCCCCTCTCCTTAACAGTGCCATCCACAGATCCCCCTCCCCATAACAGCGCCATCCACAGATCCCCCTCCCATAACAGTGCCATCCACAGATCCCCCTCTCCATAACAGTGCCATCCACAGATCCCCCTCTCCATAACAGTGCCATCCACAGATCCCCCTCTCCTTAACAGTGCCATCCACAGATCCCCCTCCCCATAACAGCGCCATCCACAGATCCCGCTCCCCATAACAGTGCCACCCACAGATCCCGCTCCCCATAACAGTGTCACCCACAGATCCCCCTCTCCATAACAGTGCCATCCACAGATCCCCCTCCCCATAACAGCGCCATCCACAGATCCCGCTCCCCATAACAGTGCCACCCACAGATCCCGCTCCCCATAACAGTGTCACCCACAGATCCCCCTCTCCATAACAGTGCCATCCACAGATCCCCCTCTCCATAACAGTGCCATCCACAGATCCCGCCGCTCACAGGAGTGTACATTAACATTTTAAACTGTAACCCTAATCCGTATCCTGCAACTTTAACTAAGTTTAAATCAGCGCTCATCTGTAGTCTTTATCTTACTCTCAGCTAGTCAGCTCCAGTAACAGGCAGTGCGGGCGGTGCTCAGTCATTGACGTCATGCGCCTGCGCCGCCTAGTGGGAGGAGCAGGCGCCTGATGTCAGTGAGCGAGCGCCACCTGCACTGCCTGCTGTTATCGGAGCTAAGAATCTACTAATGAGATGAGCGGCTGATTTCAAGTTAAAAGTTACGTTTGCAGGCGGATTAGGATTACAGTTTAGAGTTAAATATATGTGAGCAGCGGGGCCGGTGTAGCGCAGGAGTGTCAGAGCGCCGGCCGGCCCTGCCAGTGCCAGCAATCATTCGGGGCAATGGTCAAAACATCCGGGGCTCAAGCCCTGAATGTTTTGACCTAACGACGCCCCTGGTATATACCATATGGAAAAATGCAACGGAAAAACGGAACAGAAACGGAAACACAACAGAAACAAAAAACGGAACAACGGATCCGTAAAAAACAGACCTCAAAACACTGAAAAAGCCATACGGTTGTGAGAAAGGGGCCTTAGTGTGACTTTAATCAGTTCCTTCTGGGACTGTCTCTCCCCAGGTGAGAGACGAGCAGAGGCGAGCGGCTGTTTGCGCTGTGCGCGCCACCAGCCCTGTTCTTTATACCTCACCCCATCCCCATTCACTACTAGTGTGCCGCCAAATCGCCCTGTCACCCACCAACCTAAAAAGAGGACTCCCCGGCGTGCATTCAGGCCTTGCGCATGACGGAGGACTGGGAGCCAAAAATCCGTACTTCTGGCCACCCTATCAGCACCCCCTATAGTTACTCCCTTTTATGCTAATTCCCCCCCCCCCCCTATTTACCAAAAATAATAAAACTCTAGACTCCCTTTAAACAGCCGTATTCCTCTCATAAACAATGTGACTGACAAGCAGTGCTGGAAAATTCCAGCTAACTATGCGGCAGATTAATGTCTTCTGCGATATTATTATTCACTGTAGGTAAAAACGGAGCTCCATGGAATATAATGAAAATGCTAAACGTACTGCCCTCCCCTCAGCCAACTGTTCCTGCCTGGGGCTAGGACTCATCCCTGTTTTATTTCCGCTGTAGTCGCAGTTAGGAATTTCGCCAGATTAAAAGAAACTTTTACCTCTATTAAGCCCAGATCCCCTTTCAACGGCCGAAAGACTGAGCTCTAACAGCATCCGCTTTGCTGCTGCATGGGCTCCATCCATCAGGCTGACAGAGGAATCCGATGGGCCAGTCATATTGTCTATATTTCATACACAAACATCAGGCTTGCTGACAGCACTTTGCACACTCGGAAATTGCTTTTGCTGTGATCTGAATTTCAACTAGAGCCGTGATTTTTATTTTTTTTCCTTTCCCTCTCTCTCTATGTCTCCGGCTGTGCGACCCTCTGGAATATCTCCATCTGCAAATAAATAGCGCAGGAACGCACGCCCCAGATATTTAACATTTGCTGCAAAATTTCTCTCCCTTAATTTGCAATTTTCATGACGAGACGTAAAGAGGTTACAGAATTTTTAATTTCGATTTTTTTTTTTTTCTGCTGATTTCCAAAGCCTATGGTCGGAATATTGCGCAAAGGGCATAAGGCACGCAACCAGCAGCCTGGTATTACAGATGCTGCCCTATGGCCCTGCCGGAAAAAAAAGGAGGCAGTTAAAATGATGACACTATAAAAGGCTTTGGAGAAGTTATAAGTCTTTCTCGGCAGCTGGTTATAATCCCGTCTATGGCTCGATGCCTGGACCGTTGTTATCGGGGATAACTGACAGGCTATTTAAGCAGGTTGGTTAACTATTCAGCCATTCGAGGAGGGGTGCGCTAAAAGATTATGGCTCCACAGGGCCTGTCCAGATGATTGAAAAAGCCCCCATTGGTTATAATGTAGTAACGCTCCTGTCTTTTCCTCTAGCTTTAATACCCGGTGTATTTCAGTATCATAACCCATCTATTACCCACCACAGCCGGCTACAAAATAGATTTTCATTACTTTTTAGTAAACGTAATATATGTTCAAGTAGTAAAGAGTTCCGAAAATCCATCTTGCTGAAACTCTCGTACATAGAAATACGTAGAAAAACACAGACTTTGGGGAAGAAAGGATGAATTTACAATGAAGCCTATTACGGTATTTCATCTAATTATCCTTTAATATAACGGTAAATGGGACATATAATAAAAAGAAGAATGGCAGCGATGCATTAAAATATACTTATCAAGTGGGGTCTTCTTTGTTGACCCCATTGTTTGCAGTGCTGAGCAACTCAGTAAGGCCTCATGCACGTTGTGCGGCCGTTCCGTGCATAGGGGACCGGAATTGCGATCCCCAATGCACGGGCAACATCCGTGCAGAGAGCCGGACCCATTCAACTTTGTCATATCATATTTATTTGGGGTGCGGAACAACGGAAAGAGACACCACGGAAGCAATCCGTAGTGCTTCCGGTGTTCCGTTCCGTTACTCCGTTCCGCATCTCCGGAATTGCGGACCCATTCAAGTGAATGGGTACACATCCGTGATGCGTGGTGCACACGGCCGGCGGCCGTGGATTGCCGACCCGCCGTTTGCGCAACGGCCGTCTCCATGAGGCCTATGGATGCTATGGTTGTAACTTGATGACGTCATCAGGCCCGGCCAATGCGCTGGCGTTGTGATGTCTAGTGATGAGCAAATTGAAGACTGTGGACTTAGATCCGAATTTCAGGATAAATTCGATTTGCCTCAAAGCTAAATTTCCTTGTGCTTCACGGTAGCGAATCAATTGAACCTGGAATAGTGTAAAGAAAATAAATAAATAATAATACTTACCTGATACATTTGCCTGTAACAGGCCGGCCGCGTGAGGTGATCGCATTACATCCGCACTGAATCCGGACCCATTCATTTCTATGGTGCTGTGCAAATGAGCGGTGATTTTCACGCATCACTTGTGCGTTGCGTGAAAATCGCAGCAAGCTCTGTATTGTACGTTTTTCACGCAACACAGGCCCTATAGAAGTGATTAGGGCTGCGTGAAAATCGCAAGCATCCGCAAGCAAGTGCGGATGCGGTGCGATTTTCACTCATGGTTGCTAGGAGACGATCGGGATGGGGACCCGATCTTTATTATTTTCCCTTATAATGATGGTGATGGACCATGTGATGAGCGCAGTGACGTCATCAAAGGTCCTTTAGCCAGGTCCTGAAGAAAGTAGAAAGAAGAGGAGATCCGCTGCGCAATCAAGTGGATAGGGTGAGTTATTTTGTTTATTATTTATAACCCCTCAATGGACATTTTACTATGCATTCTGTATTCAGAATGCTATTCTTTTCCCTTATAACCATGTTATAAGGGAAAATAATAAAATCTACACAACACCGATCCCAAACCCGAACTTCTGTGAAGAAGTCCGGGTTCGGGTCTGGATACCAAACACGCCTTAAAACGCTTTGCACTCGCGCTGAAAAATCGCACCCGCATCTTGTCCGGCCCACACATGACGCCCATGTGAAAGAGGCCTTAGTATTGACTTTGGTCAGCGTTTTGCTATTGAGGCCCTTAGGTACTTTGTATTCTTCCATATGCACATTATCCCTCGAGCGTGGTATCACTTTTTGCATTACCACAGTCCAGTGACATCACTTCATTCCCTGTTCTGTCACATTGCTGTGTGCATTTTACCTTCATTTTGCCATCACTGTGTATGTTCTTCCTGTGCTGTGATGTCACTGTGCATTGCGATATTTTGTGTGCTGGGATGTGTATGATTTCTGTGCTGTACCTTCTGTTGTAAAGTCAGTAAGATACGTTTCCCTGGTCAGCGACATCATTGTATATACTGTCATATGAATGCATTTATTACCCCTGTACTATGATATCACTATGTGCACTGTAATAGTTTGTGTGCTGTCATATGCATGATCTCTGTGCTGTATCCTCTGCTGTAACATTAGTAAGATAACTATCCCTGGTCAGTGACATCATTATGTACTGTCCAATCAATGCATTTAATATCCCTGTACTATGACATCACTGTGTGCATTATTCCTCTATTTTGTAAACACTGTGTGCATTATCTTTGTACTTTGACATCACAGAGCCTTATTCCTGCCCTGAGACATCACTGCTTTATCTCTATACTATGATATCGATGTATTTATTATCCCTCTACTGTAGTGTTACTCCTGCTCTGACTCGCATCGCTATGTTCATTATCCCTATACTGTGACATCACTTGCATTATTCTTGTACTGAGACATCACTATGTGCATTATCCCATACGATAATGTCCCTGTGTGTATTATGGCATCATGCGCAGTGATGTAACTGTGCGCATTATTCCTGTATTATGGCATCACTACGTGCATTATGCCATACCTGGATGTCTCGGTTTTCATTTTTTCTGTACTATGAAATCACTGTGCATTATCGCGCAACGTGATTATTCCCGTACTGTGACATCGTTATGTTTATTATCCTGTACTGTGGCATTATTATTATTTGCATTACCAACATAATGTGACATAGCTGTGTGCATTATGCTGCACTGTGATGTCACTGTGTGCATTATTCTCGTGGTGTGACATCACTGTGCATTATCCTGTATTGTGACCTTACTCTATTTATTATACCGTACTGTGGCATCATTATCTGTATTAAGCCTCATGCACACGACCATTTTTTTTTTGGCGGTCCGCAAAACGGGCTCCGTAGTTCTGTGATCCGTGTCCATTTTTTCTTCCGGGGGTCTTCCTTGATTTTTGGAGGATCCACGGACATGAAGGAAAAAGTCGTTTTGGTGTCCGCCTGGCCGTGCGGAGCCAAACGGATCCGTCCTGACTTACAATGCAAGTCAATGGGGACGGATCCGTTTGACGTTGACACAATATGGTGCAATTGCAAACGGATCCGTCCCCCATTAACTTTCAATGTCAAGTCAGGGTATATTTTAACTTGAAGTGTCCCCATCACCATGGGAACGCCTCTATGTTAGAATATACCATCGGATTTGAGTTAGATTGTGATAACTCAGATCCGACAGTATTTTCTAACACAGAGGCGTTCCCATGGTGATGGGGACGCTTCAAGTTAGAATATACTACGAACTGTGTACATGACTGCCCCCTGCTGCCTGGCAGCATCCGATCTCTTACAGGGGGCTGTGATCCACACAATTAACCCCGCAGGTGCGGCACCTGAGGGGTTAATTGTGCATATCATATCCCCCTGTAAGAGATCAGGGGCTGCCAAGCAGCAGGGGGCAAACCCCCTCCCTCCCCTGTATTACATTCATTGGTGGCCAGTGCAGCCCCCCCCCCCGCCCCCCCCTCCCTCCCCTGTATTAATTTCATTGGTGGCCAGTGCGGCCCCCCTCCCTCCCTCTACTGTATTAATTTCATTGGTGGCCAGTGTGCCCGGCCCCCCTCCCTCCCTCTACTGTATTAATTTCATTGGTGGCCAGTGTGCCCCCCCCCCCCGTCCCCCCTCCCTCCCTCTACTGTATTAAGTTCATTGGTGGCCAGTGCACTTTCCGAGTTTTCAACGGACCCATTGAAAGTCAATGGGTCTGCAGAAAATCACGGAAAACGGAACAACGGACACGGATGCACACAACGGTAGTGTGCATGAGGCCTTACCCACATGATGTGACATCACTTTGTGCATTATCCCTTTACTGTGATATCACAGATCACAATTCCTGTACTGTACGGTTAGTTAATTATGGTATCCCTTTTGCTATAGCTGCTAAATTGGATTACTATACAATTTTTTTTTCTTTGGCTTTGTTCATTTATAGGTTAAGATAAAACAATAAGTTTACCTGCAGTCCTATGTAAAACCAAAGATAAAATGTAAAACTCAGCTCCGCTGTATCTGATAAACTTCCACTCTGGGTAGGTCTTTAAATACACCCTTTTGTCGGCATGCTGCTCCTAGCGAAAGTCTTAATTCCAGTTTAGAAGGGGAAATCTAATTATCTGAGACATTTCATGCATCAAATTCTGCGCTTCTTCAGAAAAACTTTTCATCTGTTTGTCAGCCAACAAGACTCGGGAACGACTTGAGAAATGTGTCAGTACGTCTCACGCAGGATCACTTAAGATGGAAGCAAAATGAAAATATATTGTGAACATACCGCCAGTGGTAAAACAGAGAAACACACAGACTTTACTGATCCCACGACTGGGGATTTCTTCCGCTTTTGTTTTCTAAATGCCCAGATAACGAGACAAAACCCACAGCAAAAGGTAAAGAAAAAGACCCTTTTAAGTGGCTTCTGTAAGAGCCTGTTCAGGACCTGTGTAGATAAAACAACGATACCCCCAGTCCTATCACACGGCGAGGCACCATTTCAGAAGTGAAATTTTCTTCTCGATCAAAATGAAGAATTGCAACCAGGTGATTGATGCCTTTTTACCTCAAACTGACACCTAAAAGTATTCTTAAACAATATCTTCTGATTTGACTTGTGCGAGGCGCGATTTTCACTGACAGCTCCCTTCTGCCTGGTGTCATGAAAGGCTCGGAGAATTTTGTATAGCTAAACGTCCTCCTCTGTGTTACTTTTTTTAACTGGGATTTAAAAAAAAAAAGTCATCACGTAAAGTAAAGCAGATAGAGGACATAGTGGGGGCCATTTACTAAAGACCCTTGTTTCACGCGTTGATCTTGCTGGTGGAAGATCCGACGAATTTATGAAGACCCATGCGCTTATTAATAAATTAGTTGCATCTTCTGCTGTTTGTTAGTGTTGAGCGTGAATATTCTAATCGCAAATTTTTATTGCGAATATCGGCACTTCGAGAATTCACGAAGTTCTAGAATATAGTGCTATATCTTTATAATTGCAAATATTCTAGATTTGTTTTATCACTAGATAAACCTATAATCTTTTTTCACTTATTGTATATAGCTTCTCTTTATCCTTATTCTGCTATCTATCATCCATACCTTCTTTCTTTTTTTATAGTTATTATTTTACCTATCATTAATAAACTTTTATTATAAGTATTTTCCTACCTATCATTAATAATTTCTTTTTGTAGATGGTATATATATATATATATTTTTTTTTTTTAATCATTACCTAAAACATACAATAGCCAACATACAACAGACAATCACACAAAGGCTGTATGCCAAAAGCCGGGTATGTGCAAACCAACAACCTATCCATGAGACAGGTACACTCAGCATACCTTACAATGGCAGCCTTGTGTGCAACAAGACATTCAAGACCAGCTCTCATCTGACTGAGAGCCAGTAAGCCTCAAAGTTGCTTGATTTTTGTTGGACGGCTTGGGGACCTGCGCACCTAGATCATTATCATGATCTAGGTGCATATAGTGTTTCCGTCTTTCTCATATGCCCATGTTTATGTAAATGAGTTTACATGACAAAACAATATAGAAAGGTTATTGAATATAAATGTTAGAACAATTAGAAAACTGAAAATTTTCATGCAGCCCTCGAGATTAGAGTTAGCTGGCATCCAAAAAAAACATTTACAATTTTGTCACCCTAATGATGATCTAGGTGCACAGGTCCCCCAAGCCATCCAACAAAATTCAAGCAACTTTGAGGCTCACTGACTCTCAAGTCTGTGTGGAGAGAGCTGGTCTGACCTGGCTGACTGCTTCTCGGCCTTTTGCCTAAGATTTCTGGCTTGACCGGACTTGGGCAAGGGGTTGTCAGAGCTTCATATTGACGGCTTGGAAGGCGATTACCCTGCTGAAGTATGGCAGTATATATGCCAAACGTCCGTTTCGCAACCCAAGGAGAGATGAGGATCCGAAACGCCATGCAGATTGAAATCTCGAAAGAAGAAGAAAAGAAAGGCAAGCTATTTTTCTTTGTTTGTGAACGATGGGAAGCATTCTTGCTCTCAACGATTCAAGGAAGGGTGTGTACATTCTCACATTTGATAATCTTTTGGACTGTCACAACTTGTATGAGCAGCTGAAAATCCATTGTGCTGATCCCATTCTACATGGACTTAATTTTAATTTTGTTTTACTCTACTCAACGGGGAAAATTCCACTAATTGTACATATGTACAATCCTTTTGTTTCCTTATGTGACATTGAATTTTTTCTTTCGAGAGATTGTTTAACTTTGAAATCTGGCCGGGATCTTATGAATAAAGTAGATTTATGGACCGGAAAGTATTATTATTTTTTTGTCACCTTCAGGGAGGACCCTGGAGGAATTGGAGGATTAAATCACCCACCATCAAGCTTCACAATTGGAAGAGACATTTATTATCCAAGGATGCCAGAATTTTGGCGAAAGTGTAAATTTGGCCACATACAAGCCGACTGTAAAGAGGAGGCATGTTTTTGCGGGAAGTGCCAACAAGCAGGGCATAAAAGCATCGACTGTCAGAATGTGATTATCTGTAACCTGTGCAGGATGGAAGGCTATGCCTTTAATGACTGTCCAAAGTGGGCTAGAGCTCGGTCCTATGCGGATGTTGCCATAGGCAAGGGACCTACTAAAGAACCGGAGGCCCCCAAAAAGCCTAGAGCTGCACCCACTATGAAAGAACCGGAGAAACCTGTGACTACAAGCGTAACTGGAACATCCAGAGTGCTGATGAAAGACAAAATGGTGGATCCTGTGAAGAGTGCTCCTGAAAAATCTGCTCTTGAAAAGGTGGCAGGGAAACCTGCTACTGACACAGGAGTGAAGGGGATGATTGCAGGAGACGAAGCCATGGACCTACAGACAAAAGAAACAAAAAGAAAGGTGAGTGGTCATGAAGAACAGG
The DNA here is from genome assembly GCF_014858855.1 of Bufo gargarizans. Classification (NCBI taxonomy): domain Eukaryota; kingdom Metazoa; phylum Chordata; class Amphibia; order Anura; family Bufonidae; genus Bufo; species Bufo gargarizans. Next base: position 30,369,383 of record NC_058086.1, read on the forward strand.
TTCTCAGTGTCAAAATGCAGATGAGAGCGACAGCGGCTTAAGACCAAGTGTGACCTTATCTGATCCTATGCACATTCTTCAGTTTGAGAGCTCAACATCACCAGAGCCATTAGTTCCATTTATGTCAAGTAGTTCATCTGATGAAATGACCTGATGCGCAATGCTTTCCTACCAATTCATCTTGCAGAAAGTGAGAAATTTCAAGAGAGCTGCTTTTGTATGCAAAGAGACTTTCTGATTTTTGAAGTTTATTAACATGTGGAATGTGCTTCTTGAGTAACTTTTGATGAAAGTGTTTGATTGTAAGTTTTCTTAGTTTTGTAATAAAAATTTAAAGCTGGTCTTGAATGTCTCATAGTGCACAAGGCTGCCATTGTAAGATATACTGACTGTACCTGTTTCATGAATAGGTTGTTGGCTTGCACATACCCGGCTTTTGGCATACAGCCTTTGTGTGATTGTTTGTTATATGTTATAGGTAATGAAATTGCAGATTTTTGCAATCGCACATTTTCTGTGAATATGCAGCAAATTTTTTGCGAAATATCGCGAATTTGAATATTGTCTATGGCGCTCATCACTACTGTTTGTGTGCCAGAATTGAAAGCCACTCCTGCTGGTTTTCTGGCTCATGCCCACAACCTGCCTACTTCTTTGGAAAAGAGTCAAGGGTGTCGGAAAAAGCTAAAAAGTTGCACATTTAGCCATAAAAGGGCATTGCGACAAAATTTGTGAATTGTCTTCGCAAAAAAACTGGTGTGGAGTGTTAGTACATGACCTTCATGGTCTTTACTTTGTTACATAGAGACAAGTTAAAAAGGTTGTCTCAAGAAGAGGACATGTGCATGACATAGAGGGTTCCTCTGCTTGGTGCTCCCCTCTATGAGCTTAAAGGGAGAGCAGGCTCTGTAGGAGCTACAAGCATTCTGGAAGACTTGGGCACCCTCGTATAATTTTTAGTTTTTTAACTTGCTTTATGCACTTTTATAGCGCTAATACATATATTCCGCAACGCTTTGGAGTTTAAGAGGACATACAAACTTCATGCAGTTGTTGTCCTTGGTCGGATTCAAACTTAGGACCCCAGCACTGCAAAACACTAGTGCTACCCACTGAGCCACCATGCTGTCCTCACGGTGGCTCAGTAGCTCAACATATGGTCGCCAACACTATATATTTATCCTGGAGATCTAGCTGGCCACTGCTTCCCCTGCCAAAATTAGCTTCTTGTCGGGAGTTCCAAGAAGTTGAGCCAAGTTATAGTCCAGGGTGGTGCATTTTGAAAGAGGTCCGCACTCTTGGGACAACCATTTAATTAAACAATGTCGCCAGTGGTGTAGAAGAGGGGGAGCCCCATAGTATAAAAAAATTAAAATAAAATGACCCTGCCTAGTTTTGCCTCCCAGGTACGGATGAGTGAATTTCTTCAAATTTGATTGTGGGCTGATTCGGATGACGGATCAAAACGGAACGCCTCTTAAAGGCTTCCGTTTTGCATTCAGTTCTCGAATTCTGTTATATTTCATTATAACTGAACCCATAATGGAACCTGAACCCGGTGAGGTTCAGGTTCGCTCATCCCTATTTAAGCGACATTCCGTTTTGCTCCCTCCTAACATACTGTAGTTCTATGGGCACATATACTGGAACAGTTCCGTGTTTTTTCCCGTTATTCATTAAGGAAAAAAGTCCTGTAATGGAATTTATAACGCGGATGTGAACCCAAATGGGCACATTTCTGCCATGTTTTTTCTGTTGCAAAATTTGCAGCAAATCCTCTGCAAAAACGGCGTGTGTTACATATTTTGATGCAATTTTGCTGCAGACTTCATTCTGCATTCATTGCAAAGGGTGACATCTGAGGTGAAAATCTGCAGAAAGAGTTGTCAATTTTCACGTATCTTTTTATTTTGCTGCAGCATGTGAATGAGATTTATTAAAATGCAATGTAATTTGTATAAGTGGTTTGGGTTTAATGAGATATGTGTGACTGCAATTTCCTGTAAGGGCACTTTCACACTAGCGATTTTGTTTTCCGGTATTGAGTTCTGTCACAGGAGCTCAATACTGGAAAAAAACTGATCAGTTCTATCCTAATGCATTCTGAATGGAGAGCATTCAGTTCAGGATGCCTCAGTTCAGTCCCTCTTACGGTTTTTGGACGGAGAAAATACCGCAGCATGCTGCAGTTTTCTTTCCAGCCAAAAATACTGATCACTTGCCGGCATTAATTTCCGTTGAAGTGTATTAGTGCCGGATCCGGCATTAAGTGTTCCGGCAAATTGGATCCGGCTTTCTGGTCTGCGCATGCGCAGACCTTTGAAAAAACGCAATTTTTTATTATTCCGGATCCGTTTTTTCCGGATGACACCAGAGAGACGGATCCAGTATTGCAATGCATTTGTCAGACGGATCCGCATCAGCGACGGAACTGCCTGCCGGAATCCTCTGCTGCAAGTGTGAAAGTACCCTAACTCATACAGAAGACATATAGTGCTATGTAAATAAAGCATTGCTGTATAATCTACAAGGAGCTATATTCTACGTGTTTGGTTCCATCACTAAACTTCCTCCTGTGTGCTGTGCATTAATTAACTAGAACACTTGACCACCAGCTATTCCAGACGGCTTTGTCCTTCTATAGCCAAGCTAGTGACAGCTAATTATTTTTCATCTATGCATATTCTCTAAGCCTTTGGCTCACAAGTTGCGTGTTGGCCTTGCAAGGGGATCTCTGTCCAGCACATGAGATAATCAGAAAGGAAAGGTGCCGAAGAAAATGCTAATTTAAAAGCAGGTTTGATACATTGTTTTGAATTGATTGGGAATTTGCCGTGTGTATTACCTTCTAAAAGGGGGGCATCAATTTTTGTATATCTACTAAATAGTATTAAAGGGGTTATGTCATAAAGGCAACGTGATCCCTATACACAGTTATGCCAGAATAGGAGATGTGTCTGCTTGGCGGGAGTCTTTGGGGTCCCTACCGATCACAAGAATGGAGGCCAATGCTCCACATTTGAATAGAGTGCCAGAATGAATTCAACTCTACGGGACGGCCTGAGATAGCGGAGTGCAAGAGCTTGGCTAATTCCCGCAGCCCCTCGTAGCTGAATTTAGCTGCAGCGCACATGCGTGACAGCAGCTCCAATCATACTTTGAAGAAAGTGTCCCCTAAGTTTCTTTTTATTCTAGTGCTGACTTTAAAGCTGATACAGTAAAACTGTTGAATTTGGGACACAGTCAACCCTGGGTGGTGGCACGTTGCGTGCCACCACCCAGGGTTGACTGTGTCCCAAATTCAACAGTTTTACTTGAATAAACTTGCATCCAGAAAACACTTGATCTTTCTCTTGGTTCCAGCAGGTTTTGGGGTGAACTGGCAGGCAAACTTGCATACCTTACTTTCTCTCTTTGCTTTGCTAATCTCTGACTTCAATCTGGTTACTGGACTTTCTAACAGTTCTGGTATCTTTGAGTGGAGTAACTTTGTCCGGTGACCCCCTCGTCTATAAACTGCAAGGAGTCATGGTGCTCTATGAGATGCTTCCCTTGCTGCAGAAGGGGGGTGCTCCCCTCACTGCGCCATGTCTTGTCTCTTTTCAATGTTCAACTAACTCTAGCTTCCTGCAACCCTTCCCTTGGTAGGAAGCAATAGGAATGGTAAGTGCAATTTTATCTAAAGATCTTTTATCTGCCAGATACACTGCCACCTGCTGGACAACCAGGCACATTACATGAAATGCAAAACATAAGGTACATAGCCATATTATTAAGGCACAATAATAACAGTCAATAGTAGCTTGAGGGATAGGTGAAGCAGGCTGTCGCCTAGAGCGGCATTGAGGAAAGGGCTTCAATTTATGATTTTTCAGCCTTCACATTTTTTTAATGATCAGAATGCTAGGGATTGATAAGGAGTGGTGCATGAGAGGAAAACTACATGAATGATTGTCCATCCCATAGCTTTTACACTCCGACACACTCAGCCGGATGGTGGTCGGGACTGTGTCTCATCCTGCCTTAGTAACAGGCAGAGCCTACAGTGAAGCAGGTAAGTATAAATCTTCAGTTTCAAGAGGCAGGCTGCTGGCATCTGATAAAAAGTTTTATTTCCTGAAGAACCCCTTTAAGGCAACTTAATACATTTAAAAAGGGTTATACAGGATTAAAAAACATGCCTGCTTTCTTCAAGGAACAGCTCTGGAGCAGCTCAGTACTACTTAAGTGAATGGGGTTAATCTGCAGTATCACCCACAGCCTGTGGAAAGAAGTGGCACTGTTTACTGAAGGAAGGAACTATCCATTTCTAATCCTACGCAATCCTTTAACAGCAGTATTATGTCAACCCCAAGATAACAAATTATGATGTGTAAGAAGGTACAAGGAATCATCGTGGATGATAGGTAAGTGTGACCGAGGTTCCTGGCCTCGGTGGAGTAAGCAGCAGTTGCTGTTTGACATCTTGGTACTTGGAATGGCTGCAATAGCTGATCCGGGACGTCTCTTACTGGGAGTAGTCAAAGTGCTGGGTGGGTGACTACTCCCCATGTTCCAGGCCGGGTTTTGCCAGGCATAAAAAACTGCCAGCACTGCCAGGTGGAGAGGATTACCTCCCTGACAGTGGAGCTCAGGAGGTCTGTGTGCTGTGATCTGAGGGCTGTGTTGGGATCTGTGACTTGAGCCGGGCTGGAGGGCTTAGACCCCTGTGAGGGCGAACAGGCCGCCTAATGCCTGCCTGTGGACTTGACAAGGCAGGACTTCAAACAGGGTGTGAAGTAACACCCAGGAGAAAAGGTGACTGTTTTGTATATGAACTTTTCATGTGTGTGAACGATCACCAAGCAACTTGCGTTTTTGTTTTGCTTTCACGTGTGAAGAAACACTGATGTTTTGAACCAAGAACTTGTACTTTGCCTCTGGGCTGCACCTGATAAGCCTAACTACCAGAGCGAATCCCCACAGATGTCATAAATTATCATCTATTTTGCCAAATGATGAGCTCAGTTCTGCTCCATGTGTGGACATAAGTCTTCTCTACTGACTCTTTTACTGTCTCTTAATAATTACTCCTTGTCTCTGTTGTAATACTGGGGGAATGGCTGCTTACGGAGAGCACTAGACTGTGTGTGGATGAGAATGTCTATGATAGACTTTTCATGTTTGTGATGATCTGGTCCATTTTGCTGCGTTTGTTTATAATGAGCACATTTTCAGTGGCAGGTAATCACTCATTAATGTCTCCATTATCTGAAAGTGTACCCTGAGCTGTGGACATATTCTGTCACCCGCGTTGTCACTACTGATGAAGAGACATTTATTGGAGACAGGAAATGTAAAAGAGCAAAGGAGATCTACGGGGAACAGTACTAGCTACCAAACATTGCAGATGTTAGGAGATACACCATCTGCTTTAGCACCTGTGTAGTCAGTAGCAGGAAAGGACATTGAATATTCACGCTGAATGCAGAGTTTGATGCCTTTTTTTCATATTAACCCATTTATCCCTGTACAAAAAGTATGAATCCAAACTTGTTTGTATGACTATTTATTGAGAGGAACTTCCAAAAGCCCACAAATGTTGGGCCATGACCAAGAGGCCATCAGGTTCCAGGTATCAGTCAATAGCATGGTTACGACTTTGTTCCTGTCATCCAGCTCAGTCACCATTACTTCAGTCTCTGTCTTCACACATGGATGTCTGGTCTATGATAGACTCATTGGTCTTATATTTATTATAAATACTGAATTTTGAGATTCTCAGTATAGAAAAAACTAGCTAAAAACTTGGCGATGTGTCCTGCTATTGCATCTGTCACCCTGTCATACATATTGCAAGAACTCTACTTGAATGCCTGAAGAAGAACTCTGTCATCGGAAACATCATCTATAAACGTTCTCATTCGTGTAGGTCATGTTATAGCAGCAGTTGTGTTGAGCAAAGTGAGCCTCGAATCATAGATCCGAAGTCGCTTTGGTCAAAACTTCGCTTGAATGCTGTATGGAGATCTGTCTCCATACAGCATTCACATATATGGGCTCCACTAAGGTTATCTCTGAAATCTCGCAAGACTTAGTCGAATAACTTCAGCATTCAATTGTTCATCATAAAAACCATTTTAAAACTGGGATCAGAAGTCGGCTTTGGTACCCAGGTACCAGTAGGTAATGAAGCCGACTTTGGATCCCAGTTTTAAAATTGTTTTCAAGTTGAAAATTGAAGTCTGATAGCGAATTTCATATGCATAATACCTGCACCACCAACTTCAGCACAGCCAGGGGGGAATGACAGCAGGCTGTTTTGAAACTCATCTGTTTGATGGAAAAACCCCACACCGTGCAGGAGCTGTGGACGGGTAAGGAACAACAGGCCGATGAGTGGTTGGTGCCACTGAGCCTCAAGCCTGGGCTGGTGGTGTGCGATAACGGGCGAAATCTCGTAGCAGCTCCGTGGCTAGCCGGTTTGATGCACATCCCTTGCCTGGCATATGTGCTGAATTTGGTGGTGCAGAGGTTCCTGAAAAATTACCCCGATATGTCAGAGCTGCTGCATGAAGTGTGTGCCGTCTGTGCGCGCTTTCGGCATTCTCACCCTGCTGATGCTCGCTTATCTGTGCTGCAGCATAATTTCGGCCTTCCCTCTCACCGCCTCAACACCACCTTGTTGACGGTTCTGCCTCCAGCAGTCAAAAAGCAGGCTTTAGGTGCCCTGCTTTCCCAACACACACTCAGATTTTCAGCCCAGCACAAGGCTCAGTTCCCACACCAGCGATTGCCAGAGATCCTCTGTCAGAGAGAGGTAATCACTCACAGCTGACACTGCTGGCTGAGTTTTTTATAGGCCAGTCAAGACCCGGCCTGGAACGTGGGGAGTAGTCACCCAGCCATCACTTTGATTACCCACAGTAAGAGCCGTCCTGGATCAACTATACAGCCATACTAAAATAGCAAAGTGTCAATCAGCATTAGCTGCCGCTGACACCTGAAAATACCGTCTCTTATTTCACCAAGGCCAGGAACCATTGATTTCGTCAGAGAGTACAGCTCTGAGGCCTACTTCAGAGGCATCGATATGTACCCCAAACTCCCTCTTGAAGTCAGGCGTCACCAAAACTGGGACAGGACCGACTTCAACGCGGAAAAAGCCTCTTCCGCCTGGTCATTCCAGCGGACCATCACGGACTTCCTTCACTTTAAGAGCCCTGTCAACGGAGCCACTAAAGTGGCAAAATGGGGAACAAACCTCATATAATAGCTGACTATTCCCAAGAACGACTTTACTTGCCTAGTAGTGACAATTCCGAATTGCCTCTATTTTATTCACTTGGGGTTTGATAATTCCACATCCAATGAAGTACCCCGGGTACTTAGTCTCCTCTAACCCTATTGCGCATTTCTTCGGGTTAGCGGTCAGTCCAGCCTTCCTAAGGGAGTCTACTACAGCCTGCACTGAATTTCCCAGTCGGTACTGTGGATGACGATGTCATCCAGGTAAGCCCACGCGTACCGACGATGTGGACGAAGTACAATGTCCATGAGTCGTTGGAACGTGGTGGGGGCACTATGCAGACCAAAGGGTAACACTTTATACTGATACAGCCCCTCAGGGTGTGAAAAAGGCAGTTTTCTCTTTGGCAGCCTCCATTAAGGGCACCTGCCAGTAGCCCTTCGTGAGGTCCAAAACAGAAAAATATTGGGCTTGTCCTAACCTCTTGATAAGCTCATATACCCGGGTCGTGGGATACGCCTCGAACTTGGAGATTTTGTTTACTTTGCGAAAATCGTGACAGAACCGTAACATCCCATCCGGCTTGGGTATTAAGACTATCGGATTGGCCGATTCACTTTTGGACTCCTCAATGACGTCTAGTTGCAGCATTAGCTGCACTTCCTCTGCAATGGTTTGTCACTGAGCCTCGGGTACCCGGTATGATTTTAACCAGACTTTTGCCTAAGGCTCAGTGACAATGTCATGTTGGATTATGGAAGTGCAACCAGGGGGGTCTGAGAACACATTCGTGTTCCGACTGATGAACTCCCTGGCTTCCTGAGCCTGTTTAGATGAGAGTCTGTCAGCAATTTTTACTGTGGCAACTGCTTCTCTTGCATCAGACCGAGGGGCCTGAACCTTTTTCTCCTACAAAACCTGTTTGCGGGCTGTCTTCAGGAGAGGACTCCCTATCTGTCCATGGTTTTAGTAAATTCACATGGTACACCTGCTCCGGCTTTCGCCACATCGGCTGGTGTACTTTGTAATTTACCTCTCCCACTTTCTCGAGTACCTTGTAGGCCCCTGCCACATAGCTAGGAACTTACTGTCCATGGTTGCTACCAGAACCACAACCTGATCACCTGGGTTTAAAGTTCTGGACCCGAGCCTGCCGATTTTAGACCCTAATCTGGGCTCGCTAAGCTGCCTCCATACGCTCCCATCCGTCCTTGCATCTGGCTGACGTACTCAATAACACATTTGTGCAGTGTGGGTTGTTGTTCCCACGCTTCTTTGGCCACGTCCAACAGACCACGAGGGTGTCTGCCATATGGCAGTTCGAAGTGCGAGAACCCAGTAGAGGCCTGGGGAACCTCTCGCAATGCGAACATGAGATAGGGCAGAAGAAGGTTCCAGTCCCTCCCATCCTTAGACACCACTCTTTTTTAACATGTTTTTTAATGTTTGATTAAATCTCTCTACCAGGCCATCCGTTTGCGGATGATACATGGACATCCGTAGCTGTTTTATGTGGAGCAACTGTCATGGTCTTACCTCCTTGCTGTTCCCTTCGTTTGACATGTGCTGGCGGCCATCTTGGTTTCTGGGTTTTCTTGTGGCCTCCCACCCTGCGGCTCCTCCTTCCCACTGGGAGGAGCTGGATGCCTGGCTTGTGTATGTAGGAGGTCTGTGGCTTCGGTTCCTTGCTTGGTCCTCCTGTGTTCACATGCTTCCAAGACTGCTGCTGCTTCTGGTTCCTGATCCTGGCCTCGTCTGACTACCCCGTTGGTTCCTGATTCCGGCTTCGTCTGACTACCCCGTTGGTTCCTGATTCCGGCTTCGTCTGACTACCCCGTTGGTTCCTGTTCCTGGCTTCGTCTGACTACCCTTCTGGTTCCTGACCTCTGTCTCCGCAAGACCCTGCTTCGGTTTAGCCATCCGTTCGGACTTTGCTACGGCTTGCTCTTCAATAAAACCTTCTTATTTTCCACTTATCTCTTGTTGTACGTCTGGTTCATGGTTCCATGACATTAGGACCAAGCCATGAATTCTGACGGTACAGGGCCACCCTCGCTACCTACGCTGGTTGCCAGACTTGATCAGCAGGATCACCTGTTGGGTCGGTTCGCTGTGGCGTTGCAAACCCTGCTTGAACGCACAGCTCATTTAGCTTCCGTTGCCGATGGGTCGGTTGTCGCTCCTGGGCCCGCTCCTACTGCCGCTCCGGTTGTTGCGCCAGAGTCTACCCTGACACCTGTTGCTGCGCCTGTGGTGTTTCAGGGTATGACCGGTTCTGCCCCCCTTCCACAGCGCTTTGGGGGAGAGCCAACTCAGTGCCGAGGTTTCCTTAACCAGGTGGGCATTTACTTCGAGTTGCTGCCACATGCCTTTCCTACTGAGAGATCAAGGGTGGGCTTCTTGATCTCGCTGCTCTCGGACAAGGCCTTGGCCTGGGCCAGCCCTTTATGGGAGAACAACAATCCGGTGGTTGCCGAGTTTTCCGGTTTTGTTGCTTCTCTTCGGAAGGTATTCGATGTGCCGGCTCGTGCTGCCTCTGCTGCGAAGCTCCTTATGTCCATCAGACAGGGTTCACGATCCGTAGCTGAATACGCCATTGAGTTTCGTACCCTGGCAGCAGAGGTGGGCTGGAATAATGAGGCTCTGGTCGCTGCTTTCTCTCATGGTCTCTCGGATGCCTTGAAGGATGAGGTTGCAGCTAAGGACCTACCAGTGGAGCTCGAGTCTCTTATTTCTTTCCTGATTTTGATTGACACCAGACTCAGGGAGAGACCTTCCTTTAAGGAGAGCCTGCGGAGGTCTCCTAACAGATTGGCGCCTACGTTTGCTGTCCCACCCGTGCCTCCCTCTCCTCCCACGCCTCCTGGGGATGACTTGTCTGGGGGTGAACCCATGCAGCGGGGGTTTGCTCGCCTGTCTGAGGGGGAGAGGGTACTCCGGAGACGCGAGGGCCGATGCATGTACTGTGGTCTCGGTGGGCATTTTCGGTTGGCATGTCCGAACCGTCCGGGAGAACGCTCGCACCTGAGGTCCTGTCGGGGGCAGATCTTGGGTGGAGTCTCCTCGTCCCCGGTTTCCCGTGTTGACAAACCACTGATCACGGTTGTCCTCTCCTGGGTCGGGGGCTCGGTGACGACCCAGGCGTTGGTGGACTCTGGTGCTGGTGGTTTGTTCATTGATAGAGTGTTCGTTGCCGCCAATTCCATTCCTCTGCAGCCTCGAGGTTCCCCACTGGCTCTTGAGGCGATAGACGGCAGACCCCTTCTGCCGCCACACGTGACTCATGAGACCCTTCCAGTGGGGATGGCCATTGGTGCCGTTCACAGAGAGTCGGTCTGTCTCCAGGTTATTTCGTCTCCACACTACTCGGTGGTCTTGGGGTACCCCTGGCTCCAGAAGCATAATCCGACTTTCGATTGGAGATCGGTCGAGATCCTCTCGTGGTCACCGCAGTGTGGGGCTAGTTGCATCCATGGGCCTGTCAAGTTGCTGTGTACTTCCTCGGACTCTCTGTTGCCTCCTGAATACGAAGAGTACCGGGATGTATTCGATAAGGTGCGCGCGGTTGCCCTACCTCCGCACCGACCATACGATTGTGCCATAGAGTTACAATCCGGTGCCGTTCCTCCTCGTGGCAAAGTCTATCCACTGTCGGTAGCGGAGAATGAGGCCATGGAGGAGTACGTGAGGGAGGCGCTTTCACGCGGACACATTCGCAAATCCTCGTCCCCGGCAGGGGCTGGATTTTTCTTTGTGAAAAAGAAGGGCGGCGAGTTGAGGCCTTGCATCGATTACAGGGGTCTCAATCGCATCACGATCAAGAACGCTTACCCGATACCCTTGATTTCCGAGCTGTTCGATCGCCTCAAAGGGGCCACGGTCTTTACCAAACTCGACCTGAGGGCGGCATATAACCTGGTAAGGATCAAGGCGGGCGATGAGTGGAAGACCGCGTTTAACACCAGGACCGGTCATTATGAATCCTTGGTTATGCCCTTTGGGTTGTGCAATGCGCCCGCAGTCTTCCAGGAATTCATCAACGATGTTTTCCGTGACCTGTTGCAGCAGTGTGTGGTGGTCTTTTTGGATGACATCTTGGTATATTCTGCATCCATGGAGGCCCACATTCTGGATGTCAGACGAGTGTTGCAACGCTTACGAGAGAACAAGCTGTTCGGTAAGCTTGAGAAATGCGAATTTCACCGATCCCAGGTAACCTTCTTAGGTTACATCATTTCCGCTGAGGGGTTCTCCATGGATCCTGAGAAGGTTTCGGCTGTCTTACAGTGGCCCCAGCCCAGTGGGCTTCGTGCCCTGCAGCGCTTTTTGGGCTTCGCCAATTATTATCGGAAGTTCATCAGGGACTTTTCCATGCTAGCCAAGCCTCTCACGGATCTGACCAGGAAGGGCAGTAATCCTCAGGTCTGGCCGCTCGAGGCCATCCGAGCTTTTGAGGCTCTAAAGTCCGCCTTTGTGTCGGCTCCGATTCTGTCGCATCCCAACCCTGGGTTGCCTTTTGTCCTCGAGGTGGACGCGTCTGAGACGGGAGTAGGCGCCCTCCTGTCTCAGCGTAGAACACCAGAGGGTCCTCTGCTTCCTTGTGGGTTTTACTCCCGGAAACTGTCTTCCGCGGAGTGCAACTATCAGATTGGTGACAGGGAGTTATTGGCCATCGTGCAGGCCCTTAAAGAATGGAGGCACTTGCTCGAGGGCTCGGTGGTTCCGGTTCTCATCCTGACGGACCACAAGAATCTGACCTACCTCTCTGAGGCCAAGAGATTGACACCACGTCAGGCCAGATGGGCTCTGTTCTTGTCACGTTTTAATTACGTGGTCTCCTACCTACCCGGCTCCAAGAACATCAGAGCGGATGCCTTATCACGGCAGTACTCCGAGCTGTCCGGGGAGGAGTCGATTCCGACTACGGTCATACCCCCGAATCAGATCCTGGCCGCTATTCGCACCAGCCTGACTTCTCCTCTGGGTGAGCAGATTTTGGCGGCTCAATCTGGTGCTCCCTCTGGGAGACCCAACGGCAGATGTTTTGTGCCTGAGGAGTTGCGCACTCGGTTGTTGCGAACCTACCATAACTCCAAGGCCGCGGGGCACCCTGGAAAGAATCAGCTGTCCTGGGCGGTTTCACGTCTGTTCTGGTGGCCTTCTCTACGTTCCGACATCGCCGCATATGTAGCGGCATGCTCCGTTTGTGCCCAGAGTAAGTCCCCTCGGCACCTTCCGTTGGGCCTTTTGCAACCCATAGCCACCGGGGAGCGTCCATGGTCACACCTGGGGATGGATTTCATTGTGGACCTCCCTGCATCCCGAGGCCATACGGTCATTCTCATGATTGTGGATCGGTTTTCCAAAATGTGCCACTGTGTTCCTCTCAAGAAGTTACCCTCTGCACAAGAGTTGGCCTCGATTTTTGCCAGGGAGGTCTTCCGGTTGCACGGTTTGCCCAAGGAGATTGTGTCGGATCGGGGGAGTCAGTTTGTGTCCAGGTTCTGGCGCGCCTTTTGCTCCCAGTTGGGGATTCATCTCTCTTTCTCCTCGGCCTACCACCCTCAGTCCAATGGGGCCGCAGAACGATCCAATCAGGCCTTGGAGCAATTCCTTCGTTGCTATGTCTCCGATCACCAAGACAATTGGGTTGACCTCCTGCCTTGGGCTGAGTTTGCCAGGAACACGGCGGTGAACTCTTCCTCTGGGACGTCTCCCTTCATGGCCAATTATGGGTTCCAACCTGCCGTGTTACCGGAGGTATTCTCTCCCCAGGATATTCCGGCTGTGGAGGATCACCTTTCCGTCCTACGTGCTTCTTGGGTACAGATCCAGAGGTCCCTTGAGGTCTCTGCGCAGCGCCAGAGACTCCAGGCTGATCGCAGACGAGCGCCCGCTCCTTCCTACCAGGTCGGAGACCGCGTATGGTTGTCCACCCGCAACCTCAACCTTCGAGTGCCCACTCCCAAGCTGGCGCCTCGCTTTGTTGGTCCCTTCCGAGTGCTTCGCAGGGTAAACCCGGTAGCCTATGCCCTTGCGCTTCCTCCTGGCATGCGGATCTCCAACGTGTTTCATGTCTCCCTGTTGAAGCCACTGGTGTGTAATCGTTTCACTTCCTCGATTCCTCGGCCTCGTCCGGTCCAAGTGGGCAATCGTGAGGAGTATGAGGTGAGCAATATCCTGGACTCACGCCTGGTCCGCGGCCGGGTGCAGTTTTTGGTCCATTGGCGTGGTTATGGTCCAGAGGAGCGTTCCTGGGTTCCCTCCGCAGATGTCCATGCTCCTGTCTTGCTCCGAGCCTTCCACGCACGCTTCCCTCAGAAACCGTTCCGTACTCCGCGGAGGAGGGGCCCTTGAGGGGGAGGTACTGTCATGGTCTTACCTCCTTGCTGTTCCCTTCGTTTGACATGTGCTGGCGGCCATCTTGGTTTCTGGGTTTTCTTGTGGCCTCCCACCCTGCGGCTCCTCCTTCCCACTGGGAGGAGCTGGATGCCTGGCTCGTGTATGTAGGAGGTCTGTGGCTTCGGTTCCTTGCTTGGTCCTCCTGTGTTCACATGCTTCCAAGACTGCTGCTGCTTCTGGTTCCTGATCCTGGCCTCGTCTGACTACCCCGTTGGTTCCTGATTCCGGCTTCGTCTGACTACCCCGTTGGTTCCTGATTCCGGCTTCGTCTGACTACCCCGTTGGTTCCTGTTCCTGGCTTCGTCTGACTACCCTTCTGGTTCCTGACCTCTGTCTCCGCAAGACCCTGCTTCGGTTTAGCCATCCGTTCGGACTTTGCTACGGCTTGCTCTTCAATAAAACCTTCTTATTTTCCACTTATCTCTTGTTGTACGTCTGGTTCATGGTTCCATGACAGCAACTTACAGAGTTCCCTCACAACGTTGGCTATAAAAGGGGTCCCTTGGTCAGTCAGAACCTCTTTAGGTAGTCCCACTTAGGAAAACATATCCTTTAACTCCTTTGCTATGAGTTGTCGCCGTGGCACCACCTCAGGGTACCAAGTGGCGTAGTCGAGGAAGACCAAGATGTGTTGGTGCCCTCTAGCGGACTTCGGTACTGGGCCTATGAGATTCATAGCGATTCGCTCAAACAGGACCTCGATAATCGGGAGAGGCACCAGGGGGCTCCGAAAATGTGGCTGGGGGGTGTTTTTTATCTGGCAAGTTGGGCAAGACTTACAAAACTCTTATACCTCTCTGAACACACTGGGCCAATAAAACCGCTGTAGTATACGGTCCTGCATTTTATTCCACCCCAAGTGACCCCCAAGAACATGTTGGTGAGCAAGCTCCAATACGACCTGTTCAATATGCTCACCCTGTAGTTGTTTTACAAGATACAGCATTTCCTGGTGGATGACAAAACGGGGAAACTTAGACTCAGCCCCAGGTTTTTGTGGTTCACCATCAATTATTACCACATTCTCCTAGGCCCTGGATAAGGTTGGGTCCCGGTGTTGTGCGGTTCCGAAATTTTCACCAGAGAAATCGAGGTCTGCCAATTCAGGACCCGGTGGCAAGTCCTCAACGTCTCCTACCAACACTTAGCGGGGTTGTCTCCCCCTCTTCCACCGAAGTGGCGGTCACCCCTACTGCTGCTTATTGACCTCCCGCTGTTGTAGGTTAGCCTCCACGAGGGCCTTCACGACAGCCTCCATTTTGTCAAGGCACACAGGTTGTAATCTCGCTGGTTTGATGTAAAACATACAACTGTGCACGGAAAAACTAAAATATTTTGTCCTTCACGCCAGCCTCTCTGCAATGCCCGCATCCTCCACCAACTGTGGGGATTCGCTCTGGTAGTTGGGATAACAGGGCACAGTACAGAGGCAAAGTACAAGTTCGTAATTGTCCGGCTTTAGGTGGCCTGCTCTCCCAACACACACTCATATTTTCAGCCCAGCACAGGGCTCAGTGCCCACACCAGCGATTGCCAGAGCTCCTCTGTCAGAGAGTTGTAGTTACTTCCAGCTGACACTGCTGGCTGTGTTTTTTATAGGCCAGTCAAGACCCGGCCTGGAACGTGGGGAGTAGTCACCCACCCATCACTTTGACTACTCCCAGTAAGAGCCGTCCTGGATCAGCTATACCCCCATACTAAAATAGCAAAGTGTCAATCAGCATTAGCTGCAGCTGACACCTGAAAATACTGGCTTTTACTTCGCCGAGGCCAGGAACCTCGGTGACACATACCTTCCATCAACGACGGACCCTTGCGCCTTCCTAAAGTAAATACTGTGCCCAAGGAAGAGTTATTTGTGGGCACTCCCATTCCAATTGTAGCATGTGCCTTGCTAGCCCCCTTCCCAGAATATGTCCCTGGAACTTCCATGTTAGCAAACAAAAAATAAATGATGGGTCACCAATGGATGGGAAGGGGTAGCTGTGTGTTCTGAAACACCAGGTCCCCCCCCCATTTTGATTCTTGCTACAGAGCCCCCCTCCTTATAGTACTGTACGCCATTGTTCTGCCCCCTATATAAAGAAATTCTGCCTCTACATATATTTAGCAGTGGTGATATAGAGCACCCCTTGGGTTCTGATGATACCTGGCACATAGGAGGGGGCATGTTCTTGTTCCTGCTCATTTTCATATAATTTTTTCCATAAATTCATTTTTTCCACAGCCTTGCTTTTTATTTTTTTGTTTTTTCCCCCGACAGAATCACATTTTAGAAATGTGCAGATGTTTTCACCTGCTCCACATGATTTAGCACCTTGCTTTAATATTGCAGTGCAGAACGCCATTTTTCTTCCTCGGGAGCTCACATGTCTCCCGTGGTCTGTGATTTCTGCCATCTGCTGCGTGTTCTCTTGGCTTTAGCCTCTGCCAGTTGTATAACCGTTAACTTCTCAGCTTCACCGACTCAAGGACAAAAAAGAAGTTTATCGGTGAGCCGCTGCAACAGAGCTACGAGATAGATGCATTTGTCTGCTTTCTGCTAAACTGTAAAGCTTCTGATGAATCCTATAAAACAAGATAAATGACAGGCCGTATGAGACATTGATCACGCTGGTTTAACCCTTGGCTCGGCGAGCCTCCTGTCTATCTAACTGTGGTTTGGATAAAATGTGCAATATTGATTTTTTTTTTTATCTGATTTTCAACAGGTTCTTTCTGCAACCTCTCTGCCCTTAGTTTACATTTAAAAGCCTGTTTGCGGTTTATGGTATAAGAAGTAATTATTTTCTGCAGGTTTACAATAGAAAACAATGGTTTACTGTGATGACCTCCAAAGCTTAGAGGCCAACATCACCCAAAAAAAAAAAACGGCGTCCCGGGAGTATGCACCAGTGAATCATGAACAAAGCATGGAGGTGGAAGCAAACACGAGACTCTTCTGACTGGCAACATGAGGGGGCCTCAGTATGATCCCTGGTATGGGACCACCAATCACATATTGCTTTGATAATTTATGTTGACCTGTAGGGCAATCCTCCAATATTAATCATGACAACCTGGACTCTATGGTGCAGCTGGCTGCATGAGGGCTAGCCATGCATACTCTCATGCGTATCCTCAGCAACCAATGGTTGCATGATTTTACTGTAAAATTGGCTAGAGCAGGGGAGCATGTCCTGGCTGACCAATCGACACGTACCCTGAGGGTCCTATTACACGGGCAGATAAATTGCCCATAGCAAGCAATAAAGCAAGTCAATCAGGGATCGATTAATTGCATTTAAATGGTGTCACTATCTACACTTTTTCTTAAATGCGATCGTCCATGCATTACCCATTACTGTGCTGTTTACACAAGGGGATGTGCTGATGACAACCAATGATTTTTCCATGATCAAGAACAAATGAGGTAATGATCATCTGGTGTTTGATGGCTGGACATGTTTGCAATCGGCAATGATCCTGTATGATTGTTCACACGAATGATAGTTCAGATGATTGTTGCACCATGAAAATGACTCTTCACACACCATCTAGAGCCTTCTGTTGTTTTTACATTTGATAGATGCTACAGGATTTTTGGCTGTCGTAGACAAATATAAGCCCTACTACCATTAGTATGTATTTCCTCTGTTTCATCTGGGCAGCATACAAAGATTTCTTCTTATGGAATCTGACAAAAAGACCATAAAGCTGCCAGATGTTCCATCAGAACCGTATTACCCAAAAGGTTTTGCTTCTAGTGGGGAATGGTGTAAGTATGTAATGTGGCGCCATTAAAAGATTCCATATGGCAGCAAAGTGAGTGCTTATGGCTTGGTCTTCGTTTTTTAATTCTCGTACAAGGCATTATAATTGAGAAAGCCAGTCAGATAACTAGCAAAAGGTCAGTTGCTCTGGCTTATTACTACTGATGCATCTGAAACTCATATTTGGCATGAAGGAATAAAAAATGAAGATAGGTAAGAATAAACTTTTATTGAACTTTAGAATAACACATTTCAGAGCTGGACAGTCAGGTCACTTCCCGTCAGATTCACCGCAATTACAGCACGCCTGGTTCTTCTCTTTTTCTGATCTTCGTTTTTGTGGACTTTGCACTAATTTATGCCTAACAGGGTCATGCAAATCTTTGGTACAATTCATGTAGAAGTTGGCAAGGTCCATATACCTAAGTGGAGGCATTTTCGTCTCTATGTTGATGACATTAACGCACCTGGAAACCTTCCTGTAGATAGCGTCTGAGTCTTAGCTCTTTTGTTTCTCTAAAAATAAAGCCTGTGCCCGATAGTGGGTGTTATCCTTCTAATGTGTTAGTTTGTATTTAGGGAAACCAGGCCACTAACCCTAACCCCTAACTATCTAAACTATGGTACCCTAGGGGACCAACTGCCCTTCTACCTGTGATGTTTGGGGGGAGCCATGTCACCCAGAAGCTTCAAGTCATGCCGACATTCATAGCTTCTACCCTGTGGTAGCTACTCCTTTGTCCCCAAAGATCAATAACGTGCATTTAGAGGAGAGAGGCAATAGAGAAAGATTTGGAGCCATATCAATTGGATCCTTGGCAAAACATCAGCACAGTCTGAATCCCATAATTGTGTGTACACCGAACAATAATTCCTTGGACATAGCACAAATGAGGCAGCACATTGCTTTTGTCATAGAGAATCCCTGGTGCAGATGTCTGAAATGATAAACTTAAAAGTTTGCTTTCAAG
Organism: Bufo gargarizans; assembly: GCF_014858855.1. Taxonomy (NCBI): domain Eukaryota; kingdom Metazoa; phylum Chordata; class Amphibia; order Anura; family Bufonidae; genus Bufo; species Bufo gargarizans. The sequence goes on from NC_058086.1 coordinate 30,387,736, forward strand.
AAAAGTTCACTTGGATAGAACATTATGAAGTCTTTAATGTCCTCTCCTCTCTCTCTCTTTTTTTTTTTTTTTTTTTAATAAAAAGCTCTCAGACAGCCTCAAATATGTGCCTAAGGACAACGACTGAAAAGCAGTTTCCGAGATAGCTTTTCTCCTGAATAAATGAATGGAAAGATTTTATGCTGATAATAAAGATAAGTAATGTATTTCTTTCTGGAGCAGTGCCTGCAGATACAAAGACATATGGGATTTTGAAGTGATAAGGAATCGAACCCTTAGGGTCATTCGGTTGTCAGGACTGAAGATATCTTCTGCCATAAAGCTCACAAAATACCTACTCGTCAAGCATTGATGAGCTTCACCTAGTGTGATTCTCTAAAGGGACTCAAGGTGCACTTTAAAAGGCAAGGAACCCATGTCTATAAGACTACAAATGGCAACCAGTACAATTCCTGCTTTACTATTTGATGCATTATATTTAAAATGACCAACTGGATTCTATCCAATGAGAAGAAGTAGAAATGTCGAGCTTGAGAGAAAGGAGAAATGACTAGCTTGAGAAGAAAGAGAAATGAGGATCTTGAGAAGAAGGAGAAATGAGGATCTTGAGAAGGAGAAATGAGGAGCCTGAGAAAATAGAGAAATGAAGACCTTAAGAAGAAGGAGAAAGAAGGAGCTTGAGCTGTGCTATCAGTAGAATGGAATGGAGTCTTGCCACCAGAGTTCAAGAGCGTCCACCTTTACCTTACACAAAATTTTATGAAAAACTCCATGTCCCAATTTTGTGTAATACGAATTCAATGCTAGCAAAACTGTTTCCATGCTGTAATGTCTTTCACAACCACAGTGGCCACAAATAGACACATGACATAAACATCTCCCAACAGAGTATTTAAAGATCTTTTTTCCCCCAAAGCTGTCCGTCTTGTGTCACTCACCTCAGGGTACTGTATGGCAAGAGGGTAGGTAGGGAACTTTTCTAATTGCATGTAATTAAATATTTTGCATAGCTACTGAGTTATTCAATAAAATGTATCTATATAGCACCATCTGCTGTTTGTTCTTTTCCTTATTTCTCTGTCCACTTGGTTGTGGTGGACACACATGCTCAGTTCCATCCTTCAACTGCCTCCAGAACTGTGATAGGGAGAGAGCTTCAGCAGAAAGGACAACCCCCCCAGTTGAAGCAGAAGGGACACATCTAGCAGAGCAATTGGAACAATGAATGGGGAGATCTCTGGATCCATGTGAGGTACAGGGCTGGTTCTAGCTTTGTTAGAAGGAGATTGTCATGGACTATATGATGTCTGATGTTCATGTTTTTATGGGATAACCCCTTTAACATGGGAATAGCTATACACTGATAGCTGATGGAGTTCCAGGGCCACTTTATCACATAAGAAGAAACCAGTGTGGCACCGGTGTGGACAGTACAAATTCTACTGTAAACTTCTGCCATTTATAATACATTTCTACATGTTCCAATCACAATTTAAATAGATTGTGCATCTTTTTATTACCAAAACCATTTACTCCATGATAACTTGAGTAATTGCAAAAAAAAACTCTTTCCGCTGCTATTTTAAGTCGAGGCGAGCAACCATCAATAATGCAATAATATATTGAAGGAAACGTCTTAAAATGCTTAGGCAAAAAAATCAATAAAATAATCCTATTGCTTTGAATGTTTCTCTTTGTTTCTGTTGCGCTCCTAGTACAATCGCTGGATTTTATCCAATCGCAGGGTATAAAACAGCTGTGGAATGATCAACATTTAGGGATTATGATCAGATTTGGGGACTTTGCTAAGCCAATTGTTATAGCAAAAGCTGTTACGCTGTTATAATCGCAGGCAGTGGTTATGATCTTATAAATGCTTTATGCAGGATGGGGATTATAAGGGGATATACTGCACTGAGCATAGTAAAAATAAGATGATAATATGCAGCCATCACTGCTCTTATCATGATTCATGTTTATTAGCTAAGCCGATGAACATGCAAGTATTTACTTGTTAATATAGCAGTTTGTGCATATTTGAGGATTGGAGGTTACAACTGTAGAGCTAGATGGGGCATCCATTTTGGACCACCCAATTTCTTGAGGGGTCTTTCAAAGACCCTCAGTGATCAACTGTAATCTTTCTCAGGTAGTGGACAGTAGTGTCTGAATCCCCTGCAGTGCCACCACTGGAGAAAAGAGATATTACACACTCAGATCCTCCAGAGCAAGGCAAGTACTTTGCAGTTAGTTTCCACTATGGCTAGTTGTGAATGGGGGACCACTTCTCTTAAATGGGGGACCTCATCTGGACATTAGTCTCACTTATTTGTCTCATCTGGACATTAGTCTCACTTATTTGTCTCATCTGGACATTAGTCTCACTTATCTGTAACTGGGGCGGCTCTGACCCGCCACTGGCGGTTGCGGAGCGGCGGATCCCCAGCTTCCCCCTGGGATCGACCGCCCTGCAGCTTGCCACTGGGGGTTGGAGTTGCCTACTGTGTAATGCACACTATATATATATGGTAATAATTATTCACATGAAATGTCATGGTTGACATTGATATTATTGTAGCACATATGCACTTTATTCCTGTAACTCAATCATGATAATGAAAACCTTTTTTAAGAAGAGATAATGAGGTTATATTTGTATTTTTCATATGATGCAATGACTTAATAGCTGAAACTGGAGACAGTTTGGAGGTGTAGGTTAGTCACAGGAATATAACATTAGGTCAATGTTTGACTGATGTTCACTTGGTCTGTGAGAAGGTGTAGGAGCGCTCAGGACCTGTGAACAGTTCAGCTGTGGTCGAAGGACCTGGGAGATTGTCATGTGCCTATGACGTCAGGACCAGGTGACCAGTTAGCAATCATGTGATCGGGGGATGACACGGCCGGCGCATGCGCTGTGTGGTTGCTATCTGGAAGTGCTTGAATCAGGTCACAAACAGATGACCAGGAAGCGCTGAAGGAGGCGATCATGCAACATGAGCGGTACCGCGCCGTAACGCCCCTGACACAGATGATTATGGTTAGTGGTAATTGATCCCTCCTCTTTAGTCTTTATATGCCCAATCTTGTCTTAGTCTGTATGTACCTCCTGACGAAGCCTACGTGGCGAAACACGTGTCGAGGTTGATGCGTTTGGGGATCTGTGTCACCAGTTCACAGCAGCAACATGGGTAGTTAACATGGTACCTGTAGCAGGTTGGGACGAGTGGTTTAAATTATCTGTATAATGCCATTTCTATGATTAGTACTCCACCATCCTTCAATACCCCACTGTGTTCATATGTCAGATGCTAAGACTGAGAGTAAGTCAGTTGTTATTTACCAGGGAACAGCATTTGCACCCGCAACCACTCCAGTGTCTATAGCTTCTGCCCAAATTGTTGTGTTACCTGCTGTTTTTGGTCACATCATCCCCAAATGTGATTCTCCACATTGTAGAGCCCTATTGTGGCTCAGTCTCCATGTTCTATCCCCTTTGTTCTCACTTGTATTGATTATGTCATTTGTATTGAATAAAATGAGATTTTTTACCATGATAAATCCTCGCTCTTTTGTTGTATAAGTTGTAGTAGGTTGGGGAGCTAGGTATTGCTATTGGGGTTGTTGTAGGCTATAACGGGTTGTCCCATGAAGACCTTTGTTTATATGCCCTCTTAGGGGCTATCTCACTCAAGAACCCCCTTTCCCCCAAAAGATAGTGGTGCCCTGTACACAATTGAGCAATCTACTGTATACATTACCTGGCTAGTCATGTGAATAGCTGCATGTAATCCTACATTTCTCCTGCAGCGGATGCTGCTGTAGGAGGAATATCTGACTGGACATGGCTCTGTCCAGCAAAACAACTATTTGCCGGTGTTCACAAATAATACCAAGTTGGCTGGCTCACGGTGATTTGCATCAACAGATAACAATTGCACCAATATGTAGTATTATCATCAACTTTTACTGGCATACAAAAAATGACACTTTATAAAAATCATACACATTCATTATTGAACTGTCCATTTAAATGCGGAGCTCACGCAAACATTATAAACAAAATTGTTTAAAAAATTGTTTAAAAAAGCTGCAGTTATATTATATTCCGTTCTTTCTGGGCATGTGATCTATCATATCAGATGATGAATCTTTTAGTAACTTTCTCATTTCCTCTCTTCACTTGTATTGTACTTGGCGTACTCTTTATTAAATGGTTTAATTGTGTCCAATCATAGTGTGGTATTTGTTGCACGTCTTATTGGATTGTTATGTACTGTCCAGTTAAAGGGAACCTGTCATCAGCTTTATGCTAACCTCACTGAGGGCAGCAAAAAATAATGACATTAATGCTGATGTCAGCGGTGTGTGACTCATGAGCTAATACTAAGTGGTTGCTGAGAACCAGCATCATAATCATGGCAGCCCAGGCCTGGAAAAGAGTCACATCTACATGAGAAGAGTCCTGGTTATTCCTAATCTCCTGCTCTCTCACCATCTGCTGATGATTGGCAGTTCTCTCCTAGAGAGAAAGGGAGAAAACTCGGTATTAGACGGTCAGTCATCAGCAGGTGGGCAGGAGCAGGAAGTCCTGAATAACCAGGACTCTTCTCCGGAGGCCGTGACTCTTCTCCAGGCCCGGTCTGCAATGATTGTGATGTTAGTTCTCAGCAACCATTTACTTTTAACTTATAAATGACAGACCGCTGAAATAAACTCGCCTGTCTCTACTTTATTCTGCCGTTAATATGGGCAGCATAAAGGTGATGACAGGTTCCCTTTAAGGTGTTAGTTGTAGTTAGCGATACGTGCATGTATACAAACTTAGTTGTTACACTGTACTTCAAGTGTCCAATTTCATTATTACACGCTACTGCATGTTACTTACAGTCTATGTGTCCATTTATTCAGTTGCAGCTGATTTCGCTGCTAGCACTGCTGCCCGCTTCTGCTTGTTACTCACGTGGTCTCCGCCGGTGTGTACCTCTGCTCTGTTGCCTGCCTCTTGTACTGTCGGCTCGGCTTCTCCTCAGAGCGTACTTCTAACGCTTGCGTAGCAAGACTGTCGGGACGCCATGTGGCAGGTGCAGCACTATGAAGTGCCTTTTGCGCTGTGGCATTAGAAGAATTTTGATATCTCTGACTTTTAGTCTAACTAGACTGTCCATTACTCTGAAATTCCTCTAGCGCCGTTCTATGGAAACAGTAGCTTTAAAGAGCAGACCAAATGCTTCAAGTAACTTCTTTATTAACTTCAACTTTTCTTCATATATAACACTGCCGCCTCTGCAGCAGATAGTCCATGTACAAAACACACGTGTTGAAAAGATACCACAAAATGGCGGTATGCATAAGATGGTGGTTCAACTGTTCAATCTCGTCATTCAACATAAAATGGTGGATATATTTCTCTCTTGAGTATCTCTACTCTCACTTTAAGTTATCTAAGCACTTTATAAGTTCTCCAAGAGGTATATCTGAGGTCTAACTAATAGTTCACTTGCTGAATTTGGTCGCAATTTGCAGTAAGCAGTTAGCAGTAACCATTTGCAGATTGTTTGAGTATGATCTGGTATGGTTGTATGCAATTTGGATTGCAATATGGAATTTGATATGATTGTGAACTTTGTCGTTTTCAATTGGTTGAACTATAAGTAAACACATATATAACTGGTTCAGTATACAGTTCTTATCACTATATTAACAGTAGGAACATTATATAACTGTTTTAAATACCTATTTTGGCCTCTCTGCTTCCATAAAACACAGCTTTTAGTGGAGTGAATGTCTGTTCAGCTTCTCTCCTCTGGTGTATAATGATTCTAGCAGCTCCTGCTAGGGGGATTTCCCACACAAGCTGTGTGCGAGGCTGGCTGTAATTAGTCAAAACTCCTACTCAGCAACAACAGTTTAACTCTATGCTTTCTGTTGTTTCTGCTGTGTCATTGAGCTTACCTCACATCCATATAATGAATCTTAAAGGCATATTAGCTTTTCTGCTTCTGTGAACACAATATATATATAACAGTTATATGACATCCAAACATGAAGTCACAGTAAATAACTCTGCTTTTGTCTTTAACACACAAACATAGGAACTGTATTAGGTTATTGGCAGGTCTAGCTGTACAAACATATAAGCTATGTTAGCAACCTAGGACAGGTCTTAGCTGGCCAGCTATACGCCAACTTCTCGGAGTTATAATCTTTGTCAGTCACTGTGGATCGATATTCACACTGCCCTTTAATAAACCAGATGCGTATCAAAACAATAAAGTGTCTTCCTCAGTGGTATAGCAAACAATGATTAACCTTTGGGACACAACGTTCATTTATTTATAGGTCTAATTCAGGTGTAATTTAATTTGTGGACCGGAATATTGTAGGAACGGTCCACATTATAAGTATGCATTCTCACCATGTCTTCTATGTATTTCCCCATTTTTCTCAAAATAGATGTTATTGGACATATGAACATATATCCCTGGTGTATATGCATAACTTTAATGGTAGTGATATAAAACAATATGATAAGACCCTTACAAAAATAAAAATAAATGTAAAAATAAAAACATTACAAATGAATTAATAGATGGATGAATAATGGACTACTTGAGGTGGAGGGATGAGGGGAGGGCCGCCGGGGACGTCGGTGCTCAGATAAGTGGCACCGACATCTCTTGCCTTCCCTCCCCCAACCCATTCAAAGAAACTCAAATATCTCCAGCTCTGCATTGAGTCCCCTCAGCATCAAGGATCCATATATATTTTCTTTGACTCGCTCCTAGACATTTGAGATATGTGGTCTCCTCCTCTCCAATTTTCTCTTACTGTCTCTATGGCCATGAATTTTAATCCCGTTGGGTTAAATGCATGACATATCCTGAAATGAATAGATAATGTATGCTCCTCATATCCCTTTTTTATGTTATTTATATGTTCAGCTATTCTCATTTTTAGAGTTCTCTTTAACCTACCTATATACTGTTTTTGACATGAACATTCTATCAAATATATAACTGATCTACTGTTACATGTCAATGTCTCCTTTATTTCCGACTTGTAATTATAATCAGTAGATTGTACTATGTTGGTTCATCGCTGTAAGCTAGTCTGCTTGCAATTTTAGCAGTGACCACACCTGAAAAAAACATTTAAGGTCACCCAGTTGTTTGTACTTTGTGTCTCATCATCATTTCTCACTGTTGGCGCTATTTTTAAAGACAGGCTTGGTGCCCGGGTATAAACTATTGGAGGTTGTATGGGGATCTCAGATCCCAATATCTTGTCCTCTTTCAATAGGTGCCAATGTTTTTGAATTATTCTTGATACTTTCTTGTATTTTATATTAAATGGTGATACTATTTTACATAAATCCTTGGTCTCTTGTTTTTTTCTCTGTTTTGGAACAAAGAAAAATATGTCCTATCCATCACCCTCACTGAGTTCAAAGATTTAAGAACCTGCAAAGGGTATTGTTTTAAAAAGAAATTGGGCCTTCATTTGTTCAGCTTCTATCTCAAACTATTCTGTGTGAGTGCAGTTTATTTTGAGACGCCTAAACTGACTCTTAGGAACGTTAAGCAGCCATCTTGGTAGGTGGCAACTCGATTTTAAAATAACAGTTTTTTGCCGGTGTTGTCTGGAGCAGCTCCAACAAATAAGTTGTCTTGTGCAGAATGAAGCAGGTGGCACAATTCTTACACAATAGGTGTACTATTGATAGGTATGCAGCACATAGGGGTGTAATACACTTATAATATACTTTCTAAAATAGAAAGCATATTATAGTGGATTTGTATTGTGCAGCATTGTGACTGGTGTTAGCGGTTCTGCAGCGATACTACAACTACAAAGAGTGAGAAACACAATTCGAAAAAATAATTATAACTGGTGTGATATACCAGTCGCCCCCCAAAACTACAGATTGAAGCCGGGTGTTATATACCAATATACTTTCATAATAGTGTATTTGGGTACTGCAGCATTTGTTTTCTGTTTTCTGTTTTGCTGCGTTCCCTCTGCTACACACAGTGACAAACGGTACTGGAAAAAAATTATTATAACGGGTGTGATATACCAGTCGCCCCCCCAAAACAACAGATTGAAGCGGGGTGTTATATATCAATATACTTTCATAATAGTGTATTTGGGTACTGCAGCATTTGATTGCTGTTTTGCTGCGTTCACACTGCTACACACAGTGACAAACGGTACTGGAAAATTATTATAACTGGTGTGATATTCCAGTTGCCCCCCCCCCCCCAAAAAAAAACTACAGATTGAAGCGGGTGTTATATACCTTCTTTCACGAACACTGCGCTTCTCTAGGGACTTTTGTCACAGGGTCATTAAAAAAATTACAGGCAGAGGAAGAGGCAGGCCCTTCCACAGGGGTGGTAGGGGTCGGGCAGGAGCACCAGGCCGGAGCCTAAGTGGGAAGTTGCACAAGGTGCATGTGATTATGTCAAAGGACGCACCAGACTTGGTTGAGTGGCTCACTCAGCCTTCCGCTTCTGTACCCTCCTCATCCTCTCTATCTGCACCCTGTTCACTCTCTGCTGTGTGCACCCCCAAAGACACCACCACCAACAATACCATCACCACCATATGCCCTCCGCTTGAGTCACAGGAATTATTTTCCGATCCATTACAAGACATTTCCGATGCACAGTCATTCTTGGCATCGGATCAGGAAGAGGAGGTAGCGATGTCCGCCAATCAGCAGTCTGACGACAGTACCCAGATCAGCCCAAGGAGGTTGGTCCCCGCTGTTGCTGCCTACTCCGAGATCTCTAATGTTAGTGGTGGGGAAGGAGACGTTGATGATGACGTGTCTATGGACGTCATGTGGGTGCCCACAAGAGAGGAAGAGGAGGGAAGTTCAGGGGGAGAGAATAATTCAGAATTTGCTAGTGGCACTGTATTTATGCACGGGGCTTGGTTCTGGTGCTGTACTAATATGCTAAGCTTAGTTATGTTGCTGTATTAATGTACTGGGCTTGGTTCTAGTGCTGTATTTGTGTACTAAGCTTAGTTCTGTTGCTGAATGTATGTACTGTGCTTGGTGTTGGTGCTGTATTTACATACTAAGCTTGGTTTTGTTGCTGTATTTATGTACTGGGCTTGGTTCTAGTGCTATGGTTTATGCGCTAAGCTTGGTTTTTGGTGCTGTATTAATGTGTGATCTTGATTCCTATATTAAATTTATGTTATGAGTGTGGAATTTATGTTATAAGTATGGTCATAAACTTGGTCCTGGAGTTGTTTTTAAGTTATAAGCTTGGTCCGCTTACTGTATTTGGTATGACTTTAGTTCTGGTGCTGTACATGTGTACTGTGCTCGGTTCTGGTGCTGTATTTCTGCTTAGTGTGTTTGTGTATGAGCTTGGTCCTGTTACTTTATTTAGGTTATGAACATAGTTCTGGTGTTGTATTTATGTTATGAGCTTGGTTATCTTACTGTATTTGGTATGAGTTTGTTTTGCTACTTTATTTACGTTATGAGCTTGGATCTGATATTGTCTTTATATTCTGAGCTTGGTCCTGGAGTTGTTTACAAGTTATAAGCTTGATTCTCTAACTGTATTTGGTATGAGTTTGGTTCTGGTGCTGTACATATGTACTGGACTTGGTTCTGGTGCTGTATTTATGGTATCAGTAGGGTTGAGCAAATTTCATATTTTGAAGTTTGTGTGCGGGTTTGTGTTGTGGTATTTACTGAATTGCGTTATGGATTCCATTACCATAGACCTTTAGAGGCATTCCGTTATTTATTCCATCATAATAGAAGTCTATGGCCTGCATAACAGATCCATCCGGTTTACGTTATGCATTCTGTCATGGAATTGCGTTATGGTCCGTGTTAATTGAATCCATTATGCAATTCAGTTAATACCACAACACGAACCTGCACATGAACTTCAAAATATGAAATTTGCACATCCCTAGATATCACCTTAGTTATCTTACCGTGAGTTTTATTTAAGTTATGAGCATGGTTCGGGTGTTGCATTTATGTTATGAGCTTGGTTATCTTACTGTATACAGTTGCAAGGAAAAGTATGTGAACCCTTTGGAATGATATGGATTTCTGCACAAATTGATCATAAAATGTGATCTGATCTTCATCTAAGTCACAACAATAGACAATCACAGTCTGCTTAAACTAATAACACACAAAGAATTAAATGTTACCATGTATTTATTGAACACACCATGTAAACATTCACAGTGCAGGTGGAAAAAGTATGTGAACCCCTAGGCTAATGACATCTCCAAGAGCTATTTGGAGTGAGGTGTCAGCCAACTGGAGTCCAATCAATGAGATGAGATTGGAGGTGTTGGTTACAGCTGCCCTGCCCTATAAAAAACACACACCAGTTCTGGGTTTGCTTTTCACAAGAAGCATTGCCTGATGTGAATGATGCCTCGCACAGAAGAGCTCTCAGAAGACCTACGATTAAGAATTGTTGACTTGCATAAAGCTGGAAAGGGTTATAAAAGTATCTCCAAAAGCCTTGCTGTTCATCAGTCCATGGTAAGACAGATTGTCTATAAATGGAGAAAGTTCCGCACAGCTGCTACTCTCCGTAGGAGTGGCCGTCCTGTAAAGATGACTGCAAGAGCACAGCGCAGACTGCTCAATGAGGTGAAGAAGAATTCTAGAGTGTCAGCTAAAGACTTACAAAAGTCTCTGGCATATTCTAACATCCCTGTTAGTGAATCTACGATACGTAAAACACTAAACAAGAATGGATTTCATGGGAGGATACCACAGAGGAAGCCACTGCTATCCCAAAAAAAACATTGCTGCACGTTTACAGTTTGCACAAGAGCACCTGGATGTTCCACAGCAGTACTGGCAAAATATTCTGTGGACAGATGAAACCAAAGTTGAGTTGTTTGGAAGAAACACACAACACTATGTGTGGAGAAAAAGAGGCACAGCACACCAACATCAAAACCTCATCCCAACTGTGAAGTATGGTGGTGGGGGCATCATGGTTTGGGGCTGCTTTGCTGCGCCAGGGCCTGGACGGATTGCTATCATCGAAGGAAAAATGAATTCCCAAGTTTATCAAGACATTTTGCAGGAGAACTTAAGGCCATCTGTCCACCAGCTGAAGCTCAACAGAAGATGGGTGTTGCAACAGGACAACGACCCAAAGCATAGAAGTAAATCAACAACTGAATGGCTTAAACAGAAGAAAATCTGCCTTCTCGAGTGGCCCAGTCAGAGTCCTGACCTCACCCCGATTGAGATGCTGTGGCAGGACCTCAAGGAAGCGATTCACACCAGACATCCCAAGAATATTGCTGAACTGAAACAGTTCTGTAAAGAGGAATGGTCAAGAATTACTCCTGACCGCTGTGCACGTCTGATCTGCAACTACAGGAAACGTTTGGTTGAAGTTATTGCTATTTGCTTTGTCTTTTTACTGTAGTTTGGTTCTGGTGCTGTACATATGTACTGTGCTTGGTTCTGGTGCTGTACATATGTACTGTGCTTGGTTCTGGTGCTGTATTTGTTATGAGCTTGGTTCTCCTACTGTATTTATGTTATGAGCTTGGTTCTGGTACTTTATTTATGTTATGAGCTTGGCCTGACTACTGCATTTGGCATGAGCTTGGTTCTAGTTTTGTATTTATGTATTAAGCTTGTTTTTGGTGATTACAGGGGTTGTATAGCAGGAAAAAAAATATCAAAGGGCACCCAGTTGATTACAAAAATCAAAGTGATATTCACTAATCCACTGCCACTACCATTTCTCCACTTCTGATTTCCTGGTACCTCCAGACACACAGGAAATACCTCATCAGCCTATGTCCTGCTGCAGCCATGTCAAGATTGGAACAGGAAGTAGAAACTGCTATAGACCTGGTAAGCTTTAGAACAGGAGCTGCAGGGGATGTGTGAGGTATAATTTTTTTTAGATTTTTAACCCACTCCAAGTCCTTTTCCAAACATTTTTCCCACGGGATAACACCTTTAAGCTTGATGATTTAATCTTTTGTATTTGCGGTGGAGGGCAGCACGAAGCTTGGACATTTGTCCTAATGCTCACCACACCACTCTCCTTTTAACAAGTGCAGAATACACAACTAAATAGAGTGCATGTGACTATAGTACTGAATGTGCACAAATAGGTCTATAAAAAAGGTATTAGTGTACAACAGAGAATGAGGGGAAATATGCATACTTCATAGCATGGCCCTAGTTTTAAAGGGCACCATATAGAACCAGCCCGGTACCTCACATGGACCCAGAGATCTCCCCATTCATTGCTCCAATTGTTCTTCTTCATTTATTTCAAGCTGGCAGCTCAAAGGGCATGTTTTTTCTCAGGGGGTGTGTCCTTTCAGCTTCAGCTTTCTCTCTCTCTCTACCACAACTCAGGGAGTATGTATTTTCTGCTGCAGATCTCTCCCTTTCACAGCTCAGGTGGCATGTTCTTTCGACCCCAGCACCTTACCTGTAACCACCACAACTTCTAACAGAAGACGTGGCTGGTGACAGTTGAAGATTTAAATTAAGCGAGTGTGACCACTTCATTGAGGTGGTAGTAGAAATTAGAAAAAGAGTGAACAGCAGGTGGCGCTATACAGATACATTTAAGTGAATAGTTCAGTAGCAATACAACATTTTTAATTACATGCAATTACAAAAGTATTTAGATCCAGGTGCTTAGAATATTATTTGTGGGACAGCCCCTTTAAATTCTAGCTTGGGTCAAGAAGGTGGCACACAAGTTTTGATAATCTATAAGATATTACTCTTACAATAATATTCTACATAAATATATTGTATAATGTATTTGAAATATTGTAATTATTTAATTTGGTTCCTGATGTAGGAATAATTTTACCCACATTTATATATTTGTATTCATAGAAGGAAACCTGATTTAAAAATATATGAATCCCACCCCTGGTCCATTCATTTTAATGAAAAGAGCAGTCAGGCAGAAAACATCAGTAATAATATGGTAAGACATCCAATTTCTACATTTAGCCGTGGTGAACATCCTTGTAAAAAAGTTGGACCACATAACTAGAAATATGCTTTAATTCAGCCGAACAGTTCTCGAAAGGCTTGCTCTTTTAACCAACGGCATAACATCTTCTTTCATCCCCGACACGTCATTTGACTGGTTTCAATATATTCTATAATTACGCTATGTCTATAGAGAAGACAGTTTAATGTTATATTCCTTATCCAGATAAATGGATGTCCCTGAGCAGTGACCTCCATTCGTAACCTTATCGTGCTGCGTCTTACGATAACACTTACCAAGATTAAATTTATTACTTAAATATGGCTTTGCCGTTGTAGGAGTAATAGGATTGTCTGGGAGTATTGGAGTAATGTTTGTGTACGAATTGGAAAACAGAAAGAGCCTAACGAAGAGAATAGGGGAATAATTATCGAATCAGCGGCCATCTTCCGTTTAATATGTCATGATGTATTATTTTCATGACAGTGTAACTCAGAAGCCCAGAGATATCCATCTCTCACAGACTGGTGAGTCACACAAAAGGAACAATATTTAAACCGTCTTCTATAACGTGGTATGATATGGTTTAAAAAAAAAAGTGGAAAATGTCAGTGATACAAGGAGTATGATGCACAAACTCAATTCCCAAAATATTGGAACGCTGGGTAAAATGTAAATAAAAACAGAAAGCAATGATCTGCAAACCTCATAGACCCATACGTTATACAAGGAAGATCAGAGAACACACATGAGATGTTGAAAGTAAGACATATTACAATTTTATTTAAAAAAAATAGCTCATTTAGAACTTGATGGCAGCCACCCATATCAAAAAAAGTTGGGAAAGGAGCAACAAAACGCTATAGAGGTAAGTGGTAAAAAACTGGATGAGCAATTAGCAAAGGAGTCGCATGACTGGGTATAAAAAGAGCATGTGAGGGAGGCAGAGTTTCTCAGAAGCAAAAATGGGCAGAGGTTAAACAATTTGCTAAATAACTGCATTTGAAAATTGTGGAATAATAAATAACATAAAACTGAAAATACTTTGACTATCCAAACATCTATAGTACATAATATCATCAAAGATTCAAAAAATCTGGAGAAATCCAAGGTCGACTGCCAGTATTGGATGATCGTGATCTATGGGGCCCAAGGCGGCACTGCATTAAAACAGACAGATTCTGTACTGGAAATCACTGCATGGGCTCAGGAACACTTCCAGAAATCATTACCTGTGAACAACACATTTTTTGGAAGCCACAGATCCTGTGTTCTGCAGACTCTGGAGGAGAGGAACCATCCAGCTTATCAGCACAGTTCAAAAGCCTACATCTCTGATGGTATGGGGTTGCATTAGTGCTCCCATCCAGATAGTCTCTTTCAAGGGAGGCCTTGCATATTTCAGCAAAACAATGCCAAACCACATACTTGGCTGTGACTTCTGTTCCCCTCTGGCAGGGGCCGTGAGCATGTGGGGTCTGCCATCTTCTGCCTCCAGGAGCCTGTGAGCACTGCGATGTGTCTGCCCGCAGGGATTTCGATGCTGCTGGGGACAGAGCGTGCTCTTTGAGTGGTGGGTTGAGTCTGATCACTCACTTCTATTTGCCTCCTGAAAGGGTGTTTGGTGGGGTGCCCACATTATCTGTGAGAACCATGCAATGCGCAGACCCCAAGGGCTGATCGTCTCCCCGGTTTTAGGAATGCTTAGTGGTGATACAGCCTTATTAGTTTTGTGTGTCACAATGCTCCTACCTGGAGGATGTGGGGCAAGGGACCTTAAAGGGCTTCTGTCACCCCACTAAACCGTTTTTTTTTTTTTTGTTTACTTATAATCCCTACACTGCGATTTATGCCTACATAATCTAATTAATCATTTTGGTCCAGTAGATTTTGTTTAAAACGTGCTTTTAAAATATGCAAATTACTTTGCTACCAGCAAGTAGGGCGGGTACTTGCTGGTAGCAGCCGCATCCTCCTCTCATCATGACGCCTCCTCCGCATGTTGATTGACAGGGCCAGGGAACAGGATCGTTCTCTGCTGGCCCTGTTTGAATTCAAAATCTCGCGCCTGCGCCGTACCTGTCTTCAATCGGCGCAGGCGCACTGAGAGGCGGCCGCTCGCTCGGCTGTTCCATCCTCAATGCGCCTGCGCCGGGTGTAGATGTGACGTCATCGGCGCAGGCGCATTGAGGATGGAGCGGCTGAGCGAGCGGCCGCCTCTCAGTGCGCCTGCGCCGACTGAATACCGTTACGGCGCAGGAGCGAGATCTTGATAGCGGACAGGGCCAGCAGAGGACGATCCCGTTCCCTGGCCCTGTCAATCAACATGCGGAGGGGGCGTCATTAGGATCGGAGGATGCAGCTGCTACCAGCAAGTAGCCTCCCTACTTGCTGGTAGCAAGGTAATTTGCATATTTCAAAAGCTTGTTTTAAACAAAATCTACTGGACCAAAATGATTAATTAGGTTATGTAGGCATAAATCGCAGTGTAGGGATTAAAAGTAAACAACAACAAAACAACGGTTTAGTGGGGTGACAGAAGCCTTTTAAATGTATTACTCTGCATGTGTAAATTGTATAATTACTGCAATGTCTCACTTTGGTCAGTAGATGGCAGCAAAGGTTAACATGCTAAAAGTCTACATGGAGCTGCCTATAAGAGCAATATTATTAACCTGTTTTGTTTGCAAAGTTGGTAATTAGCTAAATTATGGGCTGTTTTTGACCTCTAGAAGTGTGATAGCAGGCTGTATATGCAGGTTTGACACTGCACTTAGCAAATGACTTATTGCATCACATTCTCCCTGTGAAGGGGTGGGAGGGAGAAGCAGGAAGTGGGGAGACTGAGGTTGTGCTTGGTGCCGCTGGAGACGTGAAGAGATTTTCTCTGCAGATTCTGGTAGGGAATGGACCTGCTCACAGTGGAGACTTGCGTCAGCACGAAGGGGAGGTTTGCAACAATGTCCCCAGGAGTGTCGTGTCTGTAGGATCCAGTTCGGGAGTGGACCAGGAAATAAGATAAAGCACCAAGAACCTGCTCAAGGAACTTTAAATGAGGCTGTGCCACGTCACATTGCGTCACATTGGTAAAGTGGCATTTGGACAGATAATAATGCTCCAAGTACCATTGCATTGCAGTGTACAGGCTGCAAGCTAATGCAAAGCCCTAAGGGACTCATACGCTGACACCTTCCTGTCTCACTGGCTGCTCATAGGGTGTTATATGCTGGGAGCTGGAGTAAGGATTACAGCTGCAGTCAAAGGGACAGACATCATTTACCTGTGGATTACAAATAGTATTGCACAATACTTAGGGTGCACCCCAACGAGGAACTCGTCCAGGAACATACAAGTGCAGCTAGGCTGCTTACTGGACTTTGGGGAAAGCATCAGATTTACTGGTTTATTGTTAGGCAGTGTGAAATTCATTGTTGGTTTATTTTCTGTGTACCAGTCTGTTTTATATATTCTCAGCTTCTTGTTCACTACATTGTTCAGTAAACTCAAGAACCGTTCTCTGTGTCTGTGTGTGGCATTGTGTACTCTCTGTACCTGTGGGCCCAGCCCTCGGTCTTCTTATAGCTCCACAGGGTTAGGCTTCGGAGAAATAAAGAGTAGTGTGATAGTTGGTGGAGTATGAGTCCAGACTTGGTAAAAGTTCAACAGCTTTACTTAAATAAACTTGCATCCAGACAGTGGCGTACATAGAGAAGCAAGCAACCCATAGCAAGGATCAAACCAGGCCCCCCACACAGGACAGAAGGGCTTTTGGCTAAACCCTTTTCAATGACCCTTGGGCCATTTATTCTACATCCTCATTTGCTAAAAGTTGTTCCTTTAGAGGGTAGAGTCCTGATCAAGTTTTTATCTCCAGTAGAAGAGATAATCCCAACTAAGACTGGGCCCCCTCTTGCCCTGGACCCCATAGCAGGCACATGGTCTGCCACTATAGTAGTTACGCCCCTGTATCCAGACAATATTTGGTCTTTCTCTGGTTCCAGCAGGTTTTGGGGTAAACTGGAGGCTTTATCTCTCTCTGCTGTGCTAGACTCTGGCTTCAGTCTGGTTCCTGGACTTGCTGACAGTTCTGTTATCTTTCAGCGGGGTGCCTTTGGCTGTTGATCCCCTCGTGAAACACTGTCTCTTAAACTGTCGGGAGTCATGGTGCTCTATGAGGTGCTTCCCTTGGGAGACTCCTGCTGCAGGAGAGGCGGAATTTCCCTCACTGCTCCATAATGACTTGTCTGCTTCCAACTTTAGACTCGACTCGACCTGAACTAGAACTAGAACTTCCTGCAACTACTCCCATGGTAGGAAGCAGGACTAGCCCACTTCTGCCCAAAAGGGGTAGAATGGAATGGTAAGTTCTATTCTATCTAAAGATATCTCTTTCTCTCTCATTCTTTCTCTCTCTCTGCCAGATACACTGCCACCTGCTGACGAACCAGGCACAGTAAATGATCATAACAGTTTTATAGCAATACTTTTAATGCACAGTAGCAAAGGACCTGGAATAAATACACAGATTACATTGTGGTTAGCTTAATAGAGACAGTAGCAGGGTGTAGGAATGTGTAGGAATTCTATGATGCAAACAGAAGAGATTGGAGACAGTAGTTCTCCTGAGCAGGACCCTGAATATGCATACAATTATTGGTGCCATCACCTCCTGCCAGGCAGCGCTCACCTCCAAAATTGCTCATTTACAATTGGATCTCACTTTCCTATGGAATGACATTGATAAGAAACAGGATAGAACCTCAGAACTGGAGCGTTGTTTGAGTGAGGTTGAAGACACTGGTCATGCGGGGGACAATCACATTTGTACTCTCCAGCAGCAGGTGAAGTTTTGACAAGAGAGGGAGGAGGATAAAGAGAACCGCAATAGACGGAATAACATAGGTATACTGGGCCTTCTTGAGAGATCTGAAGGGCCTGATCCTGATTAATTAGTTAAACGGCTCATTAAGCAGGTTCTAGCCCCAATCACTCTGTCCTCCAGCTTTGTTGTTGAAGGAGCCGACAGAATTCCCACTAAAACCTTGCACTACATGCCCATTTATCCTAAAAGTTTAGAATTATCGGGACAGAAGTGCTATACTTGCTGCAGCTCGCCAAATGAAGAAGGTTAACTTTGATAATAACAGGTTTTCTTTCTACACAGATTTTACATCTGAGGTTCAGCGGCAGAGGAAGCAGTTTAAGGCATGCAGGCCAGACTTCTTGAGAGGGGTGTCAAGATTGCCATGTTGCACCCCTCACGACTGAGGGTTCAGGTCTGTTTTGTTTCAGCCGGACTTGCTGATGGTTACTCGCAGGAGCTCCTGCTGGATCAAACCTCTGTGCCTACATGTGTGATCTGCATATCTTTTTTGAGGACTCGTGACAATATACGCCCTACTGTTATGAATAGTTTGAGGGTTAATTTCCGCAGGGAACCAGTGAAGTGATTGTTTTAGTGCTAGACTGAGGACGTAGCAAAGTTCGAGGCATCTCACCTGAAAGAATTGAGCGCCAGACCCTTCATGTACTAGAAGTGGGGAGCCGAGGGGGACTCTCTTTCACATGACATGGTCTTGTCCTGTTTTGCATTAGTTTTGGAGGCATATCTCTGAGTTTATTAGTTCGAAGCTGGGGATTCCGGGTGTCTGTTCTCCTGCAGTTTGTTTTTTGGGCCTAGTACTAGAACTGATTCCTACCCAGTTTGGTAGATGCCAGCTATATTTTCTTATGTTTAATGGAAGGAAAAGTATTCTTAATTGGAAACCACCCAAATCTCCTACAGTATCCTACTGGATGTAATTGATAAACGCAGATTGTACAAGATGAAGTATGCAGCGAGGGGGACACCGGATCGCTTTATGCAGATCTGGGATCTATGGATACAGGCCCAAACTACCATTTCTACATAGATATGGGGGTGTACTGTGGGGCACTGTTGTGTGTGTTGTCTGATTGGCTGTCCAAATTTTCTTTTGCTTGACCCAAGCTTTTCTATTTAAAGGGAATTTCCTTTTTGATCTTGTCTGGGCCTTCACTCATGAATAACTGATATCTGGAAACTTTTGTGCCGTATTCCTTAGATCAATTCTTTACTTATGGAATGTATGTTGAAGGTTTCTCCCGGCTTCAGGATGTTGGTTGTAATTTCAATTTCAAAACCAATAAAAACGTACAATGAAAAAAAGGTTACAAGCATACCAGTGAACAAAACCACTATTTCTTTTTGGATTATTATTTATTAAGTAATTATTTATTTTATAACTATTTTTAACATAGTAACATAGTTTATAAGGCGGAAAAAAGACATTTGTCCATCCAGTTCAGCCTGTCATCCTGGAAGTTGATCCAGAGGAAGGCAAAAAAAAAACAACTTTGAGGTAAAAAATTCCTTCCCGACTCTAATCAGGCAATCAGAATAACTCCCTGGATCTACGACCCATAGCTCCAGAAATACACCCTCTTGAACTCTTTTAGTAAATTCACCATCCCCACCTCCTCAGGCAGAGTCCATAGTCTCACTGCTCTTACAGTACAGAGTCCATAGTCTCACTGCTCTTACCGTAAAAAATCCTCTTCTATGTTTGTATACAAACCTTCTTTCCTCCAGATGCAGAGGATGTCCCCTCGTCACAGTCCTGGGGATAAATAGATGATGGGATAGATCTCTGTACTGACCCCTGATATATTTATACATAGTTATTAGATCTCCTCTCAGTCATCTTTTTTCTAAAGTGAATAACCCTAATGTTGATCATCTTTCAGGATACTGTAGTTGCCCCATTCCAGTTATTACTTTAGTTGCCCTCCTCTGTACCCTCTCCAGCTCTGTTATGTCTGCCTTGTTCACAGGAGCCCAGAACTATACACAGTACTCCATGTGTGGTCTGACTAGTGATTTGTAAAGTGGTAAGACTATGTTCTCATCACGGGAATCTATGCCCCTTTTGATGCAACCCATTATCTTATTGGCCTTGGCAGCAGCTGCCTGACACTGGTTTTTACAGCTTAGTGTTGCTGTTCACTAAAATTCCTAGGTCCTTTTCCGTGTCAGTGTTACCCAGTGTTTTACCATTTATTATGTACTGGTGACTTGCATTATTCCTTCCCATGTGCATAACCTTACATTTGTCAGTGTTAAACCTCATCTGCCACATATCTGCCCAAGCCTCCAATCTATCCAGATCCATCTGTAGCAGTATACTGTCCTCTTCTGTGTTAATTATTTTACACAGTTTAGTGTCATCTGCAATTTTTTTGTATTTTACTGTGTAAGCCTTCTACAAGATCATTAATAAATATATTGAAGAGAATAGGGCCCAATCCTGACCCCTGGGGTACCCCACTAGTGACAGTGACCCAATCTGAGTGTGTACCGTTAATAACCACCCTCTGTTTTCTATCACTGAGCCAGTTACTTACCCACATGCAGACATTGTCATGCCCTGTGGGTGTTCTGAGACGATCTGTCAGAGTTGCTGCACGTTACTCGATCTGACAGTTTGTTTTGGGTTTGAACAGAATCCCAACTCCTATCAGGTGTGGTTCGTTTAGTCATTGGGGAGGCTATTTATTTCTCCCTCTCCCTATAGCATTTGTGGGTTATAGTTCTTCCTTGTTTGAGCGCTGGAAGTTTTGGTGGATCGTCTGCTCCAACTCATCTATAGATAAGCCATTTCCCTTTTTTCCTTTTGTGACTGTTTTTGCTAGGCCCCTAGAGTGACGCTAGCTCCTTCGGTGGTTGAAGGAGCTAGTAGTCTCTTTCTCTTTTACCTACTGCTGAGGGTTTGGTCCAGTGTGTTACAGATTTAGGTACGTGGGCATGTGCATATCTACCATCGAGATATGCACATGGGCATAGTAGCGTAGGGAAAGTCTTATAGGGATTGCTAGGAGGTGACACATTTTTTCCCTAGCTTTTGGGGCCTAATCAGTTGTTTTGTTTGCTTTGCCGTATCCTGTTTCCTTCCCTTATCTTACCTACCGTGACATTTTCTCCTAGTCCAAGCATTCTAATTTTATATACTAAACCTTCCATGTGGTTCAGTGTCAAATGCTTTGGAGAAGTCGATATACGACATCCATTGATTCGCCGCTGTCAAGTCTAGAACTTACCTCCTCATAGAAACTGATTAAATTAGTTTGACATGACCGATCCCTCATGAAGCCATGCTGATATGGCATTATTTGCTTATTTTTCTTGAGGTACTCCAAGATAGCATCTCTTAGAAAACCTTCAAACAGTTTACCCACAAAAGATGTTAAACTTACTGGCCTATAGTTTCCGGGCTCTGTTTTTGGACCCTTTTAGAATTTTGGCACTACATTTGCTATGCGTCAATCCTGTGGAACACTTTCTGTCAGTATAGAGTCCTTAAATATCATAAGTAACGGTCTGGCTATGACATTACTTAATTCTCTTAGGATACTGGGGTGTATGCCATCTGGTCCTGAAGGACACTGCTGTACTTCTTCCTGGGTCAGACAGGGAACTTTTAATGGGAAATTAACTTTTATATTTTGCATTTCATATGACAGTTTATTTTCTTCAGTAAATACAGTGGAGAAAAAAAAAGATTTAATAGCTTTGCTTTCTCCTCATCACTCTCTGCAACTCCCCCCTCATTACTCTGTAGAGGGCCGACACCTTCAGATTTATACTTTTTATCATTTATATAATTGAAAAACATTTTAGGGTAAGTTTTGTTCTCTTTGGCAATTAATCTCTCGGTCTCTAGTTTGGCTGCTTTTATTTGTTTTTTTACATATTCAATTTTTTTCCTTATAGTTTTTCAGTGGTTCCTCGCTACCCTCCTGTTTTAGTGATTTAATTGTTTTCTTTTTGTTATTTATTGCTTTCTTTACAGTTTTATTTATTCATATAGGTTTTTTTTCTTGTCCCTTAACCTTTTATTCCCATAAGGTATGTACCTCTCACAATTAGATTTTAGGATCCATTTTGTGGCTGTATTTTTATTTTTGAGGACTTTGGTTAGTTTGGCCTATGGCCTCTCTTAGTTGGCTAAATTTAGCTTTTTTGAAGTTTGGTATTTTTGTTCCTCCCTGTAGAAACGCTCTTTTGAATGATTATTGGAAGGGTATTACTTTATGGTCACTATTTCCCAGGTGTCCCTCGACCTGCACATCTGTTGTTTTTTCAGGTCTATTGGTTAATACTTAGTCCAGTATGGCCGTCCCTCTAGTCGCGTCCTAAACCAATTGGGAAAGGTAATTGTCTTTGGTTATTGCCAAGAACCTGTTTCCTTTTATGAGATATACAAGTTTCAGTTTCCCAGTCTATATCTGGGTAGTTGAAGTCCCCCACAATAACCACCTCATTATGATTTTCTGCCTCGTCTATCTCGTTTAGTAGCAGATTTTCTGTGGGCTCTGGTATATTAGGTGGTTTATAGTAAACTCCTATTAGTAATTTATTATTGTTTTTGTCTCCATGTATTTCTACCCACAGTGTCTCCACAGGTTCATGTCCCTCACTTATATCTTGCCGGAGTGTGGGCTTTAGAAAGGACTTTACATAAAGGCAGACCTCTCCCCCTCTCCGGTTTTGGCGATCCTTTCTAAACAGACTGTAACCCTGTACATTAACCGCCCAGTCATAGCTATCATCCAGCCATGTCTCAGTTATTCCCACTATGTCATAGTCCTCCTCACACATCACTAATTCCAGTTGCGTAGTTTTATTAAGCTTCTGGCATTAGTATACATACACTTAGGAGGTTTATGTATATTTTGTACCCTACACTTTTCCTTCTGAGCTGCCCTAGTCCCTCCTGCCATTACCTTGCCCCCAGTCTCTATCTTCCCATCCTATAACATTATTACCCCCCCAGTCCCTAGTTTAAACACTCCTCCAACCTTCTAGCCATCTTCTCCCCCAACACAGCTGCCCCTTCCCCATTGAGGTGCAGCCCATCGCTACGATAGAGCCTGTAGCCAACAGAAAAGTCGGCCCAGTCCTCCAGGAACCCAAACCCCTCCTTCCTACACCAGTTCTTGAGCCACTTGTTAACCTCTCTAAACTCCCGCTGCCTTTCTTGTGTGGCTTGTGGTACCGGTAGTATTTAAGAAAACACTACGTTTGAGGTCCTTGCCCTAAGCTTTTGACCTAAATCCCTAAAATCATTTTTAAGGACGCTTCACCTACCTCTAACTTTGTCATTGGTTCCGATATGGACCATGACCGCTGGAACTTCTCCAGCCCCTCCCAGTATACATTTTATTGCAGTTTTAATATAAAACATAAGATCATAATATTATAACATAATAGAACAGTAAATAATATGCACATAGCATTAAAAACAGTATGCAGATAGATTAACAATACCTTGCACAACCACAAGTATTTGTACTGAGCAGACAATAAAGGTCTCTTCAAACTGCTGACCTGCAGGGGTGCCAAGAGTGAGAGCCCAACCAATATAATATTGATGGTATAGCCTAAGGGATAGGTCATCAGTAGGGATGAGCGAACTCGAACTGTATAGTTCGGGTTCGTACCGAATTTTGGGGTGTCCGTGACACGGACCCGAACCCGGACATTTTCGTAAAAGTCCGGGTTCGGGTTCGGTGTTCGTCGCTTTCTTGGCGCTTTTGTGACGCTTTCTTGGCGCTTTTTGAAAGGCTGCAAAGCAGCCAATCAACAAGCGTCATACTACTTGCCCCAAGAGGCCGTCACAGCCATGCCTACTATTGGCATGGCTGTGATTGGCCAGAGCACCATGTGACCCAGCCTCTATTTAAGCTGGAGTCACATAGCGCCGCCCGTCACTCTGCTCTGATTAGCGTAGGGAGAGGTTGCGGATGCGACAGTAGGGCGAGATTAGGCAGATTAACTCCTCCAAAGGACTTCACTTGATTAATCGATCGATCTGCAGCTGTGCATCATTGAGCTGCTGAAATTCAAATGCTCACTCACTGTTTTTAGGCTGCCCAGACCGTTTGTCAGTCACTTTTTTCTGGGGTGATCGGCGGCCATTTTGTGTCTTGTGCGGTGCTGCGACCAAGTGCATCCAAGCTGCGACCAAGTGCATTTAACCCTCAATGGTGTGGTTGTTTTTTGGCTAAAGCCTACATCAGGGTGAAGCTGTCACACCAAGTGCATTTAACCAGCAATAGTCTGTTCATTTTTTGGCCATATACTAAATCAGGGGCAAGCTGCGCCTGTCACCAAGTGCATTTAACCCTCAATGGTGTGGTTGTTTTTTGGCTAAAGCCTACATCACGGTGAAGCTGTCACACCAAGTGCATTTAACCAGCAATAGTCTGTTTATTTTTTGGCCATATACTACATTAGGGGCAAGCTGCGCCCGTCACCAAGTGCATTTAACCCTCAGTAGTGTGGTTGGTCAAGCTGTGACACCAAGTGCATTTAACCAGCAATAGTCTGTTCATTTTTTGGCCATATACTACATCAGGGGCAAGCTGCGCCCGTCACCAAGTGCATTTAACCAGCAATAGTGTGGTTATTTTTTGGCCATATCCCAGTCTAATTCTGTCACTAAATCCATACCGGTCACCCAGCGCCTAAATACTAGGCCTCAAATTTATATCCCGCTAAATCTCTCGTTACCGCTGTCCTGTTGTGGCTGGGAAAGTTATTTAGTGTCCGTCAAAGCACATTTTTTGTTCTGGGTTGAAGTACAATTCCCAATTTAGCAATTTCATAATTTAGTGGTTTCTGCTATATCAGAGCTATTTGAAATCTATCCCTAAAAGGGTATATAATATTCAAGGTGCACATAGGGTCATTCAGAATAACTTCACACACACGCTACTGTGCATTTCCAAGTCTAATTCTGTTAGTAAATCCATACCGGTCACCCAGCGCCTAAATACTAGGCCTCAAATTTATATCCTGCTAAATCTCTCGTTACCGCTGTCCTGTTGTGGCTGGGAAAGTTATTTAGTGTCCGTCAAAGCACATTTTTTGTTCTGGGTTGAAATACAATTCCCAATTTAGCAATTTCATAATTTAGTGGTTTCTGCTATATCAGAGCTATTTGAAATCTATCCCTAAAAGGGTATATAATATTCAAGGTGCACATTGGGTCATTCAGAATAACTTCACACACACGCTACTGTGCATTTCCAAGTCTAATTCTGTTAGTAAATCCATACCGGTCACCCAGCGCCTAAATACTAGGCCTCAAATTTATATCCCGCTGAATTTGAATACAATACATTGGGCCAAATAATATTTTTGTTGTTGTGGTGAACCATAACAATGAGAAAAACATCTAGTAAGGGACGCGGACGTGGACATGGTCGTGGTGGTGTTAGTGGACCCTCTGGTGCTGGGAGAGGACGTGGCCGTTCTGCCACATCCACACGTCCTAGTGTACCAACTACCTCAGGTCCCAGTAGCCGCCAGAATTTACAGCGATATATGGTGGGGCCCAATGCCGTTCTAAGGATGGTAAGGCCTGAGCAGGTACAGGCATTAGTCAATTGGGTGGCCGACAGTGGATCCAGCACGTTCACATTATCTCCCACCCAGTCTTCTGCAGAAAGCGCACAGATGGCGCCTGAAAACCAACCCCATCAGTCTGTCACATCACCCCCATGCATACCAGGGAAACTGTCTCAGCCTCAAGTTATGCAGCAGTCTCTTATGCTGTTTGAAGACTCCGCTGGCAGGGTTTCCCAAGGGCATCCACCTAGCCCTTCCCCAGCGGTGAAAGACATAGAATGCACTGACGCACAACCACTTATGTTTCCTGATGATGAGGACATGGGAATACCACCTCAGCATGTCTCTGATGATGACGAAACACAGGTGCCAACTGCTGCGTCTTTCTGCAGTGTGCAGACTGAACAGGAGGTCAGGGATCAAGACTGGGCGGAAGACGATGCAGGGGACGATGAGGTCCTAGACCCCACATGGAATGAAGGTCGTGCCACTGACTTTCACAGTTCGGAGGAAGAGGCAGTGGTGAGACCGAGCCAACAGCGTAGCAAAAGAGGGAGCAGTGGGCAAAAGCAGAACACCCGCCGCCAAGAGACTCCGCCTGCTACTGACCGCCGCCATCTGGGACCGAGCACCCCAAAGGCAGCTTCAAGGAGTTCCCTGGCATGGCACTTCTTCAAACAATGTGCTGACGACAAGACCCGAGTGGTTTGCACGCTGTGCCATCAGAGCCTGAAGCGAGGCATTAACGTTCTGAACCTGAGCACAACCTGCATGACCAGGCACCTGCATGCAAAGCATGAACTGCAGTGGAGTAAACACCTTAAAACCAAGGAAGTCACTCAGGCTCCCCCTGCTACCTCTTCGGCTGCTGCCGCCTCGGCCTATTCTGCTGCTGCCGCCTCGGCCTCTTCCTCCGCCTCTGGAGGAACGTTGGCACCTGCCGCCCAGGAAACAGGGGATGTACCACCAACACCACCACCACCACCTCCGTCACCAAGCGTCTCAACCATGTCACACGGCAGCGTTCAGCTCTCCATCTCACAAACATTTGAGAGAAAGCGTAAATTCCCACCTAGCCACCCTCGATCCCTGTCCCTGAATGCCAGCATTTCTAAACTACTGGCCTATGAAATGCTGTCATTTAGGCTGGTGGACACAGACAGCTTCAAACAGCTCATGTCGCTTGCTGTCCCACAGTATGTTGTTCCCAGCCGCCACTACTTCTCCAAGAGAGCCGTGCCTTCCCTGCACAACCAAGTATCCGATAAAATCAAGTGTGCACTGCGCAACGCCATCTGTGGCAAGGTCCACCTAACCACAGATACGTGGACCAGTAAGCACGGCCAGGGACGCTATATCTCCCTAACTGCACACTGGGTAAATGTAGTGGCAGCTGGGCCCCAGGCGGAGAGCTGTTTGGCGCACGTCCTTCCGCCGCCAAGGATCGCAGGGCAACATTCTTTGCCTCCTGTTGCCACCTCCTCCTTCTCGGCTTCCTCCTCCTCTTCTTCCACCTGCTCATCCAGTCAGCCACACACCTTCACCACCAACTTCAGCACAGCCCGGGGTAAACGTCAGCAGGCCATTCTGAAACTCATATGTTTGGGGGACAGGCCCCACACCGCACAGGAGTTGTGGCGGGGTATAGAACAACAGACCGACGAGTGGTTGCTGCCGGTGAGCCTCAAGCCCGGCCTGGTGGTGTGCGATAATGGGCGAAATCTCGTTGCAGCTCTGGGACTAGCCAATTTGACGCACATCCCTTGCTTGGCGCATGTGCTGAATTTGGTGGTGCAGAAGTTCATTCACAACTACCCCGACATGTCAGAGCTGCTGCATAAAGTGCGGGCCGTCTGTTCGCGCTTCCGGCGTTCACATCCTGCTGCTGCTCGCCTGTCTGCGCTACAGCGTAACTTCGGCCTTCCCACTCACCGCCTCATATGCGACGTGCCCACCAGGTGGAACTCCACCTTGCACATGCTGGACAGACTGTGCGAGCAGCAGCAGGCCATAGTGGAGTTTCAGCTGCAGCACGCACGGGTCAGTCGCACTACAGAACAGCACCACTTCACCACCAATGACTGGGCCTCCATGCGAGACCTGTGTGCCCTGTTGCGCTGTTTCGAGTACTCCACCAACATGGCCAGTGGCGATGACGCCGTTATCAGCGTTACAATACCACTTCTATGTCTCCTTGAGAAAACACTTAGGGCGATGATGCAAGAGGAGGTGGCCCAGGAGGAGGAGGAGGAGGAGGAAGAGGGGTCATTTTTAGCACTTTCAGGCCAGTCTCTTCGAAGTGACTCAGAGGGAGGTTTTTGGCAACAGCAGAGGCCAGGTACAAATGTGGCCAGACAGGGCCCACTACTGGAGGACGAGGAGGACGAGGAGGAGGTGGAGGAGGATGAGGATGAAGCATGGTCACAGCGGGGTGGCACCCAACGCCGCTCGGGTCCATCACTGGTGCGTGGCTGGGGGGAAAGGCAGGACGATGACGATACGCCTCCCACAGAGGACAGCTTGTCCTTACCCCTGGGCAGCCTGGCACACATGAGCGACTACATGCTGCAGTGCCTGCGCAACGACAGCAGAGTTGCCCACATTTTAACCTGTGCGGACTACTGGGTTGCCACCCTGCTGGATCCACGCTACAAAGACAATGTGC
Source organism: Bufo gargarizans (assembly GCF_014858855.1). Lineage (NCBI taxonomy): Eukaryota > Metazoa > Chordata > Amphibia > Anura > Bufonidae > Bufo > Bufo gargarizans. The sequence goes on from NC_058086.1 coordinate 30,415,829, forward strand.
CCACCTTACTTCCTGCACTGGAGCGTGATAGGAAGATGCGCGAGTACAAGCGCACGTTGGTAGACGCGCTACTGAGAGCATTCCCAAATGTCACAGGGGAACAAGTGGAAGCCCAAGGCCAAGGCAGAGGAGGAGCAAGAGGTCGCCAAGGCAGCTGTGTCAATGCCAGCTCCTTTGAGGGCAGGGTTAGCATGGCAGAGATGTGGAAAACTTTTGTCAACACGCCACAGCTAACTGCACCACCACCTGATACGCAACGTGTTAGCAGGAGGCAACATTTCACTAACATGGTGGAACAGTACGTGTGCACACCCCTCCACGTACTGACTGATGGTTCGGCCCCATTCAACTTCTGGGTCTCTAAATTGTCCACGTGGCCAGAGCTAGCCTTTTATGCCTTGGAGGTGCTGGCCTGCCCGGCGGCCAGCGTTTTGTCTGAACGTGTATTCAGCACGGCAGGGGGCGTCATTACAGACAAACGCAGCCGCCTGTCTACAGCCAATGTGGACAAGCTGACGTTCATAAAAATGAACCAGGCATGGATCCCACAGGACCTGTCCGTCCCTTGTCCAGATTAGACATTAATTACCTCCCCTTAACCATATATTATTGGACTCCAGGGCACTTCCTCATTCAATCCTATTTTTATTTTCATTTTACCATTATATTGCGAGGCAACCCAAAGTTGAATGAACCTCTCCTCTGTCTGGGTGCCGGGGCCTAAATATATGCCAATGGACTGTTCCAATGTTGGGTGACGTGAAGCCTGATTCTCTGCTATGACATGCAGACTGATTCTCTGCTGACATGAAGCCAGATTGTCTGTTACGGGACCTCTCTCCTCTGCCTGTGTGTGTGCTGGGCCTAAATATATGCCAATGGACTGTTGCAGTGGTGGCTGACGTGAAGCCTCATTCTCTGCTATGACATGCAGACTAATTCTCTGCTGACATGAAGACAGATTCTCTGTTACGGGACCTCTCTCCTCTGCCTGGGTGCTGGGCCTAAATATCTGACAATGGACTGTTGCAGTGGTGGCTGACGTGAAGCCTCATTCTCTGCTATGACATGAAGACTGATTCTCTGCTGACATGAAGACAGATTCTCTGTTACGGGACCTCTCTCCTCTGCCTGTGTGCTGGGCCTAAATATATGCAAATGGACTGTTGCAGTGGTGGCTGACGTGAAGCCTCATTCTCTGCTATGACATACAGACTGATTCTCTGCTGACATGAAGCCAGATTCTCTGTTACGGGACCTCTCTCCTCTGCCTGTGTGTGTGCTGGGCCTAAATATATGCCAATGGACTGTTGCAGTGGTGGCTGACGTGAAGCCTCATTCTCTGCTATGACATGAAGACTGATTCTCTGCTGACATGAAGACAGATTCTCTGTTACGGGACCTCTCTCCTCTGCCTGTGTGCTGGGCCTAAATATATGCAAATGGACTGTTGCAGTGGTGGCTGACGTGAAGCCTCATTCTCTGCTATGACATACAGACTGATTCTCTGCTGACATGAAGCCAGATTCTCTGTTACGGGACCTCTCTCCTCTGCCTGTGTGTGTGCTGGGCCTAAATATATGCCAATGGACTGTTGCAGTGGTGGCTGACGTGAAGCCTCATTCTCTGCTATGACATGCAGACTGATTCTCTGCTGACATGAAGCCAGATTCTCTGTTACGGGACCTCTCTCCTCTGCCTGTGTGCTGGGCCTAAATATATGCCAATGGACTGTTGCAGTGGTGGCTGACGTGAAGCCTCATTCTCTGCTATGACATGCAGACTGATTCTCTGCTGACATGAAGACAGATTCTCTGTTACGGGACCTCCCTCCTCTGCCTGTGTGTGTGCTGGGCCTAAATATATGACAATGGACTGTTGCAGTGGTGGCTGACGTGAAGCCTCATTCTCTGCTATGACATGAAGACTGATTCTCTGCTGACATGAAGACAGATTCTCTGTTACGGGACCTCTCTCCTCTGCCTGTGTGCTGGGCCTAAATATATGCAAATGGACTGTTGCAGTGGTGGCTGACGTGAAGCCTCATTCTCTGCTATGACATGCAGACTGATTCTCTGCTGACATGAAGCCAGATTCTCTGTTACGGGACCTCTCTCCTCTGCCTGTGTGTGTGCTGGGCCTAAATATATGCCAATGGACTGTTGCAGTGGTGGCTGACGTGAAGCCTCATTCTCTGCTATGACATGCAGACTGATTCTCTGCTGACATGAAGCCAGATTCTCTGTTACGGGACCTCTCTCCTCTGCCTGTGTGCTGGGCCTAAATATATGCCAATGGACTGTTGCAGTGGTGGCTGACGTGAAGCCTCATTCTCTGCTATGACATGCAGACTGATTCTCTGCTGACATGAAGACAGATTCTCTGTTACGGGACCTCCCTCCTCTGCCTGTGTGTGTGCTGGGCCTAAATATATGACAATGGACTGTTGCAGTGGTGGCTGACGTGAAGCCTGATTCTCTGCTATGACATGCAGACTGATTCTCTGCTGACATGAAGCCAGATTCTCTGTTACGGGACCTCCCTCCTCTGCCTGGGTGCTGGGCCTAAATATATGCCAATGGACTGTTGCAGTGGTGGCTGACGTGAAGCCTGATTCTCTGCTATGACATGCAGACTGATTCTCTGCTGACATGAAGCCAGATCCTCTGTTACGGGACCTCTCTCCTCTGCCTGGATGCTGGGCCTAAATTTATGAAAATGGACTGTTGCAGTGGTGGCTGACGTGAAGCCTGATTCTCTGCTATGACATGCAGACTGATTCTCTGCTGACATGAAGCCAGATTCTCTGTTACGGGACCTCTCTCCTCTGCCTGGGTGCCGGGGCCTAAATATATGCCAATGGACTGTTGCAGTGGTGGCTGACGTGAAGCCAGATTCTCTGCTATGGGACCTCTCTCCAATTGATTTTGGTTAATTTTTATTTATTTAATTTTTATTTTAATTCATTTCCCTATCCACATTTGTTTGCAGGGGATTTACCTACATGTTGCTGCCTTTTGCAGCCCTCTAGCTCTTTCCTGGGCTGTTTTACAGCCTTTTTAGTGCCGAAAAGTTCGGGTCCCCATTGACTTCAATGGGGTTCGGGTTCGGGACGAAGTTCGGATCGGGTTCGGATCCCGAACCCGAACATTTCCGGGATGTTCGGCCAAACTTCTCGAACCCGAACATCCAGGTGTTCGCTCAACTCTAGTCATCAGTTTTAAAATTCTGGACAACCCTTTAAAAGCTTAGCACTAGAGATGAGCAAATTAATTCTAAAGTAATCAATTTTTTTTACGATTTCAAATAAAAAAATGTATTATTCGTCCCACATGAGTCACTCAAAATGGTGGCAACTATTTTACAGATCAGTGGACAAAGAAGAAGGCGTCTGCCACCTAAAAGGGATCAGTTTTAGACCATTGTTTAATTAAAATAAAAAATTCTGTTACCATTGGTTTCCATCCATTTACTTATAGTCATTAGTGTTGATCGAACATGCTCGGCTGAACACCAGTTCTGCTTGAGCATCTCGATGCTTGGCACATCGCAGTATTCGGTTGATTACCGCATGTGCTCGAGCGCAATGCTCGAGTCCCCTTTCCGCACGTTTGTTCACTGCTACGCAGCCAATAAACGTGCAGGTAAGTACTGCCCTTTACTGTAGTGCCGTAGCCATGTTGGCTACTGGCATTACAGTGATTGGCTGGCCAGAACGGGTCATCGGGTGCTATATAGCACCCGATGACACGTGTTTGGTTCAGTGTTAGTCAGGGAGAGTTGTGCTGAAGAAAGGAAAGATAGTGTAGGAAGTGAAATTTAGTTTTTTTAAGTTGAAAAACGTGTCAGAGACTCAAAAATCATTTTAAGTACTATTGTTGTGTGTGGCATCAGCAATACATATTTTTAGTGCAACCTTTACAGACCCAAAAATTATTTTAAGGACTATTGTGTGTGGCAGCAATATCTATTTTTAGCACATCCTGCGCTAAATAGCGTGCAATAGTTAGGCCGCTGCAGACAGTGACATTATCTGCGTTACATCTCCTGGGTAACATGTGCGCATCCCAAGAATATCTGTGACATCCAGTGTACTTTTTCCGTAGAGGGTGTCCGCTGCGGACAGTGACATTTTCTGCGCTACATCTCCTGTGTAACGTGTGCACATCCCAAAAATATCAGTGACATCCAGTGTACATTTTCTAAAGATGGAGTCCCCTGCAGACAGTGGCATTACCTGGGGTATTTCTCCTGTGTAACGTTTCCACATCCCAAATACCTGTGACATTCCCTGCAATTTTATATTAGCCGCTGCTGACATCAGCGACATTATCTGAGGAATTTCTCCTGTGTAATGTTTCCACATCCTAAATACCTGTGACATTCCCTGTAATTTTATATTAGCCGCTGCTGACATCAGTGATATTATCTACAGTATTTCTCCTGTGTAATGTTTCCACATCCAAAATACCTATGGCATTTCCTGTAATTTTTTATTAGCTGCTGCTACATCAGCGATATTGCATGCAGTATTTCTCCTGTGTAACGTTTCCACATCCAAAATACCTGTGACATTTCCTGAAATTTTATATTAGCCGCCGCTGACATCAGCGGCATTAGTAAGGAATTTTTCCTGTGTAATGTTTCCACATCCCAAATACCTGTGACATTCCCTGTAATTTTTTATATGCCGCTGCTGACATCAGCGGCATTAGTAAGGAATTTTTCCTGTGTAATGTTTCCACATCCCAAATACCTGTGACATTCCCTGTAATTTTTTATATGCCGCTGCTTACATCAGTGACATTATCTGCGGTATATCTCTTGTGTGACGTTTCCACATCCCAAATACCTTTTTTTTTTAAATGTTTGCATACAATTACAAATCCTATGCTACTGTACGTGTGACATACTTTCAAGCATATATAACATTTAATATGAAGAAGACGAGCAGTAAGGGACAGGGAAGTGGCCGTGATACTGATGGTGCATGCAGAGGCCGTGGCCCTGGGGCGTTGAAACTATGCCTGCTGCCAGAGCACAAGAAAAACAATCATCCACGATACCTAGCTTCATGTTCCAGCTTGCAGGGCGGCGCAGGACAGCGCTCTCAAAGTCAGACCAGTGTGACCAGTTGGTCGGTTAAGCACCACCGTGTCTTCCACCAACACAATCCTCACCCTGATCCTCCTTCCTCCCATCATGGAGAGTCTAGCCAAACACTCGGATATTCAGAGGGGCTCTTTTTATCGCCATTCCTTCATTTGGGCCTCTCGACAAGCTCGCTTGAAGAGGGACATGAGATCTTGTGCCCTGATTCACAAACTCTTGAGCATTTACAGTCAAAAGAAGATGACGGTGGGGAATGGCAATTATTGTTTCACGAGGTGGATGATTATGATGAGACACAGTTGCCAATAAGTCAACGGCAATTAGTGTCTGAAGAGGTTGATGATGAGGATGAGACACAGTTGTCAATAACTGAGGTTGTTGTTAGGTCAACAAGTCAGGAGGATGAGCAGAGTGAGGAAGTTGAAGAGGAGGTGGTGGACGATGAAGTCACTGACCCAACCTGGGAAGGTAGCAAGCCGAGCAAGGACAGCAGTACAGACGGGGAGTGATCTGCATCACCGCAACAGACTGGATGAGGTAGTGGGGTGGCAAAAGGGAGAAGACGGGCCACACTAAACAGGCCCGCAACTGTTCCCCTGAGCACACCCTTGCGGAAATCTTCCTTGCCAAGGAGTAGGTGTTCTGCAGTCTGGCGCTTTTTTTATGAAAGTGTGAACGACAAAAGAATTGCAATTTGCAACCTGTGCCATACAAAAATGAGCAGGGGCATGAACACTAGCAACCTCACCACCACCAGCATGATCCGCCACATGGCTTTAAAGCACCGTAATAGGTGGGCCGAATGCCTGGATAAACAATCTGTGTCTACGGGTCACACCACTGCCTCGTCTTCCCCTGTGTTATGTGCTAGCCAATCCCCTGTCAAAGGCACAGGCCCAGATGCCTCCCGCCATGCACCTGGACCTTCGCAAGCACCATCAGCTAGCACATCCTCTTCTGTGTGCCAGCGCAGTGTACAGATGTACATACCCCAGGCATTTGTACGCAAGCGCAAATACCCAGCCACCCACCCACAGACCATAGCACTAAATGCGCAACTTTCCAAATTGCTGGCCCTGGAAATGTTGCCATTTAGACTTATGGACAGTGAGGCCTTCCGCAGCCTGATGTCGGCGGCCGTCCCTCGTTCTACAGTCCCTAGCCGCCACTATTTTTCACGGTGTGCCGTGCCCGCCTTACACCAGCATGTGTCCTGTACCATCACCCGTGCCCTGACCAACACAGTTACTGTGAGTGTCCACTTAACCACTGACACATAAACAAGTTATTTCAGCCAGGGACGCTACATTTCTCTACGGCAAACTGGGTGAACCTTGTGGAGGCCAGGAGCTAGTCATACCCTGGTATGGCACAGGTGCTACCGACGCCAAGGATTGAGGGCCCTACTTTCATCAGGATTTCCACCACCACCTATGTTAGTGGCTGCAACCCCCCTTCTCCTCCTCCACCTCCTCCGCCACTTCCACCTCTGAATTGTCATCTTGCAGCACCAGTCAGCCATCAGTCGGTAGCTGGAAGCAGTGTAGCACTGCAGTGGGGAAGCGTCAACAGGCCATGCTTAAGCTGATCTGCTTAGGTGACAAACGGCACACCGCCACAGAGCTGTGGCAGGGGATAAGATACCAGACTGAGCTGTGGCTCTCGCCACTCAACCTAGACCCAGGCATGGTTGTGTCTGATAATGGCCGTAACTTGGTGGCAGCTTTGGAGCTCAGAAGCTCACACACATCCCATGCCTAGCCCACGTCTTTAACTTAGTGGTTCAGCGGTTTCTCAAAACCTACCCCAATTTGCCTGAGCTACTGGTGAAGGTGCGCCGCATGTGTGCCCATTTTTGCAAGTCATTGACGGCTTCTGCCGGTCTGTTAACGCTGCAGCAGCACTTACAATTTCCAGCTCACCGACAGTTGTGCGACATGAGCACACGATGGAACTCGACGTTCCACATGTTGGCCAGGATTTGTGAGCAGCAGAGGGCAGTAGTGGAATATCAGCTGCAACATGGTTGTCAACTTTCTAGTCAGCTTCCGCTCTTCACAAGTGAGGAGTGGGCATCGATGTCTGACCTCTGTGAGGTTTTAAGAAACTTTGAGGAATCAACACAGATGGTGAGCGTCGATAACGCTATTATCAGCATCACCATCCCACTTCTGTGTCTACTCAAACGCTCGCTGCTCACAATTAAGGCCGACGCTTTGCATGTGAAAGAGGTGGAAATGGGGGAAGACATTGCACAGGGTGATAGCCAGCCCAGCCTCAGTTTATCTTGTCAGAGCAAATTTTATGATGATGATGGGGAGCAGGAGACGGTTGCCTCCGCTACAGAGGATAGTACCCATGGAAGTTCAATTCCATCTGTTCAGCGTGGATAGGCAGAAGAGGAGGAAGAGGATGAGGAGATTTAGAGTCATCCTCCTGATGACGACAGCAAAGTCTTGCCTGTTGGAACACATGCTGACTTTGTTTGTCTGCCTTTCCAGTGACCCACGCGTTTTACGCATTTTGGACAATACTAGAGTTGAGCGGACACATGGATGTTCGGGTTCGGCAGGTTCTGCCGAACTTGAAAAACAAAAGTCAATGGGGACCCGAACTTTTGGGCACTAAAATGGCTCTAAAATATTCCTGGAAAGGGCTAGAGGGCTGCAAAAGGCATCAAAATGTGCTTAAGAGCATGGCAACTGTTCTGGATAGGGAAATGACTTAAAATAACATAAAATACAGAAAAATTTAAAATAACAATCTGGATCTAGGAGTAGGAGGTTGAGGAGGCGTGGATGGGTGGATGTGGCGGTGTAGGTTAGTGTGGCAGTGTAGGTGGAAGCGACGGTGAAGGAGGAATAGGTAGCCAACACTGATTTGTGTTATTTTTTATTTTTAAATTGGGACATATAACAAAATAAAACAAAGAATAAGTGCACTTGAGTACAAGAATGGATGGTTGAGGCTGGTATAAATGTCTATTCTGCACAAGGTACGGACAAGTCCTGTGGGATCCATGCCTTGTTCATTTTAATAAACGTAAGCTTGTCCACATTGGTTGCGGCTTGTGATAATGCTCTCTGCCGTGCTAAACACACGTTCACACTATACACTGGCTGCAGGGCAGGTCAGCACCTCCAAGGCTGACAAAGCTTTTCCACATTTTGGCCATGCTAACCCTGCCTTCTCAGTTGCTGGTGGTGCCCCAGCTACGTTGGCGACCTCTTCCTCCTCCTCTGCCTTCGCCTTGTGCTTCCACTGTGCCCCCGCTGTCAGGTGGAAATGCTATCATCAGCGTGCGCTTGTAGTCGCGCATCTTCCGATCAGTAACAGATGTTTTCACTAATTTAGTTCCCTGTCAGAAATGCAGAGCAGGGGTTCATTCACGGCAAAAGGGGGATCTTGTTACCCAGCAATACAACAGAGGACCATAATGTTTTACAGGGTCAGCTCACCAGCACGCCCTCGCCCATAATTTTTTCAATGGTTAGCTAAGCAGCAGGCACTCACCCATCATTTTTTCAATGGTCAGCCCAGCAGCAGGCACTCGCCCATACTTTTTTCGTGGCTCAGATCAGCAGCATACACTCACCCCTAATGTTTTAGAGAGTCAGCTCGGCAGCAGACCCTCACCCCTAATGTTTTAGATGGTCAACTCACCAGCAGTCCCTCACCTAAAATCTTTTAGAGGGCCAGCTCACCTGCAGGCCCTCCCATGTAATGTTTTTGAGGGTCAGCTCACCAGCAGGCCCTCACCCATAATGTTTTTGAGGGTTACCAGCAGGCCCTCAACCATGATGTTTTAGAGGGTCAGCTCGGCAGCAGGCCCTCGCCCTTAATGTTTTAAATGGTCAGCTCAGCAGCAGACCCTTACCCCTAATGTTTTAGATGGTCAGATCAGCAGCAGGCCCTCGCCCCTAATGTTTTAATGGGTCACCAGCAGGCTTTTAATCCTAATGTTTTTGAGGGTTACCAGCAGGCCATCAATCATAATTTTTCAAGGGTGTGTATAATGCCCTCCTTTATGTGTAATAAAGGGTGTATTGGAGTGCTGGTTCTTTGTAATATTTGGTAGCCTTTTCACTTAGTGCATAGGCTTTATGAGTGTAGGAGTCCCACTACTTGAACAATTGTACCACAATGTGAATGAGGCCCTCCTTTATGTGATATACAGGTTGTATCGGAGTGCCTATTCCTTGTAATTTCTGGCAGCACTTGCACTTTATATACAAGTAAATATACAGGAAAGAATGTTTCCTAACAATTTTTCCTCTAAAATCGATTTTATCTTTGATTTTGTTTTTATTATTGTTAGTCTGTAAAAGTGGCGTACTACTCGGACAACATCGCTCCAAGATGCATCCTTACATCCTCCCCATACTGTTCCCGAACCATTTCAGTGGTGTTTCTATCAATTTCTGACCTTTTACTAATAACCAGACACCCTCCCCTCTTCAGAGCAGGGGGTGCCTGGTTTAATGTTAAGGTTCTCCCATTGACTTCTATTGTGCTCGGGTGCCTGGTAGAGCACCCGAGCATCCTGAGTTGTTTGACCCGAGCTCCCGAACACCCAAGCACTTTGGTGCTCGATCAACACTAATAATATATGTTGCTCTCACATTGACATTTCTAATGATGTCTTGATGTTAAAGAGCTTGAAAGGGGTTGGAGACAGTCTTAGTCCTCAAAGATACAACTTTTTAGGGCAATTGGGACACTTTTGATACAGTCTGAATTTATTCATACCAGATTAATTCAGACAGCTGATTCAACCAAATCAGATCCAAAGCAAATTTTAGGAAATTTCTCTGTTTAGCACTTTATTTCACTGATGATTCGGGATGGTAATGGAAAGTGTAGTTATTGTATAATTTCTTCAAATTCTTCATAATAGTCAAAAGAACCCAAAACAGAGGTGATTCAGGACATATTAGACCCTGGGAATGTACTTTGTCCAAGAAGTTGCATTTTGGAGCAGGAAGTGGCACTTCTGATGAGTCAGCTGCAGATGCAGAGGCATTGTAGGGGCTTCACATTCAAGCAGCATCACAGGTGCAGGAGTTTGGAGCAGATGCTTGTTGACCATGTGAAAATGGCGTGAATCATAAACGATATGGTCCACTATCTATTAAGAGAGCTAGTAATTCTTTAGTTCTTCTCTTAACTTCTTTTTTGCCAATGTTTCAATGGCTAAACATCTTCTGGACCTGGTCCATCACACTACACGCTTGCTGGGCAATGACAACACTTCCCGTTACTGCATTATCAGCACAGTGTTATCATTGGAATAGTGGGACCCATAGAAAACCAATTAGAATCTACTTTTTATATCTCCAGCATTTGATATAACTGTTTTTGGACTTACACTATGGGGCGAATATCCAATATTGTCACATTTCATGTCCCTCCTCTCCACTCTCGATTCTACAGTACTGTGCCCATCTATTTAGTTCCATATTTATAAGCATTGGGAACAACTACTTGGTTATCTTTCGTAGAGCTGTACCTATTAATATTAACATCAAAGCAGGATTATCAAAACAGCTTCCAGGCCAACTCCTCTGGCAATACACAGCGAGGTAATTCAACTAGATGACTACAAAGAAAATTTAAATAACCCCCCAAATGCATCATTTTTTAAGGGCATATAGAAAGGCATAGATGTCACTCAGTGGTCTTCTGATTTCTTCTCCAGTATAGTTTCTATCTGTATTAAATAAAGGAACAAAATACAATAAAAATAATAATAATAATAATAATAAGTACAGAAATATGAAAGCATCACCAATATCCACAACCCAAAATTCCTGTTGCACAGCAACCCTTTAATAGCTGGAGGAAATCTTTCCTGAGCCGAGCCACTTCTTGCAAGTGGAAGACGTGAAATCTGAATCGGCGTCCAAAGTGATGATTATTAACGTAAAAAAAGAAAAGTCAAGAAAATGTATGCAGCAGAGCCGTGGATGCTATTAGAGCCGCTAGCAGCTCGTGCTGTGTCTGGCTTCCATTTCTCTGTTGACAAAGCAGAAGGGGAAGAAGCGTCTTTTGTTTTACCAGCTGCGGGGGGAAAAAAAATGCCCTTAGGTACATAGGGTCAGCTGATCTCATAGGCAATTACAGAGTTACAGCGGGGAAAAAAAAGAACCGTCTCTCTGCAGAGCGTCAGCACATAAAAAAGTCACTTCTGGGAATTAAGTAGAAAAATGACTTTTTAGATGTCGACTGTTGAATCATTTTGAATTCCACCTCCAGAGCAGAAAATGATGAGTTTAATATCGTAGCGGGAGGTATCTTGCATCTCCCTTTAAAGACAGCTCTCAGCATCCAGCAGGTTCCCAGCTAACAATTTATTACTTTCTCCTTGTCTTCGCAGACAAATTATATGACAATCACTCTCCCTTTTAATTCCAGCATGCTTTGCTTCATCTTAGTTTTAATTGCTTCTCCAGTGAAAGGAGCAAACTTTCGGTGTAGGCAGCTGCTCTGGTTTTTTTGTTATTTATTGCAGACAGATATAAAAAAATGTGTGTGTGTGTGTGTGTGTATATATATATATATATATATATATAGTGGGTATTCGCTCTGGTACTTAGGATTAGCGGGTGCAGCCCAGAGGCAAAGTAAACGTTCTCGGTTCTAAACATCAGTGTTTATTTACACGTGAAAGCAAAACAAAAACGCTAGTTGCTTGGTGATCGTTCACGCACATAAAATGTTCATATATAAAACAGTCACCTTTTCTCCTGGGTGTTACTTTACACCCGTTTGGAAGTTATGCCTTGTCAAGTCCACAGGCAGGCGTTAGGCGGCCTGTTCGCCCTCACAGGGGTCTGAGCCCTCCAGCCCGGCTCAAGCCACAGATCCCAACACAGCCCTCAGATCACAGCACACAGACCTCCCGAGCTCCACTGTCAGATGGAGGTAATCCTCTCCACCTGGCAGTGCTGACTGGTTATGCCTGGCAAAACCCGGCCTGGAACATGGGGAGTAGTCACCCACCCAGCACTTTGACTACTCCCAGTAAGAGCCGTCCCAGATCAACTATTACAGCCATACTAAGTATCAAGGTGTCAAACAGCAACTGCTGCTGACACATAAAAAACGTCTGTTACTCCACCGAGGCCAGAAACCTCGGTGACACATACCTATCATCCACGATGATTCCTTGTACCTTATTACAATATATATATATATATATATATTATATCAATCTGCTTGTTACAGTGTTGGTTTTTAGAATTCATGTTGCATAGACTCTTCTTCTATGTGGTATATGTATAAAGAAGGGAGACAACCCCAGAATCAAACTAGATAATCCATTATGGATCTGAGCTTCAGGCCGGATCACATCACTGTTTAGTTTTCCGTTCTTCCGATCTTCTGAAAAAACGTATCCTGTATTTTAAGCATCCGTTATGCTCAGTTATGCACATTTTGCATCTATTTTAGCCATTTCCATCCGAGATCCTTTATTTTAGATGGAAAAAAATTACTTAGTGTAGGACTTTTTTTTCTGTCAAAAATAACGGATCTCAGACAGAAATGGCTAAAACGGATGTAAAATGTGCATAGCTGAGCATAACGGATGCTTAAAATACAGGATCCCGTTTTTTGTTTATTTTTCTGATGGATGAGAAGAACGGAAAAAACTCTGTTCAGTAAAAAACTGATGGTTTTGCACGCAAGTTCAATTGATTTTTTTCTGCGATTGCGATCAGTGTTTCCTTTTTTCTCCATCCGCATCGTATGTGTTTTTCACGTCTAGTAAAAAAAAATTAAAAAATGACAATCTACATCTCCTAGCAACTATCATTGAAAACCGCATTGCATCTGGAGGCCTTCCGTTTTTCACGCAAGTCTCATTCACTTCTATGGAGATAATATAGAACACGTTGCGATTTTTCATGAACGCAAACATGATGCATGAAAAACATGCACATGTGCATTATTGAAATGAATGGTTCAGGATTCAGTCCGGATGTTACGCATTCACTAAAAGCATCTCATCTGGACAGAAAACCCGCTCACATAAGAGAGCCCTTATTCCCTAGATCAGAAGGGTCTGGTGATTGTTTCTCCTTTGGGCAAATTTTTGCCCCCATGTTTGGTAATAATGAAGTCTCTCTAGTTCTTTCCACCTAGTAAAAATTGGGAGGCAACAAACTTGGTCTGGGCTCCCTCTCTCTAAAAGTGGCCATGCACATTCAATAAGTGTGGGTGGGACGATCGTTCGGCCATCAGCTACTTCTCCCGACTGCCTCCCAGCTACACCATACACATTCTGTTCAGCCAATCTTGTATGTGTATTCAATGGGGAGAGAGGAGAAATCCACTGCCAGACACTTCTGGCGGTGGCTTATCTCCCAGGAGAACAAAAGGACCGGGCAAAAATATTCACATTGCCCAATCCTTCCCACCCCCAACATAATCTTTTAGTGCTAGACTATTGTAGCCATGACCATGTGAATCCCCTTGGCCAATCAGGTTGGGATCCACCTTAATTTGTATACAGAATATGCTATAAATTGGTGCTCTGATTGGGAGAATCCGAGATTGGGGATCTGTATGATGTATGTGGCATCCAGCTGAAAAGGCATTTGAGAGGAGATTTGGGAGGGAGTAGCACATTCTGTTAGTGACTCCCAGTCAATTTTATTTACCTATATTTCTCCTAAATGTCCTTTTCAGTTGGATGACAGGCACAGTTAATATTAGAAGAGTCACCTCCATTACCATATAGTAATGATTTTGCTCATAGCAGTTAAAGGAGAAGACCGATTTCTTAGTTCAGTATCATTGAACCATTCTGACTGTAATGACATTTTTTTCTTCCTAATGTGCTACTGTACCAATTTACTCTATTTATTGGTGAAGTCACGGAAATAAAACTGTAGGGGGCGGCAAGATTGTATTCCTCTGCTGACTTCTTATTAAACTGCTTCTATAATGTTCCCCATTAGTGAGCGAAATTGGGGCATATTCATCAACCTATTTATAAACCAACCAATGTATATTTTAACAAAAACATATGATGAACAAAATGAGCATTATCTAAAAACTAAAAAGAGTACTAGGAGGGCCGTAAAGTAAAGAATCTGCAGGTTTTATTTAAAGTGAAGCTCCATATGACAATATTATGGGGTATATGTTGAATCTACGATTATCTCTTCTTCTCTCTTGACTTTCCTTAGGATAGGCCATCACTATCTGACTACTAGGGGTCCAACACGCCGCGCCTCCACCGATCAGCTGTTTAGTTGTAACTCTGGTGCTGGAAGTCAGCACTGAAACTACACAGCTCCGTTCAAAGGGACCAGCTCCATCCACTGCAAAACGTACGGAGCTATGTAGTTCTTCCGGCACTCGAGCCCCTACAGAACAGCTGATCAAGGGGATGCAGGGTATTGGACCCCTGCCAGTCAGTGAAGGATAGACCAACACTTTTAAAGAGAGGACAACCACTTAAGGCCATGCTCAGAATCCTGACCTGCACAGGGGCTTTGAATGTGAGGATTCAGCATCCAATAAAACATATAAGGAGTAGTGTTGATCGAGCACCAAAGTGCTCGGGTGCTTGAGTAGAACACCATGGGATGCTCGGGTGCTCTACCGAACACCTGAGCACAATGGAAGTCAATGAGGGAACCCGAGCATTAAACCAGGCACCCCTTGAAGAGAGGAAGGTGTCTGGTTCACATGAAAAGGTCAGAAAATTGATGTAAACACCACTGAAATGGTTCGGGAACAGCATGGGGAGGATGTCTGGATGCATCTTGGACTCCCAGGTCGCTGCTGGGAGCGATGTTGTCCGAGTAGTACGCCAATTTTACAGACTGACAATAATGCGCACATTCTTTCCTGTATATTTACTTATATATGAAGTGCAAGTGCTGCCAAAAATTACAAGGAAGAGGCACTCCGATACAACCTGTATATCACGTAAAGGAGGGCCTCATTCACATTGTGGTACAATGTGAATGAGGCCCTCCAATACACCCTTTATTACAAATAAAGGAGGCATCATACACACCCTTGAAAAACTATGATTGATGGCCTGCTGGTGACCCTCAAAAACATTAGGAGCAAGGAACTGCTGGTGACCCATTAAAACATTAGGGGCGAGGGCCTGCTGCTGATCTGGCCATCTAAAACATTAGGGGTGACGGTCTGCTGCTGAGCTGACCATCTAAAACATTAGGGTGAGGGCCTGCTGCTAAGCTTACCATCTAAAACATTAGAGGCGAGGGCCTGCTGCTGATCTGACCATAAAAAAAATATGGGCGAGGGCCTGCTGCTAAGCTGACCATCGAAAACATTATGGTTGAAGGTCTGCTGTTGAGCTGACTCTCTAAAACATTAGGGGTTATTGCCTGCTGCTGATCTGACCGTGGTAAAAATTATGGGCGAGGGCCTGCTGCTGATCTGACCACGTAAATAATTCTGGGCGAGGGCCTGCTGCTGAGCTGAACCTCTAAAACATTAGGAGTGAGGGCAGCCTAATAAGCATGTTGATATGATGGAGGAGGAGGAGGTGTACGAGAAAAGAAAGATTGAACAATATACCCTTTTTTGTGGTGGAAGGGGTGCATGGGAATACAGTGTATTCAATACGCCATAAAAGCCACATTTAAAGTGCCTTTATGTTCAGCCGCTTTCCTCTGGTGAGTAGAGAAGTCAGGGGCAATCCAGGCCTTGTTCATTTTGATAAGAGTCAACCTGTCAGCATTTTCAGTTGACAGGCAGATGCGCTTATCAGTTATTATGCCCCCAGCAGCACTAAATACCCACTCTGACAAAACGCTGGCAGCAGGGCAGGCCAGCACCTCCAAGGCGTAGAGCGCCAGTTTGTGCTACGTGTCCAGCTTGGACACCCAATAGTTGTAAGGCACAGAGGGATCATTGAGGACGCTGACACGGTCTGCTACGTACTCCTTCACCATCTTTCAAAACCTTTCCCTCCTTGTGACACTAGGCCATGCATGCTGGCGGGGGTGTCATGAAACTGTCCTAGGCCTTGGAGAGTGTTGCCCTGCCTCTGTTGGAACTGCTGTGTGTTCCCCTCATCTCCCACCCTCGGTTGCCCAAGGAACTACGTACTCTGCCGCCAGTGTTGTCAGCTGGAAATTTTTGGAGCAATTTTTCCAAAAGGACCTTCTAATATTGCACAACTTTGCTAGTCCTCTCCACCACAGGGATGAGAGATGAGAAGATCTCTTTGTAGAGGGGGTCGAGAAGGGTGAACACAACCAGTAATCGGTGTTGGCCAAAATGCGTACAACGCGAGGGTCACGGGAAAGGCCGCATAACATAAAGTCAGCCATGTGTGCCAGAGTCCAAACAGACAAGACTTCACTGTCCTCATCAGGAGAATGACTCTCAATCTCCTCATCCTCTTCCTCCTCTTCTGCCCATTCACGCTGAACAGATGGAATAAGCCTGCTATGGGTACTACCGTCTGTAGCGGAGGCAACCGTCTTCTGCTCCTCCTCCTCCTTCTCTTCATCATCATCCAATTCGCACTGAAAAGACGAAATGAGGTTGGTCTGACTATCACCCAGTGTACTGTCTTCCCCCATTTCCACCTCTTCCACATGCAAAGGGTCCGTCTTCATTGTGAGCAGCGAGCGTATCAGTAGACACAGTAGTGGGATGGTTACGCTGATAATAGCGGCATCGCCGCTCGCCGTCTAAGTTGATTCATCAAAGTTGCATAAAACCTCACAGAGGTCAGACATCCATGCCCACTCGTCGCTTGTGAAGAGCGGAAGCTGACTGGAAAGGCGACGACCATGTTGCAGCTGGTATTCCACTACTGCCCTCTGCTGCTCACAAAGCCTGGCCAACATGTGGAACATGGTGTTCTAGCCTGTGCTCACATCGGAAAACAGTCAGTGAGCTGGAAATTGCAAGCGCTGCCAGACCGGAAGCAGCTGTAGATGACTTTTGGAAATGGGCACACACACGGCGCACCTTTACCAGTAGCTCAGACAAATTTGAGTAGGTTTTGAGAAACCATTGAACCACTTACAGTCATGTGAAAAAATTAGGACACCCTTTGAAAGCATGTGGTTTTTTGTAACATTTTTAATAAAAGGTTATTTCATCTCCGTTTCAACAATACAGAGAGATTAAAGTAATCCAACTAAACAAAGAAAACTGAAGAAAAGTCTTTTCAAGATCTTCTGTAAATGTCATTCTACAAAAATGCCTATTCTAACTGAGGAAAAAGATAGGACACCCTCACATGTATTCCCTCTTAAATTGGCTCAGATCTCACACAGGTATATCACACCAGGTGCACATAATTAGTAGATCGTTACTCTGCATGTTGAATGAGGCGTGCCCTATTTAAACCTCAGACATTTAGTTTGGTGTGCTCCTGACTGTTGAAGTGAGAGTGAGCACCATGGTGAGAGCAAAAGAGCTGTCAGAGGACTTCAGAAAAAAGATTGTAGCAGCCTATGAGTCTGGGAAGGGATTTAAAAAGATCTCAAAAGATTTTGAAATCAGCCATTCCACTGTCCGGAAGATAGTCTACAAGTGGAGGGCTTTCAAAACAACTGCCAACATGCCCAGGACTGGTCGCCCCAGCAAGTTCACCCCAAGAGCAGACCGCAAGATGCTAAAAGAGGTCTCCAAAAACCCTAAAGTGTCATCTCGAGAACTACAGCAGGCTCTGGCTACTGTTGATGTAGAAGTACATGCCTCTACAATCAGAAAGAGACTGTACAAGTTTAACTTGCATGGGAGGTGTGCAAGGAGGAAACCTTTTCTTTCCAAGAGAAACATCGAGGCCAGACTGACATTTGCCAGAGATAAAGTTGACAAAGACCAGGACTTCTGGAATAATGTTCTTTGGACAGATGAGTCCAAAATTGAATTATTTGGACACAACAGCAGAGGACATGTTTGGCGTAAACCAAACACAGCATTCCAAGAAAAGAACCTCATACCAACTGTGAAGCATGGAGGTGGAAGTGTCATGGTTTGGGGCTGCTTTGCTGCAGCAGGACCTGGTCAGCTCACCATCATAGAATCCACGATGAATTCTACTGTGTATCAGAAGGTGCTTGAAGAACATGTGAGACCATCAGTTAGAAAATTAAAGCTGAAGCGGAACTGGACCATGCAACATGACAATGACCCAAAACATACTAGTAAATCAACCAAAGATTGGCTGAAAAAGAAGAAATGGAGAGTCCTGGAATGGCCAAATCAAAGTCCAGATTTGAATCCCATTGAGATGCTGTGGGGTGACTTGAAAAGGGCTGTACGTGCAAGAAACCCCTCAAACATCTCACAGCTGAAAAAGTTCTGCATTGAGGAGTGGAGTAAAATTTCCTCAGACCGATGTCGAAGACTGGTAGATGGCTACAAGAACCGTCTCACTGCAGTTATTTCAGCCAAAGGAGGTAACACTCGCTATTAGGGGCAAGGGTGTCCTATCTTTTTCCTCAGTTAGAATAGGCATTTTTGTAGAATGACATTTACAGAAGATCTTGAAAAGACTTTTCTTCAGTTTTCTTTGTTTAGTTGGATTACTTTAATCTCTCTGTATTGTTGAAACGGAGATGAAATAACCTTTTATTAAAAATGTTACAAAAAACCACATGCTTTCAAAGGGTGTCCTAATTTTTTCACATGACTGTAGTTGAACATGTGGGCTAGGCATGGTATGTGTGTGAGCTTGCCGAGCCCCAAAGCCGCCACCAAGTTACGGCCATTATCAGACACAACCATGCCTGGTTGTAGGTTTAGTGGCGAGAGCCACAGCTCAGTCTGGTCCGTTATACGTGCATTATACGTCAGTTAACCTCACGTGCATTCAGTCTCTCCAATCTTTTAACCTCTGTCACAGAAGGTACCGTTACAGTAACCCCCCTTCTACGGGTGACCTCCGGACACCCAGGACCGACCTTATCCCGATTAGCCCTGTGAAAGTGTTTTACAAGGCGACTGGCATTAACGTCGGCAGCTTGAGGGATCTACAGAGAATTCTAGAGTCCACTATCCTGGCAATCTGAAATTCAAGATTACTGTCCACCATGACAGGAGGGGGTGGCAGGTAGGACGGTTCAGCAGGTTCGACATATCTCTTCAGTAATGATTTGTGGAAAACATTATGAATCTTTAAAGCCTGCGGAAAGGTCAACATGAAAGGCAGAGATTAATAATTGCAGAGATCTTATATGGACCAATAAACCTTGGGCCCAACTTCCACGAAGGTACTTTTAACTTAATGTTTTTTGTGGATAGCCACATAGAATCACTCACTCTTAGGTCCGGACCACTCATACGTCTCTTGTCAGCCATTCGTTTATACTTCTTGCCCATCTTTTTCAGATTATTTAAAATTTTCCACCAAATAGATGACAAAGGAGAGGAAAATCTTTCCTCTTTAGGTATACCAGAAGTCTCAGTACCAGAAAATGTGCCAAACTGCGGATGGAACCCATATGCCCCAAAAAACGGCGACTTATCAGTGGACTCCTGACTACGGTTATTTATGGTGAACTCGACCAAAGACAAAAAAGAAGACCACTCCTCCTGATTCTCTGAGACAAAACATCTCAGTTAAGTCTCCAGATTCTGGTTAGTGTGCTCAGTCTGTCCGTTCGACTGAGGGTGAAAGGCCGAAGAGAAGGACAATTGTACCCCCAAGCGAGTGCAAAAAGACACCACATCAGAGGGAATACCATGTAGCTTCACGATGTTTTCAACAAACACTTGTGCGAGAGTTTTAGCATTAGGTAGCCCTGAAGATGTCGCCCTTTAATGCTATAAAGTGCGACATCTTACTGAAGAGATCAACAACCACCAGAATCACAGTTTTTCCTAAGGAATTCAGCAAATCTGTGATAAAGTCCATGGACAAATGAGTCCAAGATCTGGACAGAATGGACAACGGAAGTAGAGATCCTGAAGGCCGAGTATGTGTCACCATAGCACTTGCACAAGTACTACAGGCTGACACATAGCCCTCCGCACATTTACGCAACCCCAGTCACCAGAATCTATGAGAGATGAGATTGACTGTGGATCTGCTCCCAGGGTGTCCAGTAAGAACTGTACAGTGATGTTCCTCGAACACCTTGTGCCGTAATTCAGAAGGAATAAACAACTTTCCAGGAGGACAAGAATCCGGTGCATCTCCCTGAGCCTACACCTCTGCCTCAAGGTCGGGATAAAGAGCGAATATTACTACACCTTCAGATAAGATAGGACCAGGATCTTCAGAATCACCCCCCCAGGAAAGCTACGCGACAAGGTATCCGCCTTGACGTTCTTAATCCCAGGGTGATTGGTGACAATGAAATTAAATCTGGTAAAAAAACAACGACCATCTGGCCTGCCTTGGGTTCAGATGTTTAGCCGACTCCAGTTAAGGCCTCATGCACACGGCCGTGTTCCGCGGCCGAGAGCGGACCGTGGAAACCCGGCCGGGATTCCTGCTGACAGCATGAGCGCACGGCGTCATTGCCGTAAACCACATAATTTGGTCTCGGCCTGAGAGATCCGATCTGGGTAATCGTGAATAACACCCAAGGCTCTAAAAAATTTATCTACCGACTTGGAGGGACTGTGATCCGGTCGGCAGAGAAAAAGTCCAAGACTGGGCGTCACCTTTAAGCAAAGAAATGATCATACCCACACATTGACTCTCATCATCAGAAGAGTACAGCTTAAAGTACAATTTGCACGACTCCCTGAACCAAATGAAATTGTCGCTACCCCTGGAAAATCTGTCAGGGAGGGCAACCTTAGGTTCAGGGCAGGCCTGGTACCCACCACCGGAACCAGCCACCTGTGGTCTCTGGATCTGCAAGACACGCGGAGGTCAGCTACCTTTAAAGACAGACCCTGCAGCTGTCCAACCAGTGCAGACATAGGATCTATAGCTGCACTGATCTGAACAAAATGGCGTTTTTTGGCGGTTGATAATGTCACGAATTCAGGGGAGGGGAGGGACACAGAACTAGGCCTCAAGGCTAGGTAGAGGAAAAAAGTCACCTCCTAGGAAGCCCCTAAACCTGGCCCTGACTCCTGTCAGTATGTATAGACCCCAAAAAATACATACGCCGTAACCTAGACCCTAGGAGCCCTGAAATGCCTTAGGTAGTGGCAGGGAATGAGACTACTGGTTCCTTCTCAGGTGAACTAACCAGCGTCTCCCTGAGGCCTAGTAACTACAAGAACAGGGAAACAACCAAATAGAAAGAGCAGTACAACTTATCTTATAGAAAATGGATGAGCAGGAACACAGGTAAGGTCCACAGACCAACTCTTCCAAATCCCAGCAGAGAAAATCAACCTCATGGTATGAAGTGTGAGACCAAACGAAGTAGGGAAAGCAGTAATGACAATGAGCTGCACCTGACAAGAGGTGTTGTCATTACCAAACCACAACACTGAGAATCAAGATACTGTCAATTAACCTCACGTGCAGTCAGTCTCTATGATCTTCTAATCTCTGTCACAGAAGGTACCGTTACACATACTGTTTGGAAAACTATGTACAGTATGCAACCTGGAAAGTCTGAACTTAGTTTTGTAACTGCCTGTGTGTGTCATCTTCCAATATTGCCTTAGTAGAGTACAGTGGACTTGTTACTCCAAATCCGGCCTCCTCATTTGCCTTGCATTGCCAACCTGCACTGCTGCATCATTGCCCCTTTAGCCAGTGCCTTGCACTTCAAAACACCAAGGCATCCCACCAAGGGGAAGAAAGGTTGTGCCCACACAGCTCAGGGCGTCCCAAAGTGAGGACTGCTACTGTAACCACTACTACTAGTGCTACTTCTATCATTGCCACTACCATTGTCACATTCCTCTCCCCCTCTCCTCTCCCGGGCTCGCTGCAGAGGCGCGAAACTGCACGACATTAAGAAAACAAGACAATTTTAATGGAAACCTGGCCAGAAGATGACATAGAACAGAATGAAATTTTGAGCTGGCCAGAAGTAGTATTGATACAAAAAATTGTGAAGGACAGCTCACCAAGCCTTGTAATCATCCTTTCCACATCTTTAGGTGCATGGAGCAAATGCAGGGCCAGTCACCTGCTAAGGTCCGGAAAATAAAGTGCAAGGTTCCAGCACCAGTCCAGCATAAAACGTCCAATATTAAAGCATGGAAGATAAGCAAAACCTACGCATTTCAAGTGAACACCACACTCTTTATCATGCCATGATTAAGAGTGGGGTGTCCACTCGAAACGCATAGGTCTTGCTTTTACTTTTTTCATCTTCCAGATATAGAAATATCCTGCTGAAGGTGCTGGGAATATGCCTATAAAATACGTATGAAATGTAGACGCTTAAGTTTTTTTTTTGTTTGTTTGTTTGTTTTAAGGCTGGCTCTTCATGCACAAAAAAAGGATCTTTGTACAGGCAATGCAGAAATGTTATGTTTGCAGTACATTCCACTTTCTAGTAAAACACCCATTTTGTACACAACACCTATGCTCTCCCTCTCTACTGATAAAACACAACTTTTCTATCCATTGATTCAATCTATGTAGCTAATATATATTCTATACATTCACTGCACTATCCCAGCAACATCCTGATATGGCTGGCTGGTGTATTTAATGTACATGTACAAATCCTCTATTCATTGCATAATACCGTAATAATGACCATGGGCAGTGGCGTACATATAAAAGTAAGGGCCCCATAGCAAGGATCAAACCAGGCCCCTCACACAGGACAGAAGGGGTTCTGCCTAAACCCCTTGGACCATTTTTCCTCTGCCTCATTTGCTAAATGTTGTTTCTTTAGAGGGTAGAGTCCTGACCAAGTTTTCACTTCCAGTAGAAGAGGGGATGATCCCACATGGGCCCCCTCTTGTCCTGGGCCCCATAGCAGTCGCATGGTCGTTACACTACTGACCATGGGATAAACAGGAACTGACCTAAAATGACAAAGTGTTAAAATATGGCAAAGTACTACATTTACTAATGCTCTTATTGGGAAACATATCTGATGGATTATTTCATATCTTCCTCCAACAGAAGACCAGTTTGGAGTTTTACATAGACATTCACGCCCATTCCACCATGATGAATGGATTCATGTATGGGAATATATTTGAGCAAGAAGAGCTGTTCCAGAGACAAGCCGTTTTTCCTAAGTTACTCTGTCGAAATGCGGAGGACTTCTCTTTTGTAAGTATTGTACTGATGCTAGGTATGTCAAGCAGTCAGCACAGGGGCCCATTAGGTAAGGGGGCCAATCGGCAACTCATCGTTTTCCACGGTTTATTAGAGTACATGTCAGTGCTAATGAATTTCATATAGATCTAAATTAGGGGCGTACACAGTCTCACAGAGCCCTCCATCTCACCCACTTTGTCTAACTCTTTATGTTGGAAATAATGGAACAGGTGCTTCGTCAATATGACGCCCATTCTGACCACCATATTTCTCGATCTATTTACAACAGACCACTGGCATAGATGCATTGATAAATCCTATGTTTCCCATTACACAGTATATTACAAAACTGCCTGCAGCCACCACTAGGGGGAGCTCAGTGCTTAGGAATGTATACAGTTACCATAGATTTTAAAGGGAACTGTAAATAATCTCATGGCACTAAGTTCCCCCTAGTGGCAACTGATGGAAAATGCAGTTAAACTATGTTGGGAATAGGAGAAGCAGGGCACCGTCAAGCCACTTATTCACCATAGCAGTTGCATGGTCTGCTTCTATGGTAGGTACACCAATGATAACAATTATTAGGGGATTGATACATATATGGTGATGATAAGCTAAGTGTCATGAATTGCAGTGACAGGACAAAAGCTAAATAGACACAGTCTTTCTTGTATGAACTGAGAAGGACATTTTCTGTCATCATAAAGTGAATGAAAGAAGGACCTGACATCAAGGACGCCACCATAGACAACGTGTACATGTCCTTATAGAGTATTCATGTTTTTTTCAAAGTTAGTTTTCTTTTGTCATTCATCTCAGGATGTGTTGAACAAAAAAATAATAATAATAGACATAGATTTAAAACGTATCATTATGGCTACCTGCAGTCACAACTAGGGGGCGCTCAAGAGCTTACTGCATAAGGTTTCCTTGAACTCAATAAGAATAAGACTGTATACATTAAGCTCCCTCTAGTGGCTGCTGCAGGCAATGCATATGTTATGTTTATCTGTGCAGAGGATTTGGAGCTCTGTATCAGAGAAAAACAAAGTTTTGACTGCTATAAAGATGTATTAAAAAATAACCAGCAAAAATGTTTGTACTTAATATTGTTTGCCAGGGGTTTGCCAGGAGTACAATGTTGATTATATTTAGGGATGAGCGAATCGACTTCGGATGTTTCGCATAAAACTTTGTTCCAATACTGTACGGGGCAGGCGCTCCGTACAATATTAGAATGTATTGGCTTCGATGAGCAGAAGTTATTGCTTCATGAAGTCTCGCGAGACTTTGGGTAATAACTTCATAAATTAATTTGTACTGTAAAAAAAACTATTCCCGAACTCGGTTTCAGTTCTGAGTGGTACATTGGACCCAAACCCGAGTTCGAAAAAAGTTTTTTTACAATACAAATTTATTTATGAAGTTAATACACTAAGTCTCACGAGACTCCGCGAAGCAATAACTTCGGCTCATCGGAGCCAATACATTCTAATATTGTACGGAGCTCCTGCCCCGTACAGTATTGGAACAAAGTTTTATACAAATTGACTTCGGATGTTTCATCCGAAGTTGATTCGCTCATCCCTTATTATATTGGTCATCAATATCATATTATTATGGGTCTGTGAGCGCTAAGGCCAATTCCTAAACCAGTGCAGTCACATTCACTGCACACCTGGCCTAGGCACAGTTCAGTGCATGGGCCTGGGCTGCAATACCAAGCACAGCCACTATACAATGAACGGCGCTGTGCTTGGTATGCCAGGAGGAGGCCACAGTGCCTTCAAAAAGCCGATCGATGGCAGTTCCCGGAGTCAAACACCTACCAATCAAATATTTATGGCCTATTCTGAGGATAGATCTTCAATACTGTACTCCCAGAAAACCCCTTTAATGAAGTATGGAGATTCACTTTAAGGGTTACAGTATCAATTTTAATTCTAGCAATATATTAATAAAGAGCCATTATCATGTCTTGATCTTTGGCATAGGGATCTATCTAGTGAGGACCATTTTGGGTCTCGGGGGAGGATGTCAGACGTTGCGTTTAGGAATTGCCGCTGTTTTCTTTTTTTATTATTATTGTTTCTCAAAACTTTGATGAAATAATGAGAGAAAAATGGTGAAGGTCATTGTGACCTAAAATAAGCAGAGTCTGCAAACTTCAGGAGACATAATAAAAAAGAGCCATTTGCCTGATGGAAAGTAATAGAAGTGTTCTCATCAATGAGGCAGGCATACAGTAAATGGTTTTATTTCACTGTTTTCAGTATTACAAAGTCTTACTGCCTTCTACACAGAGCCAGTGGAACAGCAATAATACTGTAATTATAGGGCCTCTTTAACGCACCCATTTTGCTGATTACATTTCTTTCCTATGTACAGGAGCGATATAGGTCCTACTGCGGGACCTCGGCCAATTTCCATTTTATTTTCTTCACGTTATAAACACTATTATTTTTATTGACTATTGCAGGGGAAATTCACCTGGTCTTCTAAGCTAAGGAAAAGAAATGTCTTTGATGATCTCTTAAGGAAATAGATTCCCAGTTGATGTACAACTGGTAACCGTTATAGACCCAGTGAACCCTCAGGGTGAAGCTACATGTAGCAACTGAAAAACACAACAGAGTGCCATTTTACGGCAAGTTTTCAATACTTTGCTGTGTGTGTGTTTCTGGTTGCGCATTTGTACAGCATGCCCACATCGCTAGGAGCAGCCTCACCCTTAAGAGACAGCTTCCCACTGACTTGTATGTTTCCCTATTTTCTCTATTAAACATGACCCATTATGATCAGGGGTGCACCACCAATGAGGCTAGGTGAGGCAGCACCAGGTAGGGGCAAGAGTAGGGCAGCGGAAGGGCCATGGGCATTGAGCGCTTCCATTGTGGAAACGCTCATCTCTGCATATTCAACTGCATCGTTGTACTCAGGACTGCAATACAGTTGTATGCCACAACGGGTCTGGGAGCGATGTCTCCCTGGCCCACCGTTTCATCTAATAGGCTTCAGTCCTAGTTCCTGTGGTCTATCAGAGGCCGGTGTCATCATTATCGCGCTGCCTGAGCCGGGCTGCATAGAGCTCAGGGCACAGACTAGAAGAGGCCTGTGTCTTGCACTGCATCGCTTATTCCAGAATGGATGTACGGTAAGTATTTGAGTTTATTATTTCTATTTGGCAGCATGCTGTTGGGCCACAATGGGGTGGGGGGTCATTATTTTAGCAAGCACTATAATGATATTGCGGCTGTAAAAAGGAGCATTTTTGTACTGGCACACATTTTAAGGAGGCCACTATGGGGTACTAAAAGTTGTCATTTTTTTGTACTGGCACACATTATAAGGGAGTATTTTTTGTACAGGTGCACATAATAGGGGGAATTATGGGAGCATTTTTACTTCTGGGGGCAAAATGAGGGACATTATTACTATCGGGTACACTGCTACCACATAGTGCACTCTGGCAGAGAATTATTACTATTGGTGGGACTTTTGGGAGGACTGTTACATGTAGGCACCTTAGTACAGTATCAGCTTAGCACAATCCAAGAGACCAGTTGATTGGTTTGTCCACATTGATGGAAGTGATACAACAAAGCAAAGCTTTCATCTCAAAAAAGTTAAAAAGTTGATGATACAATACAGAACGGTCTGACATTTTATGTCTTGATTTGCCTTCCCTCTAATACATTTGTTCCATAGTTGAATAGTTTATTTTTGAGGACCTTAAAGCTTCAAACAAATGAAAATATGAAGGATCAAATAGCAGAGTTTTAATTAAAAAAAATATCTGGGGTTAATGATATTAAGCTGTGTCACATAATACATTCTCCTGTCAAAAATACGAGATATGGAATATAGGAAATTTGATGTTCTCATTCCTGGAAGTCTGGAGGAAAGATGGAATAGTTGGAGGATAGAATTAAAGGAGCTACGTACACGCTTGCTGGGGGAAAATTAGATCACTTCTCATGTCCATGCCACATTTATTCATCAGTCAGCCATTAAGACAGCCTCCATACCCAGGCCTGACTTTCAAGGGCACCTGCTGTGACACCCCTCCAACTGTCTACTCCACTCAGGCTATCTGGCCCTCACTCTGGTGAGTGTAGCGTGCTGTCCAGAAAGGTAAGTCTATTTAGCTATTTTTTTTATATGATCTGGGGTTTGATATGGGGGTCTGATCTGAGGTTTGATGAAGATTGAGGGGGACTAATAAATAAAAATTATTTTTTATGACTTTCCTCCTCTAAAACCTAGGTGTGTCTTATAATCCAGGGTGT